>NW_022589704.1:42901200-43462299 GCF_004348235.1 Phoca vitulina
AAGAAAGAAAGAAAGAAAGAAAGAAAGAAAGAAAGAAAGAAAGAAAGAAATTGAGCCTTGACCTAAACCTTACATTCCATACAAAAATTAACTCAAAAGGGATGATAGACTTAATGTAAAACATAAAACTATAGAACTTTTAGAAAAAACGTAGTAGAGAGTGCTTGGGACCTAAGACTAGGTAAAGAATTCTTAGACTCTTCACCCAAAACATAATCCATAAAAGGAAATATCAACAAATTGGACATGATAAAATTTGAAACTTGCGTTCTGTGAGAGCCCATGTGAAAGGATAAGAAGAAAAGCTACAGACCGGGGGAAAATATTTGCAAATCACATACATAGCAAAGGACTACTACCCATAATGTGTAAAGGATCCTCAAAACTCAAGAGTTAAAAAAACAAGCAATCCAATTAGAAAAGGGGCAAAAAACATCGATAGACATTTCACCAAAGAAGATGTACAGAAAGCAAATAAGCTCATGAAGATGTTCCACATCATTGGCCATTCCAGAAGTGCACACTGAAACCACAATGAGATATCGCACACCTATCAGAATGCCCAACATAAAAAAGTGGTAATACCAAATGCTGGGGAGAGTGTGGGGAAACTGGACAACTCATACATTGCTGTTGGGAATATAAAATGATACAGCCACTTTGGAACACAGTTTGAAGGTTTCTTATAAAACTAAACATGCAACCATCTTTTGATCTAGCAATTGTGCTCCTTAAGTATTTATTTCAGAAAAATGAAAACATATGGTCACATGGAAACCTATACACAAATGTTCATAGCTTTACTTGTAGTAGCCCACTCTAGGAATCAACCCAGACGTCCCTCCACAGGTGAATGCTTAAACAGTGGTCCATACATAACATGGAACCCTACTCAGCAATCAGAGGGGGTAGACTGCTATGATGGCTGCACCAACTGGGGCCAGTGTCTAGGGATTTCTGCTGAGTGAAAACAGTGGTCCCCGGAAGTTACATAGTGTCTGTTTATATAAACATTTTTGAAATGACAAAACTTTAGAAATGGGAACAGATGAGTGGTTGCCAGAGATGAGAGACTGGGGAGATGGCACAAGGGAGGTGAGTGTGCTGCTAAAAGGAACAACAAAAGGGACACTTTGGGTGTTGGAACTGTTCCGTCTCTTAGCTGTGGTAGCCACACACCTACACAGGTGATCAGATTGTATAGAACTTAATACACACACACACACACACACACACACACAAATGAGCACAAGTAAAACTGGGAAAATCTGAATAAGACTGGTATTTTGCATCAATGTGAATATTCTGGTTGTGATATAATATTATTTTATAATATTATTTATAGTTTAGCAAAATGTTACCACTGGGGGAAACTGGGTAAAGTGTACAAGGGATCTTTCTGCCTTACAATGGTATGTGAGTTTATAATTATCATACTTGAAAATACTTATATGTACATACATACATCATTGATGGAGAACAACCAAACTAACAACACATACTAGCAAACTAAACCAGGCCATTTTAAAGGTAATTCTGACCATTCTAGATATTTGTATGTTCACTTGCAGGCTGTGCTCCTATCAGACCCGAAGGAAAATTTTCTTTTCTTCTTTTAAATGGTTTGTATTTTTATCATAAGGGTAATATTTAATTGTAGAAAAGACGAAAAAATATAGAAAAAAAGCAAGGAAAAGAAAATAAAAATCACTTCTAATACCACCACCTGACAATAACTTGAATAGTATGCCTTTAAGAGATATGCTATAATATCATTTATTTTTGTTTTTTGCTATTTTTGAATTATAATTAATGCTTCCACACATATACTCTCATAACTATCAGAGGCTTTATTTCTTAGAATATACTCTTTTTTAAAGAATTTATATTTTATGGCTAATACCATTGTTATACATATGAATAAGATCAGGAGACTATATCAAAGTCAATATCCTGGTTATGATGTACTCAATTTTGTATCTGTGCGTACATGTAAAAGACAGTTCATCTATTCTAGTGCATAGCACTCATGAGCATTCCTGCTCCTCGTTTTTGTTATAACTCTGCATCCACGATCATATAGGAGGCCGGGCCCCCCAACATCTCTTCTAATCTCAGAGGCACCCGGGAATATCTCTAGTGCTGTTACTTAGATGGCTCTACTAAGGGTGTATATTCAAGGAGAGGCAGAAAATCCTTCAATATCTATTTAAGACTTGGAGATTGTCCCTCCTGGACTTCTGTGGGCTTTACCACACCTCTCAGGCCTGAGAAACACGTGCATTCAACAAACTTCCTTAGTATAAAAGGAAGGGGAGAAAAAGCCAAAAACGCACGCTGGCAGAAGTTCCAATTCAACAGCCCTTGCTCTGTCTCCATGAACTGGTAAAGTCTTCTTTTTTGGCCCCACTTGTGCAAGTCTGTAATGGATTTTCCTGGGCAGGAGGTAATAGACTTGACATTTCAGAAAGCCTCCAAAGGAGAATTCACTGGAAAGAACACCCTGCATAATTCAGAAAACAACAAAAGAAGTGCATGATTATATATTTCTCAGTCTGCAGCATCATGGTGCCCCAGAAGGGCAAGGGTCTTTCTCAGTCTAAAAGGGTGAAATGGGAGGCTCTGCATGCACGAGAGTAAGTGTGCTATTACTTCCATTCCGGGAGAGGTTTTTAGCAGCGAGCGTAGCACCTGGCAGGCCTCGGAGGTGAGCATCTTTTCAGTGGGAACACTAGTTGAAATGCTTTCCCTGCACTGCTGATGTGGCAGCCTTGCCTGGAAACTACCTACGATTTTTTTTTTCACACTTCACCGAATTGCATTTCATCTGTATTTTCCCTGCTGCATATCAATGGATCCTCCCATGGTGGAGAGGGATCGAAGGAGAAGCGCTGACAGACTGAAGAGATGCTGTTTTGCCTCCTGTCTATGGCTGTCTTCCCGCTCATGGTTTGATTCGCTATGAAATCAGAAGTGAAACTCTGCCCTTGGCAAGAAGCATCCGAAACGAGTGCCAGGACACACCGTGGTTGGCATCCAATCGTGGAAATTCAAGGCCAGCTCATCAGTTTCCTCCCACAGAGCTGGGGCAGATATTCCAACAAATTGGTGCCAGGCTAATTTAAGACATGATAGGAAACAGATTTTAGCAAGCCAGAATTATTTCTTAAATTTTCTCAGACCAGAAGTAAAAACAAAGAGCTAGGATGTTATTGGGAACATAAAATGCAAGGAGATCAGAACATCCAGTGCAGCTTCAGTAGCCTCAGAAACAAGGCTGTCGGAGGGTGGAACTCAGGTCTTCCTACTGTCAGGAGGGCAAGACTCTCCAGATGCCACTGAAGTCAATGTGTCCACCAAGGGTAAAGCAACTAGAGTTGCTAGAAATGGGGCCATTTTCAAGGAGCAATGGATTTCTGGTCTATTGTCCTTCATGCATATTTTCCTTTATGACGGCTATGAACGCTGCCTCCGTAGCGGTGCTGAAAAGGGCAGTGAACATAAGATCCCAGGAAGAAGACCTCTGAGCCAACCCTGCAGAGTTGTTTAACACAAAAGATTTACAGACGGTCCCTGACGTATGATGGTTTGACTGAGATTTTTCTGGCACAAAAGCAAGACACATTCAGTAGAAACCATAGCTGGAATTTTGAATTTGATCTTTTCCCAGGCTGGTGATGTGACCTTGGGCAGCGCCTTGAGCCACAGCTCCCGGTCAGCCCCACGAGCCCGAGGGTAACAGCCGATGGGCTTATGGCCCTTCTGTACCCAGGCAGCCCAGACAGTTCTGCTTTTCACTTTCAGTTTGGTACTCAATACATTACATGAGATATTCCATGCCATATCATAAAATAGGCTCTGTGTGAGGTGATTTTGCCCAACGGTAGGCTAATGCAAGTGTTCTGAGCACCTTTAAGGTGGGCCAGGCTAAGCTACGACACTCGGTAGGTTAGGTGTATTAAATGCATTTTCGACTTAACAGTATTTTCAACCTATGACAGGTTTCTGGAGATGTAACCCCATTGTGAGTCGAGGAACATCTATAGAATTAAAGAAAGGCAATAACTCTGTCTGGCACACTCACCTTTGTTTACTGCACTTCCCCTCTGTATTATATTCTATTTCATTTCCACAGATGAGGTCTTGCCTCTGGAAATGTAGATTCTCATAAAATTCACTTTGATCCAACAACAACACAGGCCAGTATTGTTTAAAAAAATTTTGCTCCAAAACCAACAATATTGCTTCAAAATTACATAACATCTTTTCTTGAATGTTCTTAAAATAGCTTCTAGACATGACCTCGCGAAACCAACACCATCAAAAATCTTTGATAAAGGCAAAAGTGGGGGGTACCAACTACTCTCCCCCTTCACCTGCCTTACCTATTGTATTGTGGAATAAAGCTTGAGCTGGAGGTGGGCAGTCTCTCTTTTCTGTTCACTGTTTGACTTGAGAGTGTCACCTCAGCTTTCTAACACTCATGCTTCTCATCTGAAAAATATGGAGGCTGAGCCAAATGATTTGCACAGAACTTTCCAGTCCTGTGTGTCTATAAGATTTTGAAGTGAGGAAAGGTTCTCATTAAGAGAAGTACAACACCAACTTGCTACACCTCTAAGAAGTGGGTTTAACTTTAAAATCAAGCTTTATGTCCTTGAAGGGAAAATGAATATACTAGGCCCAGTTTATGTGCCACCCAGGTCCACTCATTCTTGCCTATTTTCCAAAGCCTGACTTTGGCCATCAGCCTTCTTCCCCGACCAGGAAGGTTCCAGCAGCCCATCCATTCTTGCAGTCTTAAGTCCTGCAGTCCTGCAGTCTCAAGACTTAAGTCTTAAGTCTCTCACCGCAAACTGAGAAGCTTCAACAGACACAACCAACTAAGGAAAACAGGCACTGCGGCCACACGCTGCCTGGATGGGACCTTCAGAAGCTCCAGCGGCTTCCTGGAGGTGGTACTGGAGCAACTTGGCTTGGGGGGAAAGTGACACAATGGCTCAACTCTGACCCGTTGGGGAGACAAGAAATGAGAGACCCTTGGCACATAATTGTCTGCGCCCCCTCCTGCCGCCAATAGACTGTTCCAAAATGCAGTACTTTCATTTGGTCCTTCTGAAGATGTCTGCTCAAGACCGAGCAACCAATCTGTGGTGAAGCTCTCTGGCTACCTTGGTCCTGAACCATCTTGTGATGGCTCTTCCTCATTCCCTGCTGTCGGAGGGCGGAGCTCAGGTCTTCCTATATACAGAAGGAAGGGCCGGTGTCCCTGTGGCCCAGAGGAAGAAGGGATCGATAGCAAGTCCAGGTTGCAGGGAAAACTGACCTGCCACTCAGGCCATATGACTAATCTGGTTGGAAGGTTCTAAAGGTGTCTGTGGGTAAGAATATTGTGTAGAACCTCTTAAAAGTCTCATTAGAAGAATCATAATACAGATCCTTAAGATTCTGGAGTAAAGCCATAGCTTTTGTGGGAGAGAACAAGTCCCTACTTAGAAAAATAGCATGATGCTGGTTACAAATAAACATTTAGTCCTCGTCATGGAACACCAAGTGACCATGAGACAGAGCTGCTCATCATGAGCTGAGTGGTGTCAGATCCAAGTCGAAGGCCACATGGGTATGACAACAATCCATTCAAAAACGGAAGGGAGGCATTCAGGATTAGACTGAAGTCAGCCCAGAACACCTGAGTAAATTACATGGACAAGTGGCTCCGGTTGGCTTCCCCTAACTCTGTTGTACCAGCACCTTTCTTTTAACCTGCATCTATGGCATCACTGGGGATTCCCCATGGCCAACTGACAGAGGTAGAAAGGACTTGGGTGTGGTTCACAAAAGGGTTGGTGTGATATGTTGGTCCTAGCCAGGAACAAACTGCTATTGTACTTATGAAAGCCCTCATTCAAGGCTGACCCTGACGCCAAGTGGTTAAAGACATCCTCCTGTCAGGCAGATTTAAGAACAATACGCTAATTGCTAATGAAGGAGACGTGGCCTGAGGAAAGGATAGATAATGATTCCTGAGCAGTGGAAAATGATTTGACAAGATGGTCAGTACTTATGAGGAACAAGGTGCAAAGACATGAGGCAAGAATGGCTAGCAGAAATGTCTGTACATAGACTAGTGGGAGTGGACACAGTGCATACACATCTTTTATCGCATATTAAAACCTATTAGAGATCAACTATCTCTTTTTTTTCTTTTTTTCTAGAAATCAACTATCTCATACAAAGCTTTCAACAACCAAGTAGACAATGAATGGTGGTCAGCTTCTTACTGAGTCATCCAGTGTTTGTGCCATGGGGCCATGAAGCCATGGTGGCAAGGATGGAAACTAAGCATGGATCAAAACCCATGGGTTCCCTCTCACTAAGGCTGATCTAGCTGCTGCTGCTACTGAATTCCCTACTTCCAGGATCGGAGAATGATGAGCTTTGGATATGGCCTCAATCTTGGGAAGACCTGCCAGCCAGCTGGTAGCAGGTAAGTTACATCAGCTCCCTTCTACCTTAGTAAAAGCAGCTATTCTTACTTACCTAAAATGATACTCTGGAAACAGGTTTGCCTCCTGCCCACAGGACCTCTGCCAACACTACTATTTAAAGGACCTACAGAATGTCTGATCTACTCACACACAGATGACATTGCCTCAGAATAAGAGACTTATTTTACGGCAAAGGCAGTATAATAACAGGCTCGTGACTATATAGTTCACTAGTTTTAGAATGTATTCTATCACTCAGAAGCAACTAGCTTGATAGAATAGTGGAATGGCCTATAGAAGTCTCCGCTAAGGTACCTGCAAAGGGACAACAACCTGTGGACTTGGGGTACTGCCCTTCATGGTGTAATTGATTAGATAGATAGATAGATAGATAGATAGATAGATAGATAGATATCCCATATGATATAGGATTAACCCTGTTCTACCATAAATCCAAGTGACCCACAAATAGAATTGTAGAATTTGAGTTTCTCATCCCCACAAACTTAGTCTCTGCTGGTGTAGAGGTCTTAGGTCTCAGGGCCACAAGTTTCACTGAACTGGGGGCTACAACTGCCACCTGGCCCCTTTTGGCTCCATATGTCAGTGTACCTACAGGGGATAAGAGAACGGCTTTTAAGGAATTGACTCATGCAACTGTGGAGATACAAGTTCAAAATCTGCAGGAGGGTAGGCTGGCAGGGTGGAGACCCAAGGAAAAATTGCAATTGAGTCCAAAGGCAGTCTGTTGGCAAAATTCCTTTTTTATCAGAGGGTATCTGTCATTTTTCTTTTAAGACCTTCAACTGATTGGATGAGGCCCACCCCCCACTATGGAGGGTAGTATGTTTTACTCAAAGCCTACTCATTAAATGTTAATCTCATCTAAAAAATACCTTCCTGAAAATACCTAGAATAATGTTTGACCAAATATTTGGGTACCATGACCTAGCCAAATGGAATAGAATTAACAATCACAAGCAGTAAGTAAATATTCAAGCACATGTAATTGGATTATAAAGTTGTCTCTTTGCATTGAGACAGTGAATTTATTTATTGAGTGTGCAACATAAATGCTTTGACTTGGTTTGTTTAAGGCTACATTTAATATACATAAGAGTGATTTGTCCTCTGTGAACCCCAAAGCAGGATCTGGCCCTAAGTATGGTCGATGAACACCTTAAAGTTTTGTGATACGTTGGGTTTTGAAGGTGGCCAATTTGTCTTGATTTTCCTAGGACTTTCTCAGTTTTGGTGCTAAAACTATACTTCCTCAGAGACTCCCCAGGACACCAGTCCCCATAGCGTGCTCGGCTTAAAATTCCCTTACTTCCCAAAAGGAAGAAGGATTTAGGGGTGGCTTGTGCTGGGAATAAAATAATTTACATTTGAACATGTGTGAATTATTTTACGATGCTTCCCACTTTCTCCTTGGAAAGAATCCTAAAACAAGCAAAGAGGACCAGCAATGGGACGTTGCCTCTGGGTGACTTAATCATTTGGCGTGGCTAACTGGGGACTTCACGAAGGACAGTCTCTCATCCAAAGAGAGCTTGGCAAGCTCTCATCCGAAACAAGGTTTAAGCTCACTTGTTTGTTTCTGTGGCTCTGAGGACAAAAGTCAGGACCTCTCTAAAGAGGTGGCTGCCCTGGTAGTGGACATTAAACCAGGCCTGTGATTGGTCCTGCCCTCCTCTAGGTCATAGGAGCCCCAGTGACAACACAGGAGTGGGTCCACCAGGTGGCCAGAGCCCTCCTGCGCAGACACATCATTCCACCTTGGCAAAGATACACTCTGTCATCCACATATGACATGTGACTGCTTCCCGGATCTATGGACTTGAATGGTGTGTAGAACAAAGTTCAGGATTCTAAAAATTATTGTGAGCCCTAGAGTTCCTGAATTTGGGGAAAATAGTTGAGAGGAGATGGGAGGATCCCACCTCCAAGTGCCCTGAGCCCAACTGCCCTTTTATTTACTTTACATTCTGGCTGCCCACACCTGGTTTTGTTTAATGACAATAGTCTCTGTATTGCTAAGCTGTTTGAGAAGAACAAAAATATGAGATACAGAATATTTGTAACATTTACCCATATAGATATGATTATGAATGTTTTAAACCATTTGAGTGATCAAATGATCCTATGATGCAATATCTTAAACCACATCAATATTTGTGTCTTTTTCTCTCATTTCCAAATATAGCATTCCTCCACCTCCCCCCTGCCTTTTTTACATTTTAGGGTTGAGAATTTGAATGGTTAGGTTCCCATTCCAGCTCTGCTCTTTTCTAGCTTTGGGACTGTGACGAGTAGATTGGAGTTACTAAAGCCTCTGTTTCCAAGGGTCTAACATGAGTGTACTAATACTGACCTTCTGGACGCCATGAGGAGTAGAGGAGGCAATGCACATAAAGTGCCCAGCATCTAGTTGCTTCATAAATGGTAACTAGCGTTCTAATAAACTGACCTCAAACCTTCACGATCGAGCCCTTGCATACCTCTGCAGTCTACTCTCTCACCACCCCCTGACAGTGCCCCCCCATTCTGGCTTGAACAGCCCTCCAAGTCCTGGCAGGGCCTTAACTGACTTCCAGGATAAAGAAATTAAGGAGTTTTCTGAGGTTTTGCTATGCGTTTGGGAAGGATGGCCAAGGATGCTCAAAGTATGAATCTATCACACCAGTCTGTGCTTCAGATGCATGATTCTCATCTGCCTGTGTCTCATCTTCTTCAGCAGACTCCCCCAGGCTTCAGTGCTCCCCCACGCTTCAACTTAAGAGTCACCTCCTTACCTCTTACTTCTCCCATCTAGGTTAAGGGCCCCTCCTCTGCATCTTACCACAGAACCTATGAGCAGCACTATAAATGCGTGCTTTAACATTTGACCCCTCACAAGTCCATTGTAGCAAACACATTTCCTTCATGGTGTCTGTATGACCACAGCCTATTCCACATGCCTATTCCTACTCACAACATCTGGATGGCCATGTCTGTACAGTGTGACCCTCCAATCCACCAATCTACCCCTCCCCAGTCGAAACTGGAATAGTTACGAGCCCCTGACCCAAGGTCTCTGCTATGAATTATAATCTATGACTTGTCACCTATGGTGGTGGGTACAGTCCTATTGGTGCATCAGCATCACCCCTGAAACTCTAAAACAAATGCGTATGCTATGCTTTTCATTCCCAAAGATTCTGACTCAGTGGGTCTAGGGTGGCCCCATGTACTGGTACTCTTTTTTAGGCCCTTCTGGTGATTCTGATAAGCATCCAGGAAAAATGGCCCTCTAAGCTAGTAGCATAGAAAGAAGAGCTGGTCTAAATAGAGTCTATCGCAAATTTGAATGACGAAAAATGGAACGAACTTTACAATGAGCAGTACAATGGAAAGTGACAGAATTTTGTGGGATTGAACAAGGGTTATGGAATGGCAAAGGCCCTTGTCATGTGAAGTTACTGGGGAGCAGAGCCCATGTGGATGGTGAAGAAGTTGGTCATTAGAGAGGAGAACAGAGCTGATGGGTAGAGAGAAGCCGGCACCACAAGAGACGAGAGACAAAGACAGAGATGGAGAGTCACAGAGAACAACAGGGCTAGGCAGAGAGATGGGGCAGAGGCGGAGAAAGGGAGAGATTGAGAGAGACCAACAGGCAGAGAGACAGAGAGCCCAAGCAAGAGAGAACCCTCCTTCAGCACAGCTGTCATCAGCCTACTCCCCCAAACTAGAAACCTCTGTGGAGTTCCCACTCATCATTGACATCCAGTCAATTCCACCTCAAAAACAGTCTCTGAAATGGCTTTTCCCCAATAATCCTGTGGCCACTGCCTTAGTCCCAGCTTTCATCAGCACTTGCTGAGAGCTCAGCAAAGCCCTCCATCTGGCCTCTTTCCCTCTCAAACCCGCCAGCCCAGGTCTATCCCCAACACTGTCGCTAATCACACCACCTCCTCCTCTCTGTATGAAACCACAAGCCTTCCCCGATTCGGCCAACCTGCCTTACTGTGTCTACAAGGTCCACCCTCCTACAAATCTTACACCCCTTCTAAGCAAATCAGGCCCTTGCCTTTGTAAATGCAGTTCCTTCTTTATTTGTAGCAATCATCCACTTGATCTTCAAAACCTAGCTCAAAAATCACCTCAGTGATGCCTTTTCACTCCTTCAGAAACTGTGAGCTTATTACAAAGCTCCTACCTTCCCCATTAGACCGTGAGCTCTTTAAAGAGAAGGACTCTTTTCTTTTTCTTTTTTTTTTTTAAGATTATTTATTTATTTATTTGAGAGAGAGGGAGCAGAGTGAGCGAGAACATGAGTGGGGCGGGGGGAGGCAGAGGGAGAAGCAGGCTCCCCACTGAGCAGGGAGCCGGTCATGGGACTCCATCCCAGGACCCTGGGATCATGATCTGAGCCAAAGGCAGACACCTAACCAAGGTGCCCCGAGAAGGACTCTTTTCCACTGATCTCTGACTTCCCAGGGCACGGGAGGCACTCTGTGACTGTGTTGTCAGGGACTGAATTTGAGGAATTGCAGGTAATGAGAGAACAAGAGTTACAGAGCCAGCCTTGTGTAGCACTCTGCATCCCTGGACTCTGCTCCTGGATTGTCAGTGTCTTATCTTCATCCATGTTTACATCCACAGAGCCTCTGGAAGCTCCCATCAGGTTTCCCCCAAAGCTCCATGGAAACCTCAGCAGAGGTTTCTCTGGAGGTGATAGTTCTGGGATGCAAAGAAGAGCAGATGGGGTGAAGCAGCCATTTGTCCATATAGGTATTTGGACTGCCTAGATGCATATAAGAACAATTTCCTTCTTTTTTACTTGGAATCCTAAGAAAATGCCTAAAGGAAATATGACAGCTTAATTTTGAGAAGGGAGAAGACAGAAATGTGAATGAACTCATTCTCCATGACCTGAGCCACTTATAGCCTCCAATAAAGCTTCTGGGAGGGGGAGGGGGAGGAAATCTGAGTACATTCAATGTTGAAAACAATCCTCCTGATGCAGAAATGCACATACAAAGAGTGATTTCTGACCAGCAAATTTTGTATAATTATATAAAATTTACTTTGCATATTTTGTCCCCTTTGACAGTGATGACAGATGAAACAAGGTTTTTGCTCACTACAGGAAGCTCAGTGGCATGCATCAGGGTGATTAACTTGGAAGTTTCTAGTGGATAAGCATGATTCTGGGGCTTATTGAATGTCACTTCAAGGACTCTCATGAATCCTAGTTCTTCCATTGGCTGAAAAAAATACTTGAAAGTTTTGAATTATGTGCTAAACGTTTTCATTTTGCTCATGACTCCCACTTGAGTCACTTGGCATTTGATGGAAAAGGAGTAGGGGCAGATCTCTGCCGGCTGAAACGAGAAAGGCTAGTCTGGGCAGAGCGTTTTGTAGGGTGCAGATCTGAGTGTAAGCCAACTATTTTTAAAATCCTCATTCTTGTAAGCTAGCTCATGGCCTCTCCATAAAGGGTGAGGAGATTCCAGAGGTACATATTTGCCATCTGGAGTGGACTGAGCAATTCATCTAGAAACCTGCATCACCGTGAACTTGAAATTAATCACAGTGATGAACAAGGAGAACATGCTGGGACAGAGAGGTCAGTTTCATTTGATAAGAATGGAACGCATGGTCTAGCTGGGAATGTGCTGACATTCATTACTTTCCGGAAAATTCTACACAGCCTTTCCCTCTGGAGTGGATTCCTGGGAAAGAAAAGAGCTCCCTGTGAGGCTATAACAATGAGAACCCCCTCAAAGCCATGGCTTTTGATGGTGTCCAGAATCACAATGATCCTAACACCATCAGATGCTGCTCTTTTTCATCCTGCGAGGGGAGACACCTCTCCATCCACGCCTATGAGGTTTCCTGTGTTTGCTCAAATCATGTCAGAAATAGAATGTCTAGTTTGTAATCAAGCACCAAAGTTGGAGCTGTTTACTACCAAACACATGGTTTTAATTTTGAAGCTCTCTGCTCCATTGTTCTCTAGCACCGTGAAGGGCTTGTAACTCTGCTAACTGGGTCTCCCACTTTGGCTTGGGAAACCTAGAGCAGATCTGGCTTAAACGCCAAGCAGGCTAGAGCCAATTTTGTTGGATTTTGGTTGCTGCTATTATTTGTTTTTGAAAGAGGCATGGACAGAAAAGAGTGCAGTGGGGATGGTATTTGAAGTTTGCTTTTGGTGTGTTAGGGAAATAGGCACCTATCCCTATAAAAGACAGTTCCTTCAAAATGTGAAAGAATTCCCCACTGTGTCAACTTAGCTCTTGAAACTGAAATGTTGGGGAAGCAGTAGAAATCTGTTAAGCAATCATAGACTGCAGGGGGTAAGAGAAGATTTGAAGTCATCAGATCGAATTCCTTGCTTCAATAAGACCACAATCCATAGTTTTCTTTTGCATTGATGCAGCCTGGAAGTAGGTATTGTGGATGAGTCTAAGTCCTTATACTTCTCTGCTTCTGTTTCTTAGAACCCTCATTCACAGATTCTATTCTGTCTCTGAAGATGGCTTTTGAATCTGTATGTGCCGAGGAATTGGCATCAAACAGGACTGGGTTAAATTCACAACTTTGCCCCTTAACTGCTGTTTGACTTTGTATAAGTTACTTGAACCCTCTGACCCTCAGTCTCTTCATCTATAATTATGGGGATAGTAATAACTATCTTGCAGAGATTATTTTAAGACTAAATGAGATTATGCTATTTTCCCTATTTGGATAATATGCACAACTCTTTTAAAATAAAATAATTATGGGGTGCCTGGGTGGCTCAGTTGGTTAAGCGTCCAACTCTTGGCTTCGGCTCAGGTCATGAGCTCAGGGTCATGAGATCGAGCCTCAAGTTGGGCTTTCTACTTAGCACAGAGTCTGCTTGGGATTCTCTCCCTCTCCTTCCCTCTCTGCCCCTCACCCTGCTCATGCTCACGCTTGCTCTCTCTCTCTCAAATAAATAAATAAAATCTTAAAGTAAATTAATTACGTGAAATGCACTGTTTACTAAAATTACTTTTATCATAGTGTTACTTCAGTAGGTACATATAAAATTAGGTAAAAATTCCTTAGGATATATACCCATCCCTACTTTCCACCAGGCACAACACAAATTTTTAAAATTAAATTTAAATGAAAATATAATCTATAAAATTCAAATTAACAACACAAATATAATATAAAGGATGCTTTGCTGAAATTAAATGCATTTACAATGTGAATTTGACCCAGTTAAGCAAAGGTCCATTTGAGTTCCGTGAGGTTGTAACATCAAGTTCCATGGCATAAGTGTCCCAGGAATTCAGTTCGTCCCCAGAGAGTTCTCTCAGCCTCTTTGCCATGACATGATGTGTTGCCAGGCATTTCTCCATCCCTGTCCAAGACTATTGCTTGGGCTAAAGAGGGATCTTATTTACCCAGCTCCCTACAAGCCCAGCCAGGGCCACTGGGGACCCTACCAGGCCAAGCTCAGCCAGAGGGAAATTTCATTTTGGTGTTCAGTTGTGAAGAGTCTCACAGACACCCATTCTTGAGCAGGCCAAGGGACTCACACCCTTTAAAATACACCGAGAAATCTTCAACAGAGGAGCTATATGTTAGCTTTATCTTTTAGGAGATTGACTTTGGTGGAAGTTTTGAGGATGGGTTGGAGTGGCTGAGAATGAAGTTAGAGGAAGACAGTTGGGCCATTGAAACACTCCAAACTCATGAGCTTGACATTCAAAACACCACAACACTCACTGTTCACTGGCTTTATCCACTTCTATTTGCCAATCTGAAGCTTTTGCTCCTGCCAATACACCTCGAGTTACCTGCCTGAACACAGTGTTTTTCTGTCTATTTGGCTTGTACTCACACCTTTCTCTTCACTTATCATGTATTTTCCCAGTCCTTATCACAAATCCCAACCCCACCACTTAGAGTCCATCTTCTCCGCCAGTCTTCCCTGGTTTGTTCAAATTACCTGATAGGAACCATAAATTACCTGTATGGAGGTATTTTTGTTCAATATTAACATTTGTCTCTTCAGCAATTGGGAACAAATTTGATGGACGGGAGGTATCTTGCACAAGCTGACATCTCACCTGGTTTTAACTTATTACAGCTCATCGTTTACTGTTGGTTCTCGGTGATTTACTGAATTAACAGAGGTATAAATAAACCACCCGCTGATTTATCTTATGGACACCTGCCTACGGTTATAAGGAAATTATTTAGTAACTGCTTAAAATGTTTTACATCAAGTTCATAATGAAAAGTGAGAGTTCACTTAAGCTTGTCAGAGATCTTTAAATAAATTTTTAATGAGTTATTATGCAGGAGAACATAGACAACGAAAAGCCACAGAAAGTGAGAGAGATATAGAAACAGGGTTGCAAGAATAACAGTTTACTGATTTATAAGAAAAGTAAAAATAGAAGTGAACAGTGAAAAGTCTGAAATAATCTTTTCTCCGTATGTTTTTTTCATGTTTGTTTTGCTCCTGACTGTGAAAAAAACAAAATTGTGGGTAAAAGACAGCACTTTTGGTTGGTAGAAGCAGGGCACTGGTTAGCAACATATTGAAACTGTATAAAGCAATGCGTTTTAAAAAGTCAGAAATCTGGGATCTACAGACAAGGCTGGAATGATACTTTCAACTGTAAGTTAAAAATAAGTAAAAAATGAGCCAAGTTGTGATTAAAAAAGCTGTTTAAGACATTAATTTTTCTTTGAATTTTTGTCCTAGCTTGTATCAGATCTTCCAAGCAATGGAATAAGTAATCAAGACTTAGTTACATCCTAACTGTTATTCTTTGGGTAATTTTTAACGTAGAATAGCCAGTACTGATGAGATCATAATCAAAATGCAAAACCTTCACCAACTGTTCATCATTTTTATTTTCTTTACACATATTAAGATGCCTTGCAAAAAGGAGGCATTTAATAAGTGATTGGTGAGTGAGTGAATGAGTGAGTGACAAATGAGTAAATAATAACGTGCAAAGCAGTCATCTAGTGAGAGCCCTTTGTCTTACTGGAACTAAACAATCTTCACAGGCCCATGCTTGAAAATTCAATTTTTTAAGGACAGAACTGGCATAGCATCTTCGACTGTCTTAATGCCCTTGGTTTTAGACCCCTGGCACAAGCGTGGCCCCAGTTCTGGTCTCTACCTTCATTACTCTACATTTGAGAGTGCAGTCTTGTCCCGGGTCCTCTGGCTTTTGGCTGTTTGATCTGCACCACCAGCCCCAGCTCTGATACTCAGCTGTAGTTCGCCCATCGTTTGTCAATGGATTCAAATATTAGACTGGTCTGGGGGAAAATGTAGTTCATGTAAAGTCAATACCTCGTTCTAGTCACGTTATTCACTGTGGCAATTTTTCCCCTTGCTATACAAGTTGAGCTTACAGGTCTTTAATTTTCAGAACGAAACCTTCTTCCCTTTTATTATACAACCATTTTATGTTGGCTCTTTTCCCAGTGTGCTGGCACTTCCTCAGTCTGCCACGAAATGTTAAAGAATAACAGATGTAACCCTGCAAAACTTCAACCAATTCAGCAAGTTCACTGTGAAGTAAGTCATACTCCTTGTAGCTTTGAATACAGCTCCTTTATAAACAATCTACTGTCGGTTTCTGGTTCTCTTTCTGGGGCCCTCTGTCCTTATTTCTTCTCCATAGTGTGGTACTATATTGATACTCTATCAGTCAGGCAATAACTGGTTGCTTCTGATAGAAATTCATCCACAAGTTGCTTAAGGGGAGAAAAAAAGGAACTAGTTCCCTAGGTTAAGTGGGGCGTCCAGGGGTCCAGGGTTTTGGATAGAAATAGATCAATGGACACATGTTGTCCTTATTCAGTAACATCTTCCGTAGATAAAAGAGGCCACTGAAAATTTCAGGTATCCATGGTCCTTACCACTCAGCATTCCAGAGAGAGAGTCAGACCCCCCCGCCATGGGTCCAAGAGCCTAGGTCGCTATGAGGAATAAAACATTGCCGGATGGAGACTTCTCTGTTCCTCACAACAAAGCCCAAAGTGAAGTGGGAATCTAGCAGCCAGTCTGGATAATTCTAGTCTGCCATCCCCGAATATTATAAAATCCACTTTGAGAATTTGAATTAGCTATGTATTTGAACTTAAAATATACCCAGGAACAAGGTAGACTCTCCAGGTGGTATAAAGACCAAAGCCTCAGGGTGAGAGACCAAGCATTTCAGCTGTGCTATTGAATAAACTCAGTCAGGTGAATAAGCAAGGCTGAACAATAGCCCTTTCTGAGCCAGAGTCTACACAATGCACTACACAGCAAAGGTGACAAACCCCCCAGACAGGAGGACTCTCTAGGACTTTTCTCTGTGTTGGCCTTGTCTTGTCAAGGTGTTCTCGGTAGTAACCTGACCTTGAGTTTTGCGCAGGCATAATTTACAAGAGTTAATTACCTTCCACCAGACAACATTTACTCTATTGGGTATCTCCAAAGAGAAGAGCAGCACTGTACTGGAAGCTCCCATTGAAGGGAATTAAGTAGGGCATGAGTGCAGCCAACTAAAACATGTTCGGTGCTTGGTCAGTATTGCTAGAGGAGACAACGAAGTCAGTGTAGTTCTTACTACTTGGCCATTTGCCTTAAATAGAGTGTTAGATTCCCTATCTGGGGATTCTGCCCTTTGCTGGAAAGAGGAGGTGACTGGATGATCTCATTGTTTTTTTTTTCCCTTTGCCAACCTCTGTATGAAATCCATTGTTATCATTATTAAGCAATATCCGGTGGCTTTCTCTGGGAATGGCACAGGAAGTAAGGAATATACAGGCAATATAGGCTTCTGCTATGATGTCAGCATTATTTTAGTTTAAACATTTTTAGAGGAAAGCCCAGGTAAGCCAGACATCTTATTGACAATGGGGCAGTATTGCAGAGTGTGGGCAAGAGGACAAGACCCTTACGGTACACATTACCACCGCGCAATCATGTCAGAGTTTCATGTTCCATCTGATACGGCCACGCACAACAAGCTCTCCTCCCTGCATCTGCAGACTGAATGCCATTGAAAAGGGAGTTCGGAAGACAGTTCTTCAGTACATTACCGTGGATCTCTGTATTTATGAGAATGAATGCTATTTTATGTAATAAATGATTATTAATCATTTTCATCATAACAGCACTTGTTAAAGATTACTCCTTCTCTTATAATTTCCTTGTGAATTTTTCTACCCCTTGTCGCAAATAAGGAAGGGAATGCAGAGGCCTTGCCTTTATGTAAGAAATGAGTTGGATTTTTAGAGAAACTTCTCTGGAAAAACCAGCCAGCCAGCCAACCAATAAGCAGTAATGGCTCCAGAATTTCCCAAAAGAGAGAACTTAAAAGTGGCAGCTTATTTGGAAGGGACCACCAGAGGACTTGTCTTGAAGGTGCATTTGCATACGGAGTACACTGTCTTTACTTAGATGACACATTTTGGTGGGTTATATGGCGAATGTTGTAGAGAGCAAGAGATGCTGGATATCTTGGCATTACTACTGTGTGCAAAGTGGACAAACCTAAATAAATAAAGTGCAAAGAAAGGTTTTATCTCAATTGACCAAATTCCTGGCTCAGATCTCACATAGATATGAATCTAACAATGTCACCATTCAGGTATTCAGGTTAAGCAAAGCCCAGAATAAATCCCTGTAATCTTTTGACCTAAGTATTATTGTTCACATTCCCCTCTCCTTCCCCCTACATCCATCCTGGTGTGAAGTACTATCTAATACCTGGGCCAGAGCCCTTTCTGAGCCAGAGCCACAACTAGATCCATGGACACATGTTGTCCTTATTCAGTAACATCTTCCGTGATAAAAGGGTCTAGTTTATTAATTCTGTAAACCCTGTGATAGCTCAGGGACAAGACCATTATACAATCACAAATGACATAAGCCTAGAGAATAACACTCCTCCGGTTTAAATGTGAAAGGAGCTCAGAAGCCTGCATTTTTAGTCTCCTTGTGAGTTGGTTTCCCTGTGAGAAGAGTGCCCTCTGGTGTTTGGTTAATGTTCTAGCCTCCAAACCAAGGAAAAAATCTTTGCAACTTGACCAACAGAGAAAGATGTATGTAATAGGACCGGCTGTCCTTACAATAGCACTTTTCCATTAAAAACTGTGCTGTTTCTTGTGTGTTAGACTTTCCCCCTTTGCTCTAATCGAACATAAAACTAAGCAGGAACTTGGTAGTTCAAGGCAGGCAGTAACCCAACAGGAAAGACATACATTTCTTGCTCCTCATTAACAACGACTTGAGAAGTCAAACAATTCTTAAGAGAAAGAAGATGACAACCCTTCATTTTTAAGATTTAGTTCTTTATTTTCACTCAGTGGAACTACATACATAGGTTCGCCTTCCGTGGGTCTGTGGAGGCATCTAATTTGGTTTAGTTTACTTTAGATGGTTTTTGGGCTGCACAGTCCTCAATAATTTCTATATATGTAAGAAAGAAGGATTTACCCTTCTCATGTCAGTTTTTTCACAAATTGTTTGTTACCGGTGGTTATTTGCTTTTTGGTTTTTTTTTTTTTTTTTTTCTTGTAGCAAGGAATTCCAAGCTGGGGAAGTTCTGCTAGATGCTTTTTCTGTAAAGATGAGTCATAACAGCCCTCCCAGTTTCCAGATAAGGATGCTAGTATGAAATGTTGGTGATAAAACTAAACATGAAGCTGAAGTTCCAACCAATTAAGTCTGCATCTGGTTGCCCCATTCTTTTAAGATCAAACTGATGAATGAGAAGAGGAGAGAAAGTAGCTGTTTTCGTTCACATCTTCCAGAATACTTGCATTCATCCTCTCTTGCTATATAGAATAATGTTTGCCTTAATTCTCCTCTGTCTCCCCCTTCTCTTTCTCTCCTTTTTTGGGGGACCCTGAGAGATAATGTAGCTAGCGTGTACCAGGGTTAGGTCTAGGAAATAGACCTTTAGAATGAGAAGACACGCGAGGAGTTGTCACATTTACAGATGTGCATTATTTGCTTAGAACAGTGTAAGTCGACACTGTGTTTTGTGGGATGTATGTGGGGGTGTGGGTTAAATTTTTTAAACTATGCCAACAATTGAGATTCAGTTTTTCATTAAAAATCTTGATTTGCAGCTTCTCCTGAAAGATTTTCCAGAGAAAAAAAGATTTTCGGGTACCTGTTAGCAAAGTTCTCCACAAGCCCCTTATCGGCCTGTTCCAGGAGGCCTCTGAGTTCCCAGCGCTGGCTTAGGGCCGTCCTTCATCGGAGGGCATCTGTTAACAACGAGATGACTCGCTGAGATGTTGAACTTCAGAGGGGTTCTATCCAAAGCCCTATCAGCTCCAGGTTGCTCACCTACTTTGCTCCTTCAAACCATAACATTAAATTTCATTCTGTCCCTCCCCAGTCTTTTCTTCCACAGCAGTCCAGTACAGCAATGTCTGTGGTTCACAGATGTTGCACCTTCTAACATCTCCCCCCAGCTTTTCCCTATAGTGACTCCAACACTAAAGAATCTGAGTCAGAGGTATAGAAGTAACTCAGAAGGGAGATACTGAAGCTCCCACCCAGGGACCTCAGTGTCCTCAAATGTCCCACAAAGCAAGTTAAAATTAGATGAAAGCATCACTTCCTCCAATTGGATGAGGCCCTGCACAGAGGCTCATGTCCTGGGAACTGGAGCAGTTTAAACTTCAGTCCTCACTCATCCTCCCAACCAGGTACCTTTTTGTGCAGTGAACAAACTGAACAACTGTTCCCAGATGTCCTGGTACCAAATAACCTCATCTATCATGACTCGCCCAAGGCATCTTTTCTTTTGTTCAGGTTATTTTCCTCCCTGCCTGGGAGGATGCTAGGCTTAGTTCTGCATCAGTTTCTTAGCTTTGTTAGGCAGGTAGAACATCCTTGCCCTTCGCCTTACCGAATCACCCTTCAGTCTTTCTGTGAACCATATCTCCTGTATTTTCTGACTTCTTCAATTCATTTTGGCCTTTAACTCTTCTGAATTCCTGTGACATTTATGCTTATTATTGTAGGTCAACTGAGCACTTATAGTTTCATATGTTTATTTTGTCTTCTCTGCCAATTTGATATATCCTCAAGAAGCTTCCTCTCTAAATCATTCTCATTGTGATCAGCACACTGTAGGAGCTCAGTAAATATTTCATACTGAATTGAGTGGATTTCCAAACAAATATATAGCTCTAGCACTTAAAAGAGTGTCTGGGGACTTCTGCTTTGAACATGATGGATTTAACAGGGATTAGAGTTGCCAGATACAATCCAAGAAGCCCCATTAAATTTGAATTTCAGACATACTTATGCTCTAAGTATTGACCATCCATATACTAACAAATACTTGCTGTTGGTTTGACATTCAGATTTAACTGAGAGTCTTGTTTTCTTTCACAAAAACTGGTGGCCCTTCCAGGGGTGGATTTACCCTCCTACCTTAAACAACTTAAAAAAGAAAAAAAGAAAAAAAACAGAAAAATAAATGAAACAATGGTTTTCAGGCATTGGCAAACAGAGGCAGTGTAAGAGAATGATTTCTGAGAGAAGTAAAGAAATGAGGCCGTCTTTCTGCTCCATCTTACTTTCTGGAGAAAGTTTCCACACTGCAGCGCAGAAAGAGAGAACTCAAGCAGAGCCTGGCAGTCTCCCAAGAAGAAAAGACAGAGTTGAGAGTTTGGGGAGGCCACGTTGGTTAAAAAGGCAGACAGGGCACAGGGCAGAGCACCAGAGAGGAGACGGAGGAACACTCCCCTCAATTCTTCTGCTCAGTATTGATTAGTGCATGTGTGTGAGGGGACTACGCAGAGTTAGGGGGATAAAAACTAGAAAGGAGTGGGTAGAACAACGTCTAGAGCTCATGCAGAGCTAAGTATAGTACATATTTTCAACAACCAGAGTGGAGGAAGCTTATTATACACAAGGAAGGCAGAAATCATCAAATTGGGTAAAAAAGTAAGACCCAATTATATGCTACCTATGGGAAGCCCACGTCAAATAAAAAATAAATAAAGTTAAAAGTAAAATACTGGGAAAATGATATACCATTCTAACATGAATCAAAGAAAGCTAAAGTGGATATATAAATATAAAACAAAGTTGACTTCAGAGCAAAAAATATTATCACAGTTAAAAAGGGTCATTTCATAATCACACCAGGAAAAATCATCAATTGGACAAAAGAATCCTAAATGTTTATGCACCTAAACATAAAGCCTCAAAATACATGAAACAAAAAGTGATGCAAGTGGAGAAAAATTCAGAATTATAGCTGAAGATTTCAACACCCCTCCTAATAATAATAATTGAATAAATAAGCTAAAAATCTGGAGTGAAACAAAAAACATGAATAACACTATCAACCAACTCTACCTAATTACTATTGACAGAACACTCAACAGCCAGAGAGAACACATTCTTTTAGGTGCACCCTAAACATTGACCACGATAGGCCATATTCTGTGCCATAAAAAAAGACTCAATAAATGTAAAGTAATTCACATACTAAAAAATATATTTTCCAATCACAATGGAATTAAGTTAAAATAAATAATAAAAAGATATCTAAAAAAATCTCCAAATATTTGAACACTAAGTGACACACTTCTAAAACCAAACCAAACCCATACATCATAGAAGGAATCACAAGGGAAATCAGAAAAGATTTTGAAGAAAATGAATGAAAATTAAACTCTAATATATCAAAATTTGTGGGATAGAGCTAAAGCTATGCCAAAGAGGAACTATATACATGCTTATATTAGAATAATCAGTTACCTAAGCTTCTATCTTAAGACACATGAGAAAGAAAAGCAAATTGAAACCAAAGTTAGCAGAAAGAAATAATAAATGCAAGAGCAGAAATCAATGACATAGAAAGCAGAAAAACAATAGAGAAAATCAATGAAACCAAAAGCTTGTTCTTTCAGAAGATCAATAAAATTGATAAACTTCTAGTCAGATTGTCCTGGAAAAAAGAAAGCCACAAATTACCAGTATCAGGACTGAGAAGAGTGACATTATTATAGATTAAAATTAAAAGAATAAAAAGAGAATATTATTAACAAATTTATGTCTACAAATATAACTACCTAGATGAAGTGGATAAATTCTTTGAATGATACAAACTATCAAGCTCACTCAAGGGGAAATAGGTAACCAGAATAATTTTCTCTCTAATAAAGAAAAAGAGTAGATCCTAATAGTCCTCATTGCAAGAAAAAAATTTGTAACTATGCATGGGGATGGATGTTAACTAGACTTATTGTGAAGATCATTTTAGCAATATATACAAATATCAAATCATTATGTTGTACACCTGAAACTAATATAATGTTATATGTCAATTATACCTCAATAAGAAAAAAAGAAATTTGAATTTCTAAGGTAAAAATTTCCCACTAAGAAAATTCCAGGCAGAGATAGCTTTATTGGTGAATTCTTTAAAATTTAAGGGAGAAATAATACCAATTCTACACAATCTCTTCTAGAAAACTGAAGAGGAAGAAACACTTCTCAACATATCCTGAGACTAACAACAAAATAAAACAGACATTACAGGAAAAGAAAGCTACAGACCAATATCTCTCATAAAAATAGAGCTAAAAATCCTTTTAAAATAATAGCAAATTAAATCTGGCAATATATACAAAGGAATATACGTCACAACAAAATGGGGTTTATTCCAAGGAATCTAAGACTAGTTTAACATTTGAAAATCAATGTAATTCATCATATTACCAGACTAAACAAGAAAAAACATATGGTCATATCAACAGATGTAAGAAAAAAAACACCTATATTTCCATATTTGTTCATGATAAAAATTCTCAAAAAAAACCCCACAAACAAACAAAAAACAAGGAATAGAAGTGAACTTCTGATCCTTGAGGAGAAAGATGGCAGAGGAGTAGGAGACCTGGATTTCGTCTGGTCCCAGGAATTCACTAGATAGGGATAAAACCATTCTGAACACCTACGAACTCAACAGGAGATCGAAGAAAAGAATAGCAGCAACTCTCTGAACAGAAAAGCGACCACTTTCTGGAAGGTAGGACGTGTGGAGAAATGAATCCGAGGTGATATTCAGGAAGATAGATGGCGGGGGAGGGAGGGGGCCTCCGTCAGCTGCTACCAGCAAGTGATAGAGCAGCGGAGCACAAAATCAGAAATTTTACAAGTCTGCTCCGCTGAGGGACATTGCTCCAGTGGCTAAGCGGGGGGTGGAACCCTTGCTGGGACAGTGTGGTCTCAGGACCCCAGGGTCACAGAAAGACCGGGGGTGCCTGAGTGCGGCAGAGCTCCCAGGTATCAGAGCGGGAAGCCAGCTGCAGAGAGGGAGCAGAGGAGCGGGTTTTCAGCTCGGGGTTGCCATAAACCGTGGTCCGCGGCACAGTCGGGCCACTGCTCCTCCAGCAGGGACCCAACAAGCGGCAGATACGGAGAGACTCCCCTTCCTCCCCTGGGAGGAGCGGCGCAGAAGCACACTGCAGGGATCTGCTGGGTTTGGAGACTCCACACCCAGTCGGGTGCCAGAGATAGAAACGTTCGGTCACAGGCCGGGTGAGCACAGGGTGCGGCCGGAGACCAGGGAGATGGGAGTGATTGATTGCTTTTCTCTGGGGGCTCACTGAGGAGTGGGGCCCTGAGTTCTCGGCTCCTCTAGGGCGGAGATTGGGAGACCACCATTTTCACTCTCGTCCTCCAACCCTGTACAGAAAGCTTGCAGGGAACAAAAGCTCCCGAGAGCAAACCTGAGCAGATTACTTAGCCCGGACCGGGCAAGGGCGGGGCAATTCCTGCTAGGGCAAAGACATTGGGGAACCAGGGCAACAGGCCCCTCCCCCAGAACATCAGCAAGAACAGCCAGCCAAGACCAAGTTTACCGATCAATGAGAATGGCAGAACTCCAGAGCTAGGGGAATACTGCACATAGGATTCATGGCTTTTTTACCATGATTTTTTAGTCTTTCAAGGTTAATTTTTCTAAATTTTCTGTATTTTTTTCTTTTTCTATTTTTTTAGTCGAATTGTTCTTCTTCCCTTTTTCAGCCAACATCTTATCAATTCCTTTTTTAAAATCGTTTTTATTTTTCATCCTTACACTCATATTCCATCCCTTCATTGTATTTACACTTATTTTTGTGTATATATATATATATATATATATATATATATATATATGTAAGTTTCTCATTCTTTAAAATTTTGGGAGGCAATTTCTTCTAACAGACCAAAATACACCCAAAATCTAGTGTGTGGCTCTGATATATTTACCAGCCTGATCATATTCTTTTCTTCATTTTCTGTTTTTTCCCCTTTCTTCCCCCCCCCCCCCCCCCCTCAGGTCTCTTCTGATTTGTTTAGTGTATATTTTTCTGGGATCGTTGTTACCCTTTTAGCATTTTTTTAGCATTTTGTTCACTCATTCATTTATTCTCCTATGGACAAAATGACAAGATGGAAAAACGCACCTCAAAAAAAAAAGAAAAAAAGGCAGTACCAACTGCCAGGGACCTAATCAATACAGACATTAGTAAGATGTTGGAACTAGAGTTCAGAATGATGATTATAAAGATACTAGCTGGGCTTGAAAAAAGTATACAAGATACTAGAGAATCCCTTTCTGGAGAAATAAAAGAACTAAAATCTAACCAAGTCAAAATCAAAAAGGCTATTAATGAGGTGCAATCAAAAATGGAGGCTCTAACTGCAGGATAAATTAGACAGAAGAGGGAATTGGTGATATAGAAGACCAAATGATGGAACATAAAGAAGCTGAGAAAAAGAGAGATAAACAACTACTGGATCACGAGAGGAGAATTCGAGAGATAAGTGATAACATAAAGCAAAACAACATTAAAATAATTGGGATCCCAGAAGAAGAAGAAAGAGAGAGAGGGGGCAGAAGGTATATTGGAGCAAATTATAGCAGAGAACTTCCCTAATTTGGGGAAGGAAACAGGCATCAAAATCCAGGAGGCACAGAGAAGCCCTCTCAAAATCAATAAAAATAAGTCAATGCCCCGACATCTAATATTAAAACTTACAAGTCCCAGAGACAAAGAGAAAATCCTGACAGCAGCTCAGGAAAAGAGGTCTGTAACCTACAATGGTAGAAACATTAGAATGGCAACAGACCTATCCACAGAGACCTGGCAGGCCAGAAAGGACTGGCATGATATATTCAGAGCACTAAATGAGAAAATATGCAGCCAAGAATACTATATCCAGCTAGGCTGTCATTGAAAATAGAAGGAGAGATAAAAAACTTCCAGGACAAACAAAAACAGCCCTACAAGAAATATTGAAAAGGGTCCTCTAAGCAAAGAGAGAGCTTAAAAGTAACATAGACCAGAAAAGAACAGAGACAATATACACTAACAGTCACCTGACAGGCAATACAATGGCACTAAATTCATATCTTTCAACAGTTACCCTGAATGAAAATGGGCTAAATGCTCCAATCAAAAGACACAGGGTATCAGATTGGATTAAAAAAAAAAAAAAAAAAAGACCCGTCGATATGCTGTCTGCAAGAGACTCATTTTAGACACAAAGACACCTCCAGATTTAAAGTGAGGGGGTGGAAAACCATTACCATGCTAATGGACATCAAAAGAAAGCTGGGGTGGTAATCCTTATACCAGACAAATTTGATTTTAAACCAAAGACTGTAATAAGAGATGAGGAAGGACGCTACCTCATACTTAAAGTGTCTCTCCAACAAGAAGATTGAACAATTGTAAATATTTATGCCCTTAACATGGGAAGAGCCAATTATGTAAGCCAATTAATAACAAAATCAAAGAAACACATAAACAATAATACAGTAATAGTAGGGGACTTTAACACCCCCATCACTGAAATGGACAGATCATCTAAGCAAAAGATTAACAAGGAAATAAAGGCTTTAAATGACACACTGGACCAGATGGACTTCACAGATATATTCAGAACATTCCATCCCAAAACAACAGAATACACATTCTTCTCTAGTGCACATGGAACATTCTCCAGAACAGATCACACCCTGGGTCACAAATCAGGTCTCAACTGGTACCAAAAGATTGGGATCATTCCCTGCATATTTTTGGATCACAGTGCTTTGAAACTAGAACTCAGTCACAAGAGGAAAGTTGTAAAGAACTCAAACACATGGAGGCTAAAGAGCATCCTACTAAAGAATGAATGGGTCAACCAGGAAATTAAAGAAGAATTAAACAAATTCATGGAAACAAATGAAAATGAAAACACAACCGTTCAAAATCTTTGGGATGCAGCAAAAGCAGCCCTAAGAGGGAAGTATATAGCAATACAAGCCTTTCTCAAGAAACAAGAAAGGTCTTAAATACACAACCTAACCCTACACCTAAAGGAATTGGAGAAAGAACAGCAAATAAAGCCTAAACCCAGCAGGAGAAGAGAAATAATAAAGATCAGAGCAGAAATCAATGAAATAGAAACCAAAAGAACAGTAGAATGGATCAACAAAGCTAGGAGCTGGTTCTTTGAAAGAATTAACAAGATTGATAAACCCCTGGCCAGACTTATCAAAAAGAAAGGAGAAAGGACCCAAATCAACAAAATCATGAATGAAAGAGGAGAGATCACAACCAACACCAAAGAAATACAAAGAATCATAAGAACATATTATGAGCAACTATATGCCAGCAAATTAGATAATGTGGAAGAAATGGATGCATTTCTAGAGATGTATCAACTACCAAAACTGAACCAGGAAGAAATAGAAAACCTGAACAGACCTATAACCACTAAGGAAATTGAAGCAGTCATCAAAAATCTCTCAACAAACAAAAGCCCAGGGTCAGATGGCTTCCCAGGGGAATTCTACCAAACATTTAAAGAAGAATTAATACCTATTCTTCTGAAACTGTTCCAAAAAATAGAAATGGAAGGAAAACTTCCAAACTCAATTTATGAGGCCACCATTACCTTGATCCCCAAACCAGACAAAGACCCCATCAAAAAGGAGAATTACAGACCAATATCCTTGATGAACATGGATGTAAAAATTCTCACCAAAATACTAGCTAATAGGATCCAACAGTACATTAAAAGGATTATTCACCATGACCAAATGGGGTTTATCCCTGGGCTGCAAGGTTGGTTCAACATCTGCAAATCAATCAACGTGATACAATACATTAACAAAAGAAAGAACAAGAACCATATGATCCTCTCAATAGATGCAGAAAAAGCATTTGACAAAGTACAGCATCCTTTCTTGATCAAAACTCTTCAGAGTATAGGCATCGAGGGTACATACCTCAATATCATAAAAGCCATCTATGAAAAACCCACAGCGAATATCATTCTCAATGGGGAAGAACTAAGAGCTTTCCCCCTAAGGTCAGGAACGTGGCAGGGATGTCCACTATCACCACTACTATTCAACATAGTATTAGAAGTCCTAGCCACAGCAATCAGACAACAAAAATAAATCAAAGGCATCCTAATCGGCAAAGAAGAAGTCAAACTCTCACTCTTTGCAGATGATATGATACTTTATGTGGAAAACCCAAAAGACTCCACCCCAAAACTGCTAGAACTCATACAGGAATTCAGTAAAGTGGTGGGTTATAAAATAAATGCACAGAAATCAGTTGCATTCCTATAAACCAACAACAAGACAGAAGAAAGAGAAATTAAGGAGTCGATCCCATTTACAATTGCATCCAAAACCATAAGATACCTGGGAATAAATATAACCAAAGAGGCAAAGGATCTGTACTCAGAAAACTATAAAATACTCATGAAAGAAATTGAGGAAGACACAAAGAAATGGAAAAATGTTCCATGCTCATGGATTGGAAGAACAAATATTGTGAAGATGTCAATGCTACCTAGAGCAATCTATACATTCAATGCAATCCCCATCAAAATACCATCCACTTTTTTCAAAGAAATGGAACAAATAATCCTAAAATTTATATGGAACCAGAAAAGACCCCGAATAGCCAGAGGAAGGTTGAAAAAGAAAAGCAAAGCTGGCGGCATCACAATTCTGGACTTCCAGCTCTATTACAAAGCTGTCATCATCAAGACAGTATGGTACTGGCACAAAAACAGACACATAGATCAATGGAACAGAATAGAGAGCCCAGAAATGGACCCTCAACTCTATGGTCAACTACTCTTTGACAAAGCAGGAAAGAATGTCCAATGGAAAAAAGACAGTCTCTTCAACAAATCGTGTTGGGAAAATTGGACAGCCACATGCAGAAGAATGAAACTGGACCATTTCCTTACACCACACACAAAAATAGACTCAAAATGGTTGAAAGACCTAAATGTGAGACAGGAATCCATCAAAATCCTAAAGGAGAACACAGGCAGCAACCTCTTAGACCTCAGCCGCAGCAACTTCTTCCTAGAAACATCGCCAAAGGCAAGGGAAGCAAGGGCAAAAATGAACTATTGGGACTTCATCAAGATAAAAAGCTTTTGCACAGCAAAAGAAACAGTCCACAAAACCAAAAGACAACCGACAGAATGGGAGAAGATATTTGCAAATGACATATCAGATAAAGGGCTCGTAGCCAAAATCTATAAAGAACTTATCAAACTCAACACCCAAAGAACAAAGAATCCAATAAAGAAATGGGCAGAAGACATGAACAGACATTTTTCCAAAGAAGACATCCAAATGGACAACAAACACATGAAAAAGTGCTCACCATCACTAGGCATTAGGGAAATCCAAATCAAAACCTCAATGAGATACCACCTCACACCAGTCAGAATGGCTAAAATTAACAAGTCAGGAAAGGACAGATATTGGCGGGGATGCGGAGAAAGGGAACCCTCCTACACTGTTGGTGGGAATGCAAGCGGTGCAACCACTCTGGAAAACAGTATGGAGGTTCCTCAAAAAGTTGAAGATAGAGCTACCCTATGATCCAGCAATTGCACTACTGGGTATTTACCCCAAAGACACAAATGTAGGGATCTGAAGGGATACGTGCACCCCGATGTTTATAGCAGCAATGTCCACAATAGCCAAACTGTGGAAAAAGCCAAGAAGTCCATCGACAGATGAATGGATAAAGAAGAGGTGGTATATATATACAATGGAATATTATGCAGCCATCAAAAGGGATGAGATCTTGCCATTTGCAACGACGTGGATGGAACTGGAGGGTGTTATGCTGAGCAAAATAAGTCAGAGAAAGACATGTATCATATGACCTCACTGATATGAGGAATTCTTAATCTCAGGAAACAAACTGAGGGTTGCTGGAGTGGGGGTTGGGGTGGGAGGGATGGGAATGCTGGGTGATAGACACTGGGGAGGGTATGTGCTATGGTGAGCTCTGTAAATTGTGCAGGACTGTTGAATCATAGATCTGTACCTCTGAAACAAATAATACATTATATGTTAAGAAAAAAAAGAAGAAGAAGATAGCAGGAGGGGAAGAATGAAGGGGGGGAAATCGGAGGGGGAGACAAACCATGAGAGAGAATGGACTCTGAAAAACAAACTGAGGGTTCTAGAGGGGAGGCAGGTGGGAGGATGGGTTAGCCTGGTGATGGGTATTGGGGGGGCACGTTCTGCATGGAGCACTGGGTGTTGTGCACAATGAATCATGGAACACTACATCAAAAACTAATGATGTAATGTATGGTGATTAACATAACAATAAAAAATTTTAAAAAAAGAACTACATGTTATTTTTCTTTGTATTACAGTACCTGGCATGGAGCACCTATTCAAGAAATGTTTACGGAACCGACAGAGGGCTGACGGAGTGCCTCAGTACCTTAGTCCATCCTGAGGAGGCATTTCATTCTCACCAAGGTTGTCACTACCCTTGATAATTATAATGGCTCACATTTATATGTTTTTAAGTGGTTATATAAAGTCGATATAATGGTTTAATGTACATCAATTCTATCTGAACACCAAGTTGAAGAGGGTAGAGGAGATTATATTTCCGTATCTCTCTCTCTCTCTCAAATATTTTAGGTACAGAACTATCTTTGCTTAGGAAAAAACCTTGGTTAAGCTGTATGAGATAGTAAAAGAAAGCAAAAAAAGACATCTAAGGGCTCCATTTAAAGACATAAATAGAAACCAGGAATGTGGAGCAGAGAGCAGAGAAAAGAAGAAAGGAAGGGAAAGAGAAAGATACAAAGGGAGCTAAAGAGGGGGAGATAATGGGAGAGAGAAGAAAACATGGCCCAAAACTTGCACAGAATAAAGGGGCTCAGTAAAAATTTCTATTGGTGGACTCTAGTGACCCATGTTTAATGATCTATATCAAATTATGTTTTGTTTCTGTTGCATACCTCCTCTTTCTCCTCAGGCTTCAGAATGACAGGTATGGTTTTTATTGTTGTCATACTGAAGGAAATAAAAGAAAGGAATATCAAAAAGAGGTGTGGTATATCTTTCCATTTACTTGGGCCTTCTTTGGTTTCTTTCATTAATGCTTTGTATATAAATCCTAAACATTTTTGTTAGATTTATATCAAATTACTTTTCATGGTTTTTAAAAATTTCAAATTCCAGTTGTTTATTACAATTAACTTTTGTATATTGACAGTGTATCCTGTGACCTTGCTAAACTCCCCTCTTAGTTCCAGAGGGGTTTTGTAGATTCTTTGGGATTGTCAGCATACATCTGTGAATACGTTTTACTTCTGTGAAACTGTTTTATTTCTTTTATTTCTTCCTTTCCAATCTGTTGCCCTTTATTTCTTTTTCTTGTCTTATTACACTAGCTAGGTCTTCCAGTGCAAGGTTGAATAGGAGTGATGAGAGAAGACATCCTTGCCTTGTTCTTGATCTTGGGAGGAAGGCATTCAGTCTCTCACCATTAAGTATGTTAACTGTAATTTTTTCGAATATACCTTTTATTAGGTTAAGGAAGTTCACTTTTTTTTTAAGCCTTTTAATAAAAATTTTTTTATTAACATATAATGTATTATTTGTTTCAGGGATACAGGTCTGTGATTCATCAGTCTTACACAATTCACAGTGCTCACCATAGTACATACCTTCCCCAATGTCTGTCATTCAGCCACCCCATCCCTCCCACCCCTCTCCACTCCAGCAAACCAGTTTGTTTCCTGAGATTAAGAGTCTCTTATGGTTTATCTCCCTCTCTGGTTTCATCTTGTTTCATTTTCCCTCCCTTCTCCTGGGATCCTCTGTCTTGTTTCTCAAAATCCTCATATCAGTGAGATCATATGATACTTATCTTTCTCTGATCGACTTATTTCGCTTAGCATAAAACCCCCTAGTTCCATCCACATCATTGCAAATGGCAAGATTTCATTTTTTGATTGTTGCATAATATTCCATTGTATATATATACTACATCTTCTTTATCCATTCATCTGTTGATGGACATCTAGGCTCTTTCCATACTTTGGCTATTGTGGACATTGCTGCTATAAACATTGGGGTGCATGTACCCCTTTGGATCACTATATTTGTATCTTTGGGGTAAATACCCAGTAGTGCAGTTGCTGGATCGTAAGGTAGCTCTATTTTCAACTTTTTGAGGAACCTCCATACTGTTTTCCAGAGTGGCTGCATCAGCTTGCATTCCCACCAACAGTGTAGGAGGGTTCCCCTTTCTCTACATCCCCGCCAACATCTGTTTTTCCTGACTTGTTAATTCTAGCTGTTCTGACTGGTGTGAGGTTGTATCTCATTGAGGTTTTGATTTGGATTTCCCTGATGCCTAGTGATGGTGAGTACTTTTTCATGTGTCTGTTGGCCATTTGGATGTCTTCTTTGCAGAAATGTCTGTTCATGTCTTCTGCCCATTTCTTTATTGGATTCTTTGTTCTTTGGGTGTTGAGTTTGATAAGTGCTTTATAGATTTTGGCTACGAGCCCTTTATCTGATATGTCATTTGCAAATATCTTCTCCCATTCTGTCGGTTGTCTTTTGGTTCTGTTGACTGTGTTCTTTGCTGTGCAAAAACTTTTTATCTTGATGAAGTCCCAATAGTTCATTTTTGCCCTTGCTTCCCTTGCCTTTGGCGATGTTTCTAGGAAGAAGTTGCTGTAGCTGAGGTCGAAGAGCTGCTGTTTGTGTTCTCCTCAAGGATTTTGATGGATTCCTGTCTCACATTTGGTCTTTCAACCATTTTGAGTCTATTTTTGTGTGTGGTGTAAGGAAATGGTCCAGTTTCATTCTTCTGCATGTGGCTGTCCAATTTTCCCAACACGATTTGTTGAAGAGACTGTCTTTTTTCCATTGGACATTCTTTCCTGCTTTGTCAAAGAGTAGTTGACCATAGAGTTGAGGGTCCATTTCTGGGCTCTCTATTCTGTTCCATTGATCTATGTGTCTGTTTTTATGCCAGTACCATACTGTTTTGATGATGACAGCTTTGTAATAGAGCTGGAAGTCCAGAATTGTGATGCCGCCAGCTTTGCTTTTCTTTTTCAACCTTCCTCTGGCTATTCGGGGTCTTTTCTGGTTCCATATAAATTTTAGGATTATTTGTTCCATTTCTTTGAAAAAAGTGGATGGTATTTTGATGGGGATTGCATTGAATGTATAGATTGCTCTAGGTAGCATTGACATCTTCACAATATTTGTTCTTCCAATCCATGAGCATGGAACATTTTTCCATTTCTTTGTGTCTTCCTCAATTTCTTTCATGAGTATTTTATAGTTTTCTGAGTACAGATCCTTTGCCTCTTTGGTTATATTTATTCCCAGGTATCTTATGGTTTTGGATGCAATTGTAAATGGGATCGACTCCTTAATTTCTCTTTCTTCTGTCTTGTTGTTGGTTTATAGGAATGCAACTGATTTCTGTGCATTTATTTTATAACCCACCACTTTACTGAATTCCTGTATGAGTTCTAGCAGTTTTGGGGTGGAGTCTTTTGGGTTTTCCACATAAAGTATCATATCATCTGCAAAGAGTGAGAGTTTGACTTCTTCTTTGCCGATTAGGATGCCTTTGATTTATTTTTGTTGTCTGATTGCTGTGGCTAGGACTTCTAATACTATGTTGAATAGTAGTGGTGATAGTGGACATCCCTGCCACGTTCCTGACCTTAGGGGGAAAGCTCTTAGTTCTTCCCCATTGAGAATGATATTCGCTGTGGGTTTTTCATAGATGGCTTTTATGATATTGAGGTATGTACCCTCGATGCCTATACTCTGAAGAGTTTTGATCAAGAAAGGATGCTGTACTTTGTCAAATGCTTTTTCTGCATCTATTGAGAGGATCATATGGTTCTTGTTCTTTCTTTTGTTAATGTATTGTATCACGTTGATTGATTTGCAGATGTTGAACCAACCTTGCAGCCCAGGGATAAACCCCATTTGGTCATGGTGAATAATCCTTTTAATGTACTGTTGGATCCTATTAGCTAGTATTTTGGTGAGAATTTTTACATCCATGTTCATCAAGGATATTGGTCTGTAATTCTCCTTTTTGATGGGGTCTTTGTCTGGTTTGGGGATCAAGGTAATGGTGGCCTCATAAATTGAGTTTGGAAGTTTTCCTTCCATTTCTATTTTTTGGAACAGTTTCAGAAGAATAGGTATTAATTCTTCTTTAAATGTTTGGTAGAATTCCCCTGGGAAGCCATCTGACCCTGGGCTTTTGTTTGTTGAGAGATTTTTGATGACTGCTTCAATTTCCTTAGTGGTTATAGGTCTGTTCAGGTTTTCTATTTCTTCCTGGTTCAGTTTTGGTAGTTGATACATCTCTAGAAATGCATCCATTTCTTCCACATTATCTAATTTGCTGGCATATAGTTGCTCATAATATGTTCTTATGATTCTTTGTATTTCTTTGGTGTTGGTTGTGATCTCTCCTCTTTCATTCATGATTTTGTTGATTTGGGTCCTTTCTCTTTTCTTTTTGATAAGTCTGGCCATGGGCTTATCAATCTTGTTAATTCTTTCAAAGAACCAGCTCCTAGTTTTGTTGATCTGTTCTACTGTTCTTTTGGTTTCTATTTCATTGATTTCTGCTCTGATCTTTATTATTTCTCTTCTCCTGCTGGGTTTAGGCTTTATTTGCTGTTCTTTCTACAGCTCCTTTAGGTGTAGGGTTAGGTTGTGTACTTGAGACCTTTCTTGTTTCTTGAGAAAGGCTTGTATTGCTATATACTTCCCTCTTAGGGCTGCTTTTGCTGCATCCCAAAGATTTTGAACGGTTGTGTTTTCATTTTCATTTGTTTCCATGAATTTGTTTAATTCTTCTTTAATTTCCTGGTTGACCCATTCATTCTTTAGTAGTATGCTTTTTAGCCTCCATGTATTTGAGTTCTTTCCAACTTTCCTCTTGTGATTGAGTTCTAGTTTCAAAGCATTGTGGCCTGAAAATAGGCAGGGAATGATCCCAATCTTTTGGTACCAGTTGAGACCTGATTTATGACCTAGGATGTGATCAATTCTGGAGAATGTTCCATGGGTGCTAGAGAAGAATGTGTATTCTGTTGCTTTGGGATGGAATGTTCTGAATATGTCTGTGAAGTCCATTTGGTCTAGTGTGTCATTTAAAGTCTTTATTTCCTTGTTGATATTTTGCTTAGATGATCTGTCCATTTCAGTGAGGGGGGTGTTAAAGTCCCCCACTATTATTGTATAGTTGTCAATGTGTTTCTTTGCCTTTGTTATTAATTGCCTTATATAATTGGCTGCTCCCATGTTAGGAGCATAGATATTTACAATTGTTAGATCTTCTTGTTGGATAGACCCTTTAAGTAGGATATAGTGTCCTTCCTCATCTCTTATTACAGTCTTTGGTTTAAAATCTAATTTGTCTCATATAAGGGTTTCCACCCCAGCTTTCTTTTGGTGTCCATTCGCATGGTAAATGGTTTTCCACCCCCTTACTTTCAATCTGGGGGTGTCTTTGGGTCTAAAATGAGTCTCTTGCAGACAGCATATCGATGGGTCTTGTTTTTTTTATTGAATCTGATAGCCTGTGTCTTTTGACTGGGGCATTTAGCCCATTTACATTCAGGATAACTATTGAAAGATATGAATTTAGTGCCATTGTATTGCCTGTAAGGTGACTGTTACTGTATATTGTCTGTGTTCCTTTCTGGTCTATGTTGCTTTTAGGCTCTCTCTTTGCTTAGAGGACCCCTTTCGATATTTCTTGTATGGCTGGTTTCATGTTTGCAAATTCCTTTAGTTTTTGTTTGTCCTGGAAGATTTTTATCTCTCCTTCTATTTTCAATGACAGCCTAGCTGGATATAGTATTCTCGGCTGCATATTTTTCTCATTTAGTGCTCTGAATATATCATGCCAGTCCTTTCTGGCCTGCCAGGTCTCTGTGGATAGGTCTGTTGCCAATCTAATGTTTCTACCATTGTAGGTTACAGATCTCTTCTCCTGAGCTGCTTTCAGGATTTTCTCTTTGTCTCTGAGACTTGTAAGTTTTATTATTAGATGTCGGGGTGTTGACCTATTTTTATTGATTTTGAGAGGGGTTCTCTGTGCCTCCTGGATTTTGATGCCTGTTTCCTTCCCCAAATTAGGGAAGTTCTCTGCTATAATATGCTCCAATATACCTTCTGCACCTCTCTCTCTCTCTTCTTCTTCTGGGATCCCAATTATTCTTTTTTTTTTTTTTTAATTTTTTTATTGTTATGTTAATCCCCATACATTACATCATTAGTTTTAGATATAGTGTTCCATGATTCATTGTTTGTGCATAACACCCAGTACTCCATGCAGAACGTGCCCTCCTCAATACCCATCACCAGGCTAACCCATCCTCCCACCCCCCAATCCCAATTATTCTAATGTTGTTTCGTCTTATGGTATCTCTTAGCTCTCAAATTCTGCCCTCGTGATCCAGTAGTTGTTTATCTCTCTTTTTCTCAGCTTCTTTATGTTCCATCATTTGGTCTTCTATATCACTGATTCTCTCTTCTGCCTCATTTATCTGAGCAGTTAGCGCCCCCATTTTTGATTGCACCTCATTAATAGCCTTTTTGATTTTGACTTGGTTAGATTTTAGTTCTTTTATTTCTCCAGAAAGCGTTTCTCTAATAACTTCCATGCTTTTTTCAAGCCCAGCTAGTATCTTTAAAGTGATGATTCTGAACTCTAGATCCGACATCGTACTAATGTCTGTATTGAGTAGGTCCCTGGCAGTCGGTACTACCTCTTGTTCTTTTTGTTGAGGTGATTTTTTCTGTCTTGTCATTTTGTCCAGAGGAGAATAGATGAATGAGAGAACAAAATGCTAACAGGGTAACAACGTCCCCAGAAAATATACTCTAAACAAATCAGAAAAGACCTGAAGCCGGGGGAAAAAGAAAAGGAAAGAAAGAAAAAAGAAAAAGCAAAAAAAAAAAAGAAAAAGATAAAAAAAAGAACAAAACAAAAAAAAAAACAGAATATGATCAAATATGATCAGGCTCGTGCATAGATCAGTGCCACACACTAGATTTTGGGTGTATTTTGGTCTGTTAGAAGATAGTGTCTCCCAAAATTTTAAAGTAGAAAAACTTATATATCTACAAAAATAAGGGTTGATATGATGAAGGGATGGAATATGACTGTAAAGATGAAAATTATAAAAAAATTTATAAAAGGAATTGATAAGAAGTTTTTTGAAAAAAGAAAAGAGGATTTAAAAAAAAAGAAAGAAAAAAAGGGAGAGAATGTGATCAGGCAGGAGAGTAGAACAAAACCATACACTAGAGATTTAGGGTATATTTTGATCTGTTAGAAGAAACTATCTCAAAATTTTAAAGAGAGAACAACTTATATATATATGCCAAAAATAAGGGTAACTACTATGAAGGGATAGAATATGACTCTAAAAATGAAAAATAAAAATGTTTTTTAAAAAAGGGATTGATAAGATGTTGGTTGAAAAAGGGAAAAAGAAAAATTCAAAAAAAAAACAGTTAAAAAAAATTAACTTTGAAAGACTAAAGAATCATGGTAAAAAAGCCATGGATTCTATGTGCATTATTCCCCTAGCGCTGGAGTTCTGCCGCTCTCATTGATCGGTAAACTTGGTCTTGGCTGGCTGTTCTCGCTGATCTTCTGGGGGAGGGGCCTGTTGCCGTGGTTCCCAAATGTCTTTGCCGAAAGCGGAACTGCTCCGCCCTTGCCCAGTCCGGGCTAAGTAATCTGCTCGGGTTTGTTCTCGGGAGCTTTTGTTCCCTGCAAGCTTTCCGTTCAGCTTTGGAGGCAGAGAGTGAAAATGGTGGTCTCCCAGTCTCCGCCCCGGAGGAGCCGAGAACTCGGGGTCCCGCTCCTCAGTGAGCCCCCAGAGAAAAGCAGTCAGTCACTCCCGTCTCCCCGGTCTCCAGCCTTGCTCCGTGCTCACCCAGGCTGTGACCGAGCGTTTCTATCTCTGGCACCCGACCCTGTGTGGAGTCTCCAAACCCAGCAGATCCCTGCGGTGTGCTCCCGCACCTCTCCTCCCGGGGGAAGAAGGTGAGTCTCCCTGGATCTGCCGCTTGTTGGGTCCCTGCTGGAGGAGCAGTGGCCTGACTGTGCCGCGGATCACGGTTTATGGCAACCCCGAGCTGAGAGCCCGTGCCTGGGCTCCGTCTCTGCAGCCGGCTTCCCTGCTCCGATACCTGGGAGCTCTGCCGCATTCAGGCACCCCCGGACTTTCTGTGACCCCGAGGGTCCTGAGACCACACTGTCCTGCGAGGGTTTCACCCCCCCGCTTAGCCACCGGAGTGACGTCCCTCATCAGTCGGAGCCGACTTCTAAAAGTTCCGATTTTGTGCTCCACGGCTCTATCACTTGCCGGTAGCGGCTGACAGAGGCCCCCTCCCCCGCCATGTATCCTCCCGAATATCGCCTCAGATTCACTTCTCCACATCTCCTACCTTCCAGAAAGTGGTCACTTTTCTGTTCAGAGAGTTGCTGCTATTCTTTTCTTCGATCTCCTGCGGAGTTCGTAGGTGTTCAGAATGGTTTGATCCCTATCCAGCTGAATTCCTGAGACCAGACGAAATCCAGGTCTCCTACTCCTCCGCCATCTTGCTCCGCCCCCAACGTGTAGTTCTGATCCACTCAATATTCAATTCTGAGAAAGACCAACATATGAAAAATACATTAAATGGAATAAGGTGGTTAACTGACCAGAAAAGTGGAATTTTTGGGGAAGAGTCTACAATTCAAATATCCTAGCCTGCTGTTGAAACTCATTTTCCAATTTGTGGCTCAGCAGAAGCAGTCACCTTATACACAGTATAAGCAAGATGCTATAGAACCACATAATTTGCTAAATGGTTTGGAACTCTCTTGGCAATGTGGCCACCATCATGACACATGCAGGACTTTTAAATGCATGGCTAACTGTCCATATGTCCCAAGGGAAAGCTGGAGAATCAGAGTATACGCATCATCTTTAATTAATAGACTATACAATGAGCCTCTCTATTTTGGGATTCGTGTTTAGGTCCTTAAACTTACTTCTCCCGTAGCTCTCTGAGACATTTATTTCTTTTCTTATATAAGCAGATAAAATTTTTAGTAAAGCCAAAAGATTACAAGTGTTTCTGGAGCCAGACGGTCCTGAATTTGACTCTGGAAACTGCCCCTTACCATCAGCTTACTGTTTACCAGTCCCTCTAGTCTCATGAAGCCTCATCTCTTTGTCAGTTAGAAATAAGAATGATACTTAATGCTGTGGAGCATGGTGAGGATTAGGTAAAACGATGCATGTAAATCTCAGTACTTTGTCTGGCATGGAGTTAGAGCTGCTGAAGTGCTATGATTGTTGGAAAGAGCGATGGGTCTTGTAACTTGCAATTATCCTGACGTGGCAGTAGAGGGAGTACCGTTGTTGGAAACTGGACTTGAGTATACTAACAAGATGGAGATTTAAAGCCATTTGTAAAAGGCGTTGTCTCTGTTCTGCTGGAGCTGGAGGGGCCTGCGTTCAGATGAGCTAAGACCCACGCCAGACCGTCTTGTCCCAATTATCCTTGCTGTCCTGCTCGTTTGATACTAACATGCGCTCCCGTCGAATTCAGTATGTCTTTCTGTATGTACACGTTCCCTTGTCCAACTTCAAACTCTAACTCCCCCTGGTTTCCTTAGGACACATTAGAGAGGAAGCTTGGATGGGACAGGTAAGGTGCTTCCACAAAAATGAAAACGAACAAATGTTTATATTCTTTGTACAAGCCTTGGGAGAAGGCGGAGCTGGCTTACAACCAGCATCAGGGAAAGTGATAGCCCCTTCTCTTCCCTCGCTGACTCCCACCCAAGCAGCTCTGCCTAGACATGATAGAAAAAGCAGTCAAGAAGGACTGACTGAATCCTCTCTGCCTCTGATCTACAGATGTGAACCTGCCTATCTCAGCTGACCTCTCTTCATCTCCACTTGAAACCCCATCTGTAGAATGAGGAAAGAAGGGAGGAGGGTTAACCGAGTCACTTTCTTTTTTTTTTTTTTAAGATTTTTATTTATTTATTTGACAGAGAGAGACACAGCGAGAGAGGGGAACACAAGCAGGGGGAGCAGGAGAGGGAGAAGCAGGCTTCCCACTGAGCAGGGAGCCCGAAGTGGGGCTCAATCCCAGGACCCTGGGATCATGACCTGAGCTGAAGGCAGACGCTTAACGACTGAGCCACCCAGGCGCCCAACCGAGTCACTTTCAAAGTTCCTCACGACCTGGTTATTATTATTCTATTCATAGCAGCTATTACTGAATGTTTTCCCTTATCTCAGTCCTTACATTAGATCTTTGAATCTTCCCAGCAATTTCATGTGGGATGTAATGTCCCCATTTTTACAGAGTTTGAGGCTCAGAGACATTCAGTAGCTAATCTGACTTTGTACACCTAGAAAGTGGCACAATCAGAACAAGAATCTGTTTTTCTGCAAGTCTATAATCTGATATTTCCACGTTAAGATGAGACAGAAAAAAAAATTAGAAATAGGGATTTAACTAGGGCAAATTGGGCATCAGTTATAGGGGGAGAAGAATCTGTTGTGATCTTTGAGTTTGGTAAACTCAAAGGGATTTCACTTTAACGTGCTTTTCTTTGGTTTTCTTCCTCTTCTCCTTCTCCTTCCTCCTCTTTCTTCTCCACCCCCCACCCCCCCCCTCCTTCTTCTTTGTTTTTGACTCTAAGGGACTGATGAAGCCAGGGTCAATGTAGGGCCAAGAAATTGGGACCTGGCTATTTAGACTTGATTCTAAGAAAGAAAAGTGGGCATAGAGATACCTGTTCTTAGAAGCCTGGCTCAGTTCATGAAATAGGAAGGTAGAGGTTTAAGGCAGATGCTTTAACCAAAGAAAAAAGTGTTCATTTGAGCACAGATTCCCTCATGATATACCACTGGATAAACTGACTGTGGTGGATAAGATATGGTAGACAAAACAGAGGTTTCATAAATGTCTGCGGAATCTGGGAGGTAGTCCCCAAGACCTTTTTTAGGAAAAGCCACCTGTCTGTGAAAATAAAACTTTTTTTTAATTTTTTTAAAGATTTTATTTATTTGAGAGAGAGAAAGAGAGAGAACACAAGCAGGGCCAGGGGCAGAGGGAGAAACAGACTCCCCACTGAGCGGGGAGTCAGACATGGGGCTTGGTCCCAGGATGCTGGGATCATGACCTGAGCTGAAGGCAGACACTTAACTGACTGAGCCACCCAGGTGCCTCAAAACTATTTTTATAATAATAATGTTTTGCCTTTTCACTCTGTTGACATTTGCACTGATGGTACCAAAGCAATGGTGGGTAATGTTGGTGCCTCAGCATGAACAAAGGCAGCGATGCCAAATTATTCTAGAAGTCATTGTACTCTTTACCACCACACATTTAAAACTGTTTAAATGCCAGTTTAACTCAATAACGTTCTCAATGAAGCAGGAAAATTAATTTTGTTAAATTTTAAATTAATGTCTCGTAATATTCTGTCATAAAATGAGAAGTATACACATTGAGGTATGATGATTGTCTCAAAAAAAAGCACTTGTGTGATTGTCACAAATCATCATTCTTACTTGGAACAATGACTTGACAAACTATGGTTATTCAAACTTGGGTATCTGGAAGACACTTTCCTGAAAACGAACAGGGTGCAACTGTCACTTCAGGAAAAACACTTGGCAATGTCTGTTTCCAATAATAAAATTGGAGTTTTCAAGCAAAAATTAGAATTTGGAAAACTTGCATCCTCCCTCTGAGCTTAACAATTTCCCGATACTTAAAAACACTTTTTTTTAAAAGATTTTTTATTTTATTATTTGACACAGAGACAGAGATAGTGAGAGAGAGAGCACAAGTAGGCAGAGTGGCAGGCAGAGGGAGAGGGAGAAGCAGGCTTCCTGCGGAGCAAGGAGCCCACAAGGATGTGGGGCTCGATCCCAGGACCCTGGGATCATGACCTGAGCTGAAGACAGTCACTTAACCAACTGAGCCACCCAGGCGCCCCTAAAAATACTTTTCTAATGAGATCCGTGGTGATATTAGCTAATACGATTTTCTGATTTGTATGATAAAGTGTGTCAGCATTTAGAAGACCTGTGTAATTTAGTGGATTCATAGTTTTCCAAAACACCAATATGTGATACTACAAAATCATGTGTGGGTAAAATTTCCATTTAAAATACAAGATATGCCAACAGATTTTAATGTAACAGTATATTTAAAGCTTGCTGATGGAGTTTCACATTCCACAGTGCGCCAACCCTTAAAAAACTACCACTTATTGAGTTTTGTTGTCGCATCAAAGAAGGATAGCCACATTATCTGCAAAGGCTATTAAAATGCTCTTCCTTTTCCAATTACGTATCTGTGCGAGTCCAGATTTTCTTCAAATACTTCAACCAAAACAATTGCAAAAGATAAAATGCAGAAGCAGATATAAGAATCCAGCCGTCTTTTCCCAACCTATACATTAGAGGTTTTTAAAAATGTAAATCTATGCCACTCATTCTCACTAATTTTTTTAATTTTTTAAAAAATGTAACAAAAACTTTTTTTAAAGATTTTATTTACTTAAGTAATCTCTATATCCAACGTGGGGCTCGAACTCACAACCCTGAGATCAAGAGTCACATGCTCCACCAACTGAGCCAGCCAGGTGCCCCCTCACTAATTTTTTTATATAAGAAATATACTGTTTTTCATTAAAAAATGTTTATTTTAACACATAATGGGTTTATTCTTATATTTTTTAATGAGTAAGTATTTTAATTTTTTTCCTCAGATTTAGTTTTAATACTGTAAATATGAATTTAATACAGAATAGTAGTACACAAAAATTCTTTGGAGCTGTCAACAATTTTTAAGAGGATAAAGGTGTCATGAGATCAGTTTGAAAACTGCCGAGGGAGTCCCGAGGTGAGGTCCTTAAAAGGAAGAAGAGAAAGAAGTCTCTGCTTTGTATAGCAGGCACTCAACAGTTGAGTATAACGATGATAAAGACAGGCAAAACCAGTATGACTAACACTGGAAGGCAGGAAGTGAAAAGTGCTAAATGAGTGGTCTAGATCTGTGCTAATAGGGTAGCCACCAGCCACATGAGGCTATTAAACTCTTGAAATGTGGCTAGTCCAAATGGCGATTTCCTGAAAGTGCCAATTACACTCCAGACTTCAGAGATTTGGTATGAAATAAGGAATGCAAAGCATCTCATTAAAAATTTTTATATTGATTATATGCTGACATGTTAATATTCTGTATTATTGGATTATTTATAGCATTGAAATTAATTTTGCCTGTTCTTTTACCTTTTTTAATGTGGCTACTAGAAAATTTAAGCATGTGGCTTGCATTTTATTTTTCTTGGACAGCACTCATTTGGATGGGAAGTGTGATGAGAATTCAGAGCAGGAAAACGTTGCTGTGGGTTGGAGTCATCAGTGAAATCTTCACCAAGGATAAGGATTTCAAAAAAATTAAAAAAGACAAACCAAAAAACAGACTCTTAACTATAGAGAACCAACAGAGGGTTACCAGAGGGGAGGTGGGTGGGGAGATGGGTGAAATAGAGGAAGGGGATTAAGAATACACTTATCTTAATGAGCACTGAGTGACATATGGACTTGTTGTCTTGTTGAATCACTATATTGTACATCTGAAACTAATGTAACGCTGTATGTTAACTACATTGGAATTAAAATTAAATTTAGAAACAAGAGGGATAGGATTTCAGTAAGTAGACAAATGGGGGGAGGAAGCTGCAGTTGAAGGGAGCATCAATACTGAAATAGGAGAGTTCATCTAGGGAGCAGAACAGATTGGTCTGCCTCAGATCTTGGGCTCCTGGGTAGGGAGTGTGTGTGCGTGTGGGGGGGGGGGGGATGAGGGGAGATTCCAGGATAGGTTGGGGCCAGATTGTACAGAATTTTGAGTGCCAAGAATTTGTGGACTTTTTCAGGACAGATTGCTTCCCCAGAGAAAACCAGACTCTGCCCCATAGCTTATGGGATAACCCAAATTAGGCATTTTCTTCAGGTGGGGACAGAGTAGCAGAAGCTCCTGGAAACTGCCCAGTGAGCAAGCAGCCAAGACTAGGCCTGCCTGACCAGGGAATAGAGTGATGCGGAGTGTGACTTTGGAGTGAACCGACTTATTTTTGTGTGTGCGGGAGGGACAGGGGTGGTGAATTTAAGCACGTGATCGTGCTAATAATGTCAGGAGGGAGAGGGAACCCTGGGTAAGTGTACCCGCTTGATGACTGATCTGAGAGTGGGAAAGCAGACCTTTACCTTGGTGAATTGCTGAAGACTCATGCATAAACAAATTGAGTCATTCTTTCTGCCTCATTCAGTCTATCTTCCTTTATTTTTATCTTTATTTTCCTGAATCTTTAGTAGAACTTGTGTGTCGAGGGTTAACATCTAGCTTGGAAGAGATGAAGTCAAAAACCACCAGGGAGGGTGTGCAAACCCCTGGCCTCTTATCCAGGGTCAGAAGCTAACTCATTGAGTGACTCTGGTCACCTCTCTGGGCCTCAGTCTCTTCAGATACGAAAGAGGCATTAGAATCAGATGAGACCAAGGCTCCCTCCAGCTCTGTGATTCTAGAACAGGCCCATGTCACAAAGGGAGAAAAGCATCCCATAGCAACCAGGTACAGGGCTACTGGGCAGGTGGGAAGGAGGATGCTGGGCTAGTAAGGGCAGGCGTGAGTAGCCCGCACAGGAGCTGGCCCGAACCTTTGGGTGAGGCTGTCCTCCTCCTAGTGAGCAGACCCTGCTGGAATTGGAGCACGGTGAGATCTAAGAGTTTGATATTTTGGTCCTGGCACCCCTATCCCTCCCAGGGGCTGGCTCACCAGGGTGAGTGGAGCCTGAAAGGAGGAAGCCAGGAATTTACCTCTAGGCAAGTAAGTCTCTGGGGGGCGAGGGGGGGGGGGGTTGTCTCAGATTATCTGGGAAACCACTGAAGAAAAGTGTGTGTAGCCCCCACCTACCCACCCACCTCCTGACGCCCCTGGGCCCCCGGCAGTTACAGGAGTGATTGGTGGGGATGAGGAGAGGGCGCCCTGCAAAGGGGCTTCGGCCTGATTGTTTCTGCTCTTTAGCATTTCTAGAATAGAGAGTGGGTGGGACCCGACTCAAGTAAAGTCCCAGAGACGCTAACACTGACGCACAGGAAAGCCTCAAGTGGGAGGAGAGATGCAAATCCCCTACTGACAATGGCGTCAGCGGCTTTGTCCTGGGGACTGTGAAGGGCGATTCTGACTCTGGACTTGACACCAACCTGGGACCTGGGCTGAGAGAGCCAGGTAAGTAGGCAGAGCACACCTTCGTGTTGCTTCTCCGGAGGAGCACGGGCCAGGAAGTGCTTATGCAGGATGCTGCTGAGGCTGTGCTCTTCACTCGGTGCTGTGACAGTCGCTTCACTTTAGCTGGTGTGAGGATGGGTGATTCGACACAGCGTCCGACTTCATGATCCAGAGACGCGCTCGGGCACAGGTCTCTCGGTGAGACTCGGGGGCTCAGCCCCCACATCTGCCCGGTGGGAGGGACACTTGTGGCTGATGCGGAGGTGTGTCCTCGGGAAGTGCTGAAAGTGAGCCCCTCTTCACTTTCTTAGCTTCTCTGAGCTACAGTGCCTGACGTTAGATTGAGTACCTGGCTTTCAGAAACAAGTCCGGAGCTGGGGTAGCCAGTGGCTGTGGCTTTGATGAGAGGGAGTGGTATTTTAGGGCATATCATCTCCATTGCAAGCTGCGTGTCCCAGAGCCAGCGTGGCACTCTCAGCTCCCAGACAGCGTGACAAAATGCCCCTTTATTTAGGGGCATTATTTAGGGGCATTATATTAGGACATTCAAAGAGAATAGACAGGCACTCAATTTTCAGAAGAAATATTCCATAGTTTTCTTGTGATGGGAGAATGAGCCCTTAGAGAGTGAGAGCCAAGAAGGGAGCTAAGGATGACTAAAGGCATTTCTAGAGGCTTCAACAGAGAAGAAGGTCCTTGGACTCTACACCTTATCCTTCCCATCTTCAGCCTTAAGTTCAGCTCTCTGGAAGGTAGACCCAGGTCCTAGGAGTAATTTATCTAACTTTGGGACAAGTTAAGCCCAGTTAATTCTTAGTTAGAAAACAGATTTTCACCCAAATCATAGCAAGGATTTAAGAAAAGTAGTAATGACGATCGTAATGGCATTTTCAGCTCATGTTCTCTCACCATTATCTAGAATAAGTTGACAGGGATATAGCAGGACAATGTCATTATAGCATGGGAACAAATGTTCCAAGTCTGTGATATATATATCTATATATATCTCCAGCATCTGCAAAGACAACTGTGTCTGGTTTCAGGAGACCTCAGATCGGTCCTTAGGAGCTGTGCATCTTGGGTAGGAGTCATTTTGCTTACTTGTCACGCAGATTTTTTTTTTTTTCATTTTTAAAGTTGGAGTAAAACTTACTCTCCACCTGCCCTATTCACAACCACATCAGAATTGCCACTCATTTAACAAGCACTTACTGAGACACTCACAATATACCTAGAATGGTGCGTGTAAAGGTCTTCAAGATATTAAGTGATATGAAAATAAAACATTATTTCTTTTCCTGGTTCCTTTCTTTTAGCAAAACATCCCCCTATTGATTTAGATCAGGGAAAAGGTGCCCCAGAATGGTTCCATTTGAAACCTGAGGAATCCATATATGAAATATATGAAATCTGTTATCATGACCTTCTGTAGGCAAAAGGAAATCTTAACTTACCTACAAGATAGGCTGAGATATTATGGTGATTAATCATGTAAAAGTTTTGTTCCTTTATCTAAAGTTGCTGATAAAACTCTCAGAACTTTGACTTTGGAAAAAGTAAAATACTGTAACTTCAAGATGTCGTATTGATCTCCCTGAGTTAGGAAATGTTTAAAGCTGCTAAATTGGTGAGAATAGGATAACGTGGGGGAAACACATATTTTTGTTTTGTGAGAGGCTGCCAAATACATATCTAGTGTGGTTTCTTCCTCAATTAACCTGAGGGTTTAACCACTGTCAGTTGCATACCAGAGACTAATTAAAAGTTGACTTTAAAAGCTCTGCCCAGTCATAGTGAATCATCATACGGAGAAATATAAATATGTATTGATTCAGAGATATTTTGAACTGAAAGAATTAGAGCCCACAAAAATGCATACATGAAACTCTTCATAAAGCTAAGACCAAATTTGACCAGAGGTCTAGGAATATAAGTATGACTCTGGAAGCCAGACAAATCTGAAATAAAGAAAAAAGGATTGGGCAGTTAGACATACAAGAAGCTTTTATTGGGTGCTCCTCATACAGAAAGTCTAAAGAGGTCTGAGAAGGTGCAGTTGAGTATGTTTGCCTTCAGGTTGCTCAAAGTCAAGAGTGCAGATGGAGCAAGGGATAGGAAAGGAATTTGTTGAGAACACAGATTTGTGTGATAGATTGGAGCTGTTGAGGGGGAATGAAAACTTTCTGGAGAAAGTTCTGGAGTTCCTATTAGAGCAAAGCAGGACATGGTTTGGGGATAGAGAACTTTTTTTTCTTTAGAAGGGATGACTTAGGAAAAAGCTCAGAATTTTTATCTTTGGATTGAAAACATTTCTCTTTACTGTTTTCTTATATAAGGTGACTATAAAAGAAAAATTTTTTCAGTTACTTAACTAATGGACAACATTGTCTTTGAAACCTAAGAGAGGGGTGTGGCTCAGTCAGTTAAGTGTCTGCCTTCGGCTCAGGTCATGATCCCAAGGCCCTGGGATCAAGCCCCACATCAGGCTCCCTGCTCAGTGGAAAATCTGCTTCTCCCTCTTCCTCTGCCTCTCTCCTGCTTGTGCTCACTCGTGCTCTCTCTCTCGCTCTTGCTCACTCTCTCTCAAATAAATAAATAAATAAATAAAACCTTTAAAAAAAAATCTAAGGGAAAAAAACATGTACCACAGTTATTAACATTATTTTTAAACTCTAATTTTACCTCTTCATTTATAGCATGTCTCAGTGGAATCAAGTCCAACAATTAGAAATCAAATTTTTGGAGCAAGTAGATCAATTCTACGATGACAACTTTCCTATGGAAATTCGACATCTGTTGGCTCAGTGGATTGAAAATCAAGACTGGTAGGATCAAACATTATTGTATTTTCCCTAGACGTTGATGTACAAATGCGTTATGCTCTATCCCTGTGGATTTATTCTGTGATCTGCTTTTGACTGAGTAGGTGACTTCTTGCCGATAAAGAATTTTCTTCAAGGATTTGGAAAGCTTCTTCGAAGGAAGAGAATCATTGTTCTTTCTGGTTTCATCGGTTGTAGATGAAAACTTAAGGCTTCTAGTGCCTTGGTTTTTTTGTAAGCCCAAATCCCAGTAATTTCTAAATATTAAAAAGCCAAGAAGTAAACCTGTTGTTTATCTCAATTTTCAGTTTACAGATGCAGTGTAAATAATTATTTTTTCTTATTATGTTTTATAATCATTCTTTAAAGCTCTATTTATCATGCACAATAATTTTTTTGCTTTGAATAATCCTCTAACTTTTTATTGTGATAAAATATATGTAACATAACATATGCCATTTTAACCATTTGTAGATATATGGTTTAGTGGCATCAAGTATATTTACACTGCTGTGCAATCACCACTGTCCATCTCCAGAATTTTTTCATCTTCCCATAATGAAACTCTGTCCTCATTAACCAATAGCTCTTCACTCTCTGTACCCCAGACCTGGCAACCACCATTCTATTTTCTGTCTCTCTGAATATGACTCTAGGTACTTCATGTAAATGGAATCACACAGTATTTGTGCTTTTGCGGCTGATGTATTTCCCTTACCATATTTTTTTCAAGGTTCATTCATGTAGCATGTATCAGAATTTCCTTCTCTTTTTAAGGCTGAATGATATTCTATTGTAGATGTGTGCCACATTTTGTTTATTCATCTGCCAGTTAACACTGGAGTTGTTTCTACCTTTTGGTTATTGTGAACAAAGCTAATATGAACATTGATGTGCAAATATCCATTCAAGGTCCTGCTTTCAATTCTTTTGAGTATCTACCCAGAAGTGGAATTGCTGTGTGTAATTCTCTGCTTATATTTTGAAAAATCTCCATCCTGTTTTCCACAGCAGCTGTACCATTTTCCATTCCCACCAGCAGTGCACAAGGGTCCCAGTCTCTCCATATCCTCACCAACACTTATTATTTGGGGTTTTCAGTAATAGCCATCCTAATAGGTATGAAGTGGTAGCTCATGTTTTGATTTGCATTTCCCTAATGATTAGCGTCTACTTTGATGTGTACGATTTAATTTGTAAAAGCCTTTAAATGCTTGTCACTGTGGAATAGATTGATCTCTTTTAAAATTAGTATGGTAAAAAAGTAGACATTCTACTAAGTTGTTTCCTGCTGTGTAATAACAGTTTTGTTTTTTAGGGAGGCGGCTTCCAACAATGAAACCATGGCAACAATTCTTCTTCAAAACTTGTTAATACAACTGGATGAACAGTTAGGTCGTGTTTCCAAAGAGAAAAACCTGCTCTTGATACACAATCTAAAAAGAATCAGGAAAGTCCTTCAGGTGAGAATGCATTCTACTTTTTCAAAAATGTTTGGATTTATGTGTCTTAAATTCAGCGAAAAAATCAAATCTGTACCCTTAATATTATTTTCAGTTCAGATTTAAGAGGGGAAATTTGAATTCTCTTATCATTTTAAATTTTATGCTCTATTTTATTTTATTAATTAATGTTTGTTTTTCGTGAAATTTTGAATCTGAAGTACACTGTAAGTGGGAGGGTGTGTGTGATTTGCATGTGACTATTTACTAGTTATGTTCAAAGTTGACAATGCTAGAACAGGGATTTCAAAGATAATAGGTTCATGGCTATCCCCCAGTCCTCTCTTGCCTCTCTCTCTCATGTAACAATTTAGTTAGTATTGTTTTCCCATTTGTAGATAGAGGCATCATGGTTGTATGTATCCTTCCAGAGTTGGTTCACAACTTACCTCCTCCCAAAGCGTTCCTTGGTACTCACTAGCCCCTAGCTCTGGGTCTCTAGCCTCTAGCTCTCCAAAGTTTCGCCCAGGCAAAGCTCTTCCGTCTGTGGTCTGGGTTCTCACAACACCTGCAACACATCTGCACCATGGCACTTAGTATATTCTTCACCAGTGGGATTTCTGTGTGCTTGTCTTCTCCCCAAAACTGTGGACTTTAGTATGCAGCCTTGAATTCCCAGTGCCTACCATAAGACTGGATATAGTAGATGTGTAATATTCATTGATTACAGGGATGAATGAATGAATGTAGTGAAACAAGTATCCAAAGAATTAAGGGCAGGCTAATACTGAGTTAAACTCAGAGGTGCTAACATACATAACGAACTCTGAACGTGAGCTGCTGTAATATTTCCTGAGTGTCTATACAATGTATTAGACAACATGAAGAATGCATGTGCCATTTCTCAGTGAGGCATTCTTAAAATCCCAAAGTTACAATGAATACATTTTTAGAAAATTTCACCTAGACTATAATAGAAATGTGCTGGAAGTAACTAACATTTGTGGGAGGGGCGTGTATGTTGTTTTTCCTATTGTATGGATTGCACTGAGCCATCTTTGCCCTTGTAATCCCCTACAGGTTTGCAAAACACGTGGCCCAGGTAGGAAAATAGCTTGTTGCCAACAAAACAGGATTTTTCACAGCATAAAGCAAGCAGTCTCTACAGAGATAAGACATTTAACCTTGGCTTTATTAGCTTAGGGCTCCAATCAATAAACCTAAAACAGGGGTGGGCATATTGCTACTCACAAGTCAAATGTGAGTAAGTCCCTGCCTGTTTTGAGGGCCCTTGACTAAGAATGGTTGTTACAGTTTTAGGTGGTTGAAAAAGCATAAAAATAAAATAAATACGTTTGTGACATGAAAATTCCATGAAATTCAAATTTTTGTATTTTTAGTGAACACAGCCATGCCCATTCATTTACATATTGACTCACTGCAGTGACAGAGATTGGCCCCCAAAACGTAAAATAAAAATTTGTGTATGTGTATTATGTACGTATCAATCATATTTATCTGGCCTAGAAGCAAAGGTCCTACAGGTCACTTGGCTAAAGGGACACAGATGGATAAAATGAATGATGCACGGTATGTGGAAATTCTGAAATTTGAAATTCTCAAAATGTGACCTTGGGCAATCACTTAATCTTTCTGAATGCTCACATCTTTTCATGTAAATGAGGATAATCCTTATTTACTTTTGGGGATTGTAAAGAAGACTGGAGTTTTTGTTCTGGCAAAAAAATAGGCTTCCAATAAATGGTTTTTGTTGGTGGTGGGGAAAAGAACAGGATTTTCTTAGGAGAAATCAAGGGTAAATTTACAGCCCATTTGGGGGGAGGTGGAGATAAGATTTTGAGGGAGTTCAAGAACCTGCAGTAACTCTCATTCACATTTCAACTCAAGCAAAAACTCTTCTGTATTTGTCACTGACGCTCCAACATCTTATCTCTGTAGACCCCTCCCAACAAACTGCCCCAAGCTCCTCGACATCCCTGCCCCAGAAAAATAGATCTTCTTATTCCCAAACATACCAAACTCACTCTTCAAAGACTCTGAGCCTCTTTCCATGGCTAAGAATGCAACGCCATCCCTCTCACTCCAGCCCAGTTCCCAGTCATTCCTGGAGGACCTGTGGATGTCCCAGTGCGTCAAGGAAATCTTCACCCTCATCCTTCATGGAGCACAGGTTGCAAGATAACCAGCATCTCCTCTGTGCTGAATGTGTCTAAGCAGGTCACAAGCTCTTTGAAGTAAAAGCCTGACCTCCTTTTTTGACCTCCCTGCTCCCTCCGGTACCCACTGTGGTTCTCCTACAAACTAGGAACTCAAAAAACAGTTTGGTTGGTTAAGATATTTTGAACTGACAAAACACTTGCTCTTTCCTTCATTTTATAAGCTATACTTTTTGAGTATTTGTATTAATTCAGAGTTCAGTAAAAAATAGTAATAGAGAACATTGTCAACTATGGTTGTAGACCTAAACAAACCTGCATTTTATGTTTCTTTTTAATATATCATATTCCCATTATTGTTTATTTTTGTTTTTTTTTTTTGACAAGTCTTTTTGATAAAACAACACCCTCCGCTTCCCCAAGAATTAAAAGAGGAAAAGAACCTCCTATCAAAAGACTGTTGACATCGTGCTTATCCTGTTTGAACGTTTTCATCCTGAGATTTTAAATGCAATCCATGCTATTATAGCAAAAAAGAGCAAATGATACAGTTCCAGGGGAATTAAACCGGTGTAAGGCAGATTTATTTTAGTTCTTTACAGAGCAACTGAGTTCTCCAGTTTCAATATTGTAATTTACTCTGAGGTGGGAAGCAGTTGAACACTGATGTCCAGCTCACCTTTGCCCCTTTACAGGGAGGCAGCTTCAGGTCAAGGCCAGGAGTAAGGACTGCCTCAGGCTGAATCCTGGCTCTGGGATGCACTTGCTGTATAGCCCAGGGCAAGACGTTTACACCCTCTGGCCTCAGTTTCCTCAGCAGTGGGAGCAGAATCACACTCGTTCGTACCCCAGGGGTGTTAGAAGCATTAAAAAATTCTGAAGAATGTGGTAAGCTTAGGATTTGCTAAAAAGAAATACCTGCCCTAGATATTTCAAGAATGCTTTGCCCTGTTCCTGGGCCTTTTTTTTTTTTTTTTAACCAATAGACTATATTTTAGAGCAGTTTTGGATTTATAGAAAAGTTGAGCGGAAGGTACAGAAAGTTCCCTTATACTCCCTCTCTACCTGCCCCTCCCCAGTGTCCCCTATTAGAAACATCTTGCGTTGCTGTAGTACATCTTTTACAATTGATGAACCTGTTGTGATAACGCTATTATTAACTTATGGTCCAAGGTTATATGAGGGTTTACTCTCTGTGCTGTCCAAATCATATATCCACCATTTCAGTTTCATTGCCCTAAAATCTCCTCTGCTCTACTAGTTCATCCTTCCTTTCCTTACCCCAAACTTCTGGCAACCACTGATCTTTTTACTTTTTCTTTGTCCTGCATTTTCCAGACTGTCATATGGAATCATATAGTCTGGAGACTTTTCAGATGGCTTTCACTTAGTAATATGCTTTTAAGCATGTCTTTTTGTAACTTGAGAGCTCATTTCTCATTATTGCTGAACAATATTCCCTTGTATGGATGTACTATAGTTTGTTGATCAATTTTTGGCAATTATGAATAAAACTGATATTAACATTCATGTGGAAATTTTTGGGTGGGCAGGAGTTTTCAACCCATTTGGGTAAATACCCAGGAGCTTGATTGCTGGATCTTTGTTCTTGGGCTTTCTATCACAAGCCTCTTTTCCTACTTATTCATCTTCCTCACTGTATCTTTGCCTGCTCAGGCTGCTATAACTGAAATATAATTGATTGAGTGGATTTGAAATAACAGACATTTATTTCTCACAGTTCTGGAATCAAGGAAGTTCAAGGTGCTGGCAGATTCGGTGTCTGATTCAGCTTCCTGGTTCAGAGACAGCTGCCTTTTCACTGGACCTCACATGGCCCAGTGGGGAGGGAACTCTCTAGGTTTTCTTTTCTTTTTTTTTTTAATTTTATTTTATTATGTTTGTTAGTCACCATAAAATACATCATTAGTTCTTGATGTAGTGATCCACGATTCATTGTTTTTGCATAACACCCAGTGCTCCATGCAGTTTGTGCCCTTCTTAATACCCATCACCGGGCTAACCCATCCCCCCACCCCCACCCCCCTAAAACCTTCAGTTTGTTTCTCAGAGTCCATAGTCTCTCATGGTTCATCTCTCCCTCCGACCTCCCCCCCTTCATTTTTCCCTTCCTTCTCCTAATCTCTAGGTTTTCTTCTATAAAGATGCTAATCCCATTCATGAGGGCTCTACCCTTATGACTTAATCACCTCCCAGAGGCTCCACCTCTTAATAGCATCACATTAGGGGTTAGGACTTCAACATATGAATTAAGGAGACACAAATATGCAGTCCATAAGAAACTTCCTCTCTATCTTTCTCCCTCAGAATGACATTTAAAAAATTAAAGTGGGGGCACCTTGGTGGCTCAGTCGGTTAAGCGTCCGACTCTTGATTTTGGCTCAGGTCATGGGCTCAAGCTCCATGTTGTGGAGCCTGCTTAAGATTTTCTCTCTCTCTGTCCCTCCCTCCCCATGTGTGTATGTGTGTATTCTCTCTCTAAAAAAAAAAAAATTAAAATGGTGCTTATTCATAATAAAAAATTAAAGTAATACAGAAAAAAATGCAAAAAAAAATGTGAGATAATCCAAAATCTACTCCTACATATAACCACATTAATATTTGATGAGTGTCATTCCAGACATCTATATATACGTATGTGGATAGAAGGCTGCCTGTTGACACTTTGTACGCAGTGGTTACCAGAATTTTAGAAGTCTCCTGTGCCCCCTCTCCAACTCCACTCTGCTTTCTTCCCAACCAGAGTAACCACTAATCTAAATTTTGCATTTATCAGTCTCTTCCTTTTTGTTATAGTTTTACCAAATATGTCGGCATCCCTAGAAAACATAGTGTATAGGTTTGCAAGTTACTGAATCTTACATAAATGGGATCAAAGTATATTTATTCCTGACAATTTTCTTTCTTCACTTAATCTTGTTCCTAAGATGGATCCGTGTTGATGTGTGCAGCAGCAGTGTATTCATTTTCATTGCTACATAGTATTCCATTGTGTGAATATATCACGGCTTATCCATCTTACTGTTGATATGCATGTGGGTTACTTCTAGTATTCATTCACTATTTCAAACGATGTTGAGCTAAACTTGTGTGCTCCTTGGTGCATGAAATGTGCATGAAATTCTCTAGGATAGATACCTAGGAGTGGAATTGCTGAATCATGGAGTATGTACATCTTTAATTGCACTAAATAATGCCAAAATTGTTTTCCAAAATGGTGATACCAGTTTACACTCTCCTAATAGAGTAAGAGTCCTGGCTCCATATCCTTGTACATACTCGTAGTGGTCATATATCACATATCAATCTGGTGGTGTATCCATCTTACTTCTTCAGTTTAATTTTTTGTTCTTCTTCTAACTTCCTTATTCAAGTGCTTTATTTATTTTGAGCCTTTCTCTTTTTTCTTATAAATGAATTTAACTCTGTATATTTTTGAGAAGTACTTTATATATTTTAATATGTAGTGCTTTCACTGTTCATTTTGAAATAGTCCATAATTTCAGTATTGACTTATAATTTCTAGATAAATTTAAAAACTGTCCCACTAAAAATACATAGAAATGCTAGATAAAATAGAACAGATTTTTAATTACATAGGTAAGCTCCTCACATTAGAAGAAATTATAGAACCAAAAATGATTTTTTAACTGTAAGTAGGAGCTGCACTGGGGACTGTCATATATTCTTGGATTCTAGAAATACAGATCTCAAGCATAAAGGACATCAGAAAGAAAGAAAAGATCCCAAAAGTAGCAAGAGAGAACAAATATATTACCTACACAGAAATGAGAGACAAACTGAAAGCTAAATTTAAAACAGAAACAAGAAAGAGAAGAGTAGAATAATTTCTTCACAGAGCTGGAATACAATATCCATCAACTTAAAATTCTTTTTTTTTTTTAAAGATTTTATTTATTTATTTGACAGAGCGAGAGAGCACAAGCAGGGGGAACAGTAGAGGGAGAGAGAGAAGCAGGCCCCCCGCCAAGCAAGGAGCCCGATGCGGGGCTCAATCCCAGGACCCTGAGATCATGACCTGAGCCAAAGGCAGACGCTTAACCCTCTGAGCCACCCAGGTGCCCCCATCAACTTAAAATTCTATACCCAGCTAAATTATTATGCAAAATTGAAAATTCACCACACAGATACTACTGAAGGAAATGGAACACAGATGTTAAGCATGCATGGTAAAATTTCAAAAGTACCACTACAAGTGAAAATAGAGTGCAGAAGAAATTAAAAGAATAAAAAAAAAAAGATTTAGAATCTGTAAAAAAAAAAAATTGAAATCCAAATAATGTCTATTAAATGGACAAAACTCAGCAGTTATTAGACAAATTGTGGATTGCCTCTAAAATACGAAATAACAAAAGATGATGAGATCAAAGAGGTGTGTGAAAGCTGTCTTGTAGAGAAGCTTATTCTGAGAGTAATGGGAAGCCATTGACAGGTTTGAGCAGGGGTGTAACATGAACTGCTCTGTGTTTTAAAAAGCTCCCTCTGGCTGTTAAACAGACTGTTGTGAGTCAAGAGGAAATTGGAGAGACCTATTAGAAAATTCTGTTGATTTTTTTTTTAAATTAACATATTGAAAGGGTGCCTGGGTGGCTCAGTCGGTTAAGTGTCTGCCTTTGGCTCAGGTCATGATCCCAGGGTCTTGGGATGGAGTCCTGTGTTGGGCTCCTTGCTCAGCAGGGAGCCCGCTTCTCCCTCTCCCTCTGTGTCCCCGCCCCTGTTCCTGCTGTCTCTGTCTCTCAAATAAATGAAATCTTAAAAAAAAAAAAAAGAAATTAACATATTGAAGTCTTTTCCTGTTTCTATGGATTTATCACCACTTCCAAACTTCAACTTCAGAAGCTTTGGCTTTCTATACCTGTTACTATGCTGTGGGGAGCGTAGATACAAGACAATGTTGGTGAATTAAACTTTAAAAAAATGATTTAAAATATCCTTCTTTGATCCACTTACTGTTTTTCATCTTGAAATTTATGGCGTGGTTTTCTTTTTGTTACCATTTGCCAACCAGTAAATGAATTCATCTCTTCATTTTCATACTTTCTGTGTCACTTCATGCTGGGCTTGTCTTTTATAAATATTATATAGCAATCTTATTGTTTGGTCAACAAATATTGAATGAGTCCTTACTGTGTTACCAGTCACATTTTAAGCACTAGAAATGCTATTGGAGGAAGTCATGAAGCTCACAGTCTAAACAATTCACACCTCCTATGTTTTGTTTTGTTTTTTTAAAGATTTTATTTATTTATTTGACACAGAGAAAGAGACAGCGAGAGAGGGAACACAAGCAGGGGGAGTGGGAGAGAGAGAAACAGACTCCCCGCTGAGCAGAGAGCCCGATATGGGGCTCGATCCCAGGACCCTGGGATCATGACCTGAGCCGAAGGCGGCCGCTTAACTGGCTGAGCCACCCAGGCACCCCGATGTTTTGGTTTTTAACTTAGAGGAACTTCTATGGCCATTCCTCAAAACTTAGTGTTCAGGAAGTAAGGGGAAGCAGGCTGATAGAAAAAAATTCTCCATCAATTAGAAAGCTGTGTTCAGGGTTTTGGCGTTAACTCTGTGGTTAGCGATCCCACCACCCACCAGGTATTTTTCACTGACCAGGGTAACGATTCTGTTAATGAGAGTTTTAGACCCCACAGGTGAAGAGACACAAGTGTAACCCACATCTCACAAATTCTGCTCTCTGCATCACCGTGGCCTCTTCCTCAGAGGGTTTCTCATTTGGGTTTGCTTGAACAAAAATATGGGCTGGAGCTGAAAACTCCTCGAAAGTTGAGCAGATGGTGGATTCCTTCTCACCCAGGCTGCAAAAATCCTATTGTTGGTCCCGAGTATCAGGTGAAGTGAGATTTTTAACATGACAGGGTGGAGGATTAGAAATATTTTTGCAATAGGAAGGGAGAAAAAAAAAAAAGCTGCTTTAACTGCTGATCTACTCTGAATTTGCCAGATCTTACCCTTTAACTCCTGCTACTTTCTCAGTTCACTCCTCTTCCTTCCCCTCTGTATACCACACGTAAAGAGAAGTGAAGGGGTGACCTCAACTTATGACCTGAAAACAACCCGATATCGCCACTCTGTGTTAACTCTGAAAGAGCTGAGTGGAGGGTTCAATCGTTCACCTCTCCTGCTGCTCATGAGCTGGAGCCAGTTTGTCTCACTCCACGGTTATTTCCCCAAGTCCCCTGCACGCACACCTCGAATCTGTTTTCATCTGAGATAATTACCGGGTGCTTATTTCTCAGAGGCTTAAAGACCTGCATATTGTGCTGTTGAAGATGGAATGTGAATTACTTGTCGAGATTTTGTTTGCTGCATAATTGGGATAGTCAACAGAAGGCAGATGGTGGGCATTGCATTCCTTGTCCTGTGCACATCACGCTGGAATGGAATCCAGCATGATCAACTCAAGATCCTACCCACCTGAAATTTCATTCATGAATCATTTTGTGTATATTCCTCCAAGCCTTTCTCTTATCGTATCCAAGGCTGCCTGGATTGTCCTCCCTCCTTATTGTCTTCTCTACCAGTTTATTACTTGAGTCCACAGTGATTTGTCCTTTCTCTGAATTCTGATTCTCTTTGACATGTATGCCAGAGCTTCTTTATGCTATAATGACTTTGTGTATCTTAAAAAAAAAAAAAAAGAAATTAATTAAATTAAAAGAAATTTGTGTATGGTGCACATATGTTTTTTTATTCCAAATGACAGTTTGGATTTTTGAGAGTAGGCTCCTATAGTTTGATTTGGGGTATACTGTATCTACTCCATAGATATTTGTTGACTGAATATCGGTTCCATCATATGAATTTTAACATCAGGCTCTATTGATTGCTGAACATACAAGGTGACGAGGACATAGATAAAACCCTGATGTTCAAAAAGCTTGCAATTTAGGATGGAGACAAAAGTGCAAATAAATACTTATGATGCAGTGGGGTAAGGACCATGGGAGAATTATCTACAATCATAATTGGCAGAGTTGGGAACATCTGAGCTGATTCTAGAAGGATGATTCAGGACTGTGAAGAGAAGAGAAGGGAAGAAAGGGAATCATATACAGAGAAGAAAAAAAACAAGAGTAGGAACATAATGAGAGAATGCCTATCCTCAAACAAGCTAAGCACTCAAAGCATTAAAAGGAGGTTATAAGAGGATCTTGAGTGCCATGCTGAGCTGTTGGGACTTCAGCAATGGGGAGTGATCAAAGGTTTTTAAGCCAAAGTGTGGTGTAAATATATGTTTTTACTGAAAACATATCCAGAGCTAGTTTTCTCTCTAGGACGACCTGCCCCTTATCTACTATAGGCTAAGAAATATTAGAAAATTCTCCTAAGGTTGAAAGTATTTTCTTTTCTCATTCCTACCCCTATATTTCCTTTCTTCAAATTATTTGAATTTAGAGAACTGAGCCAGAGACTGAATACATTTCATTTTTCTTAACACAAAAACTAGCTGTCGTGTGCTAAAGGAAAACAAAAACTGAACTATTCAGATGATGAGAAGTCAAGTCCAACCCTTGGTTTGGGAAACAGGAAACCCACAAAATCTGTCCAGGAGCTGAATGGGAACTCCACACACACTGATGTGGCCTGTGAATCCACTGGCCTGGTGGACGGTAGCAGAGGTTTAGAGAGGAGCTGCCAACCCCAGAGCGAGCAGCTGCAACCAGGAAGAAAAATGGATTCCTACAGCCCATAGTGTGATGACTAACCATGCCATTGGGAAAGTGGGTCGAGACACAGATGTTAGCTGAGAAAGAGGATATGAGGATGTTTAGAGTCACAAGTTGACTTTTATTATCCTGTGGTTTCATTTGCTAGGAGTGTCATGGTGGGTGTGAAGAAAAAATTGGGCAGATACTCATTTTAAAAGTAGGAGAATTTTGTCATTCTGCCAACAGTTTATTTTTTTTGAAGTTTTCTATTTTAGTTAGTTGTCCCTATCACATGAAGATGAAGACCCATAGGGAAGCTGTCTATACTGGTCTGAATCCATTATGATCTGGAGGCTTTCCAAAAAGATACTTAACCAAGACCAAGTAGTTCATAAAACTTGTTACCTTAAACATTTGCTTTGTGAAACACTTTTATGTACATTGTGCAGAAGATGGTTTAATAAACAAAAGCATACAAATTGGAGCAAAAACAAATCCCCTTGTCAACAAGTTAGAAACCAATTGTCAGTTTGAAGCCAATTTATGTTTATATGTAAAATTGTGGTTTGACTGAGTAATGATCAAGTAGATATCTGAACTTAGTAGATAACTCATTTTAGTTCATAGACATTGAGTGATTCCCTTTAACTGATCCAAACCACTTTAAAGGCTTCCATTTTAACTTATCAATGAGATGTTCACAATTGGAAAAGAAGTTGGTTTTCACACTAAGCCCACCACGCACCCTCCAGGCTTGCATTACTGCCTTTTCCAGAGATGACCGAAAGACAAAAGATTTGCCCAGTTGATACCTATCTCTCCCTCTACCTTTTCCCAAAAATGAGGATCCAAATCCAAGTACTTGGCACATGGTTGATCTTCAGCACTCTATTACCATAATCCTCTGATTGGCTACTTTCATCGAGAACATAGATCTTACTCTCCCAGCCGCTGAGTGGGCTCCTAAGTGTGCATTGAGGTGCTAATGTGGTACGGATAGCCAAGAAGTATGTTGGTGGCTAAAAAATGAGAAGACCCTTTGTCTGTTTTCAAGAAGGTTCCTATTTTCTATCATCCAATCTGTGATCTCTGCCTCAGTGGAAAGATATGGGAGTGAGAAACAGAAATGGCTAGCAGCCTTTCATACTTAACAGGTTCTCATAACTTACCTCACATCTGTCAGAATTTACTTTGGAAAATAATTAAGATCTCATTGATTCTCTGTAGCTCAACACACCATCAGCTCATCATATCTTCTCCTTTAGATTCTTGTATTTCTTTCCCTGAACAATAAAAAGTCTTCCCAGAGAAAGAGGTAGAGATAGAGGCAGAGACTGAGAGGGAGATAGAGACTTGATGGGAACGATGTGGAGGATAGAGTGGCAGAGGTGGAAACAGGGACATGGAGACATTTGGACATTATTGCAATAGTTAAAAGGAAAGGAAACAGGATGCTGGGCAGTGACAGTGGGGACAGAAAAAAATGGGCTGGAGTTGTAAGTAATTTGGTCAAAGAATTGGCATGTAATGAGTGAACAGATGTGAAACATATGAAATGAGTGAGAAATAAGAGATGACCGAGGGTTTTAGTTTGGGTTATTATGTGGATATTGATGCGTAATGAAGATTGGGTTTGGGGAAGGAAGTGGGAAAGCTAGATGAGTTTGGTCAATTCTAAGTGGAGTGCAGTAGGAAGTTAATGGGAAGTGACTAGAAGTAATGTGTCTACGTACTTAACTGTCTCTTCCACAAGACTGAGAGCTCCTTGAGCACATTCATTTTTGCATCGCTAGTGCTTAACACAGAGCCCAGCACATAGTAGGGCTCAGTGTCTTGTTTAATAAATGAAGGGTTGAGCTGACATTGAAAAATGATTATTGCCGGGGCGCCTGGGTGGCTCAGTCGTTAAGCGTCTGCCTTCAGCTCAGGTCATGATCCCAGGGTCCTGGGATCGAGTCCCACATCGGGCTCCCTCCTCGGGGGGAAGCCTGCTTCTCCCTCTCCCACTCCCGCTGCTTGTGTTCCTGCTCTCACTATCTCTGTCTCTGTCAAATAAATAAATAAAATCTTAAAAAAAAAAAAAAAAGAAAAGAAAAATGATTATTGCCTTATTGCAATGAGTATCCCTAACACAATGGAGCAAACGTCATGTCATTATTGAAAATGTAATTTAGAGCCCATAAGTGAAATTTAGATGATAAGATTTTCTTGTTGAAATCAACACTTTCTAAAAATACTTTATCTTAATTTTTCAGATACTTTTAGGCTATATGGTTCATCTGTGAGTTTTTTCAAATTGCTGCAAATCTCCAAAAAGTTTTCCAATATATTTATTGAAAAAAAAACTTCATGTAAGTGGGCCTATGCAGCTCAAACTCATGTTGTTCAAGGGTCAACAATACATTTATTCGGGTCTTCCGTGTTCTTCAATGCTCCTTTTAAACTTCCCATAAAATTACAGCATATCTTTCCTTAAATTTATCCCTGGAGATATATGCACCTCTATGTTTATTGCAGCATTATTTACAATAGCCTAACGATGGAAGCAGCCCCAGTGTCCATTGATAGATGAATGAATAAAGAAGATGTGGCACATATATATATATATATATATATACACATATATATATATACACATATATAGTATATTAACATATATACTATATACATACAAAAGAATATTATTCAGCCATAAAAAAGAATGAAATTTTGACATTTACAACACCATAGATGAAGCTAGAGAGTATAATGCTAAGCAAAATAAGCCAGTCAGAGAAAGACAAATACCCCATATAATTTTCACTTGTATGTGGAATTTAAGAAACAAAACAAAGGGGGAAAAAGGGGAAAGACAAACCAAAAAAACACACTCTTAACTATAGAGAACAAACAGATGGTTACCAGAGAGGAGGTGAGGGGGGATAGGTGAAATAGGGGATTAGGAGTGCACTTGTGATGAGCACTGGGTAATGTATGGAACTGTTGAATCACTATATTGTACACCTGAAACTAATACAGCACTGTACGTTAACTATACTGGAATTTTAAAAAAAATTAGTAATGGGGGTCAAAAGGTAGAAACTTCCTATAAAATAAATGAATAAATGTGAATTTTTATAAAATAAGCCATGGTAATGTAAAAAAACTAGGGATTTTATTGATATTTTGAGGGATATTTTTTCTATTACATTTTCGATATGATTATTGCTAGTCAATAGGAATACTACTGATGTTTGAATACAAATCTTCCTGAACTCTCTTATTAATTCCAGCTTTATGCAGACTCTCTTTTATTTTCTCCAGACTATCATATCTGCAATAAGGAGAGATTTATTCTCTTCCAAGTTTCATGTTTATTTCTTTTTCTTCTCTTATTGATTAAGAATTCCATTACAATATTGAAGTGAAGCAGTCGTAACAGTTGAAATGTTTTATTAAGGTAATGCTTGCTGTAGGTTTGTGATGTTAAGGAAATTCCCTTATATTCCTGGTTTACAGAGATTTTTAGAAATTTTGATGAATATCACATTTTATCCAATGATTTTTCTGCATCTATTAAGATAATTATATACTTATCTCTATTAATCTACACTTAGTGTGTATGACATAGATTTTCTTATATTGAACCATTGTTATGTTCCTGAGATAAACTTTGGTTTTTATATACTGCCAAATGACTTGCTAATATTTTATATAGGATTCACATCTAATTGCAGACATATCCTTTTTTTTTTTTAGTCCTCGTCTGGTTTTGCTTTCAAGGTTATACTAACCTTATAAAATGAGTTGGAAGTATTACCTCTTCTTTTGTTCTCCAAAGCCGAGTTACCAGATGGGATACAAAACACAACCTAGTTTTTTCTTTATATATTATAAAGAAATATAGATATATTTTAAATTGTGTATATTTAAGGTGTACAGCATGATGATTTGATATACCTGCACATAATGAAATGAGATGAAATGAAATGAAGTACTACAGCCAAGCTAATTAATGTATCATTCCCTTACATAGTTACCACTTTTGCGTGTGTGTTAAGAATACCTGAAATCTGCTCTCTCAGCATATTTCCAATATTCAGTACAGTATTATTAACTATAGTCCTCATGCTGCCCATTAGATGTCTAGGCTTATTCATCCTCCATAACTGCAACTTTGCACCCTTTGACCCACAATCTTGCGTTCCCCTTTAGCCCTGTCCCAGTCTCTGGTAACTACATGAAACATCCATTTATTAGGTCTGTAATTTCTCTCAGCAATGTTTTACAATGTTTTATGTAGATCTTTCACGTCTTATGGACATACCATAATTTAATCAGTCCTCTAGACCTGGGTCTTTAGTTTCCAATTCTTACTCCACTTCACCTTTATAAGCGCAACGAAATCTAAAACCTTACATCTAACTTTTGTTTGTCATGTTTAAGTGCTATAGTTGGAATCTAACACCCCTCATTCTCCCCTCCTACATTCTCATCTACAAAAGAGAAATCAAAGAGCAGAGAAGGGCCCCCAGAGTGTCCCATCTTTTGGGTTTTAAAACCACAGCTGAACCACCTCAATCTGTTTCCTGTTATTTAAAATCTCTAGGGAAGGGTATTACATGCACAGACTTCAGAGCCTTTCCAAAGCCTTAACGACCTGGTCATCAGGAAAGGGCTCCTTTTGTCACTCTGCTCTTAATTGCACCCATCTTCCCATCGTTCACTTATCAGTCAATGGAAGAACTCCTCAATGAATGGAAGAATATTTGGTTCTCATTTTTAAAAACTAGTTCTTCATGCATTAGAAGACAGAAACTGTATTTGGGGACTATTAATGTCTTAGGTCTGTAGCTGTTTATAACTCTTTTTAGCTCTACGTATAGGTCCTAATCTCCAACCTTGTCAGTCAATTAATGAGCATGTGCTGGTTGGTAAACTGCTCTTTATAAGGCCTTGTAATAAGCATTGGTTTCAGGTCTCCTCTCAGAGAGAGCCAACTTTTATAAGCTATTGAGCCTCAGACGACACGAATCCAGAGCCATGTAGATAGTTTATCTCTGAGTTCCTTAGGTTATATCTTTTTGCTAATGTAGGTTAATAACATACCAACAAATTTTTTGAAAGATTTATTTATTTATTGGAGAGAGAGAAAGTGCAAGTGGGGAGAGGGGCAGAGGGAGAAGAGAATCTCAGGCAGATGCCCCCCTGAGGGTGGAGACTGACTCTGGGGCTGGATCTCGTGACCCTGAGATCACAACCCATGAGATCATGACCTGAGCCAAAACCAAGAGTTAGACGCTCAACCGACTGAGCCACCCATGTGCCCCATACCAACCAATTTTTAAAGAACTTTATTTCTTATTACAAAGGTGATCCAATAAAGTTTAGAAAATAAAAGATAAATAAAAAGGAAAAAAATTCATCTGTAATCCCATCTTTAACTGCTAACCACTGTTAACATTATAGTATATTTCCTGCTGATATTTCTACTTACATATATTTTAACTTATTTTAAAAATTAATATTGTTTTACCTCCTTCTGAAGCTTAATGCATTCACTTAAATGATTCAAACCACCATGGAATGGCATTCTATGCCATTAAATATTCTTTTACAGTGTCATTTGTATCCACCTATTAGTTGGACATTTATTACTTTTGTTCCAGTTTTTCACCAATATAAACAAGTGAAGCACACATACTTATTGTCAAAAGCCCATTCATATTTATGATTATTCTGTTAAGACAATGAGTCTTTTTTTTTTTAGGACAGTGGGTCTCAACTCCATGCATCAAAATCACCTGTAGAGTTGTTTTTATTTTTTTAAAAGATTTTATTTATTTATTTGAGAGAGAGAGAGAGAGAGAGAGAAAGCACAAAGAGGGGGAGGGGCAGAGGAAGAAGCAGACTCCCCGCTGAATGCGGAGCCCAACACAGGACTCCACCTGGGGCTGGATCCCAGGACTCTGAGATCATGACCTGAGCTGAAGTCAGACGCTTAACTTACTCAGCCACCCAGGTGCCCCTGTAGAGTTGTTTTTAATACTGATATCCACTGTTGACATGAGTGTAAACTGATACATTAATGAGGATAACAATAGTTACTGTATTAAAGAACAGACAATAGGATGTTATTTATCATGCACATGACAGTCCAATGTTTGGTTATTGTGTGGATAAGAATACCTTATTCTTTTACTTTTCATTGCGATTCAAGGATCCAAGTTCCTTCCATTGTGTGTCTTGGCTGCTCCAAATGGGACGGGATGTCTCTATAGATAGACAGGAGATAAAGAGAAAGAGTGTGAAGTCAACCATATCTTGGATTTCTTGGCCTAGAAATGACATGCCCTCTGCTTTCCGTTAGGAAGAGCTAGATGTGTGCCTCCTGCATCATGCAAGGAAGGCTAAGAAATGAAATTTCTGAACGGGCTGCCATTTCCCACTTCCAAGGGCCTACTGCATCCTGTCAGAGAGGAAGAAGGAGGTTTAGTGGACAGTTAGATTTGTCTGCTACATTTGGTAAAACCATTTTGGAAAACAATTTGTCAGTCTCAAAGTTTGATGGGACTCAACAGTTCCATTTCTGAATGTTTATCTTACAGAAATTCTCACACAGGCAAAGAGAAGGATATCCATAGATATCGAAGAATGTTTATGTTTTTGTTATTTATAACAACAAAAATGTGAAAATGATCTCAAATGTCCATCTTGAAATGTTCACAACGGTGAAATGCATTGAATTATTTCAGTGCATGCAATAACTATTAAAATATTAGATCTGTATATCCTGAAATGGAAGGATGACAATAATATATGTTTTTGAGCAGAAAACCAAAAAAATATGTCCAGTGTGATTGCCCACAGGGAGTGAGGGGAGAAAGTGGAGGATGGGAGCTCTCACCGATTTTTTTAAACTTTTTTTATTACTTGAGGTTAAAAAAATAAACCCAAATTACATCAGCATTTTAAAACCCAGATTCCCAGACCTCACCCAAATCTACAGAATCAGAATCTCCAAGGAATAGGACCCAGAAATTTGTAGTTCATAAAAGCCTCACAAGCAATTCTGATAAATTGCCAAGGTTGAGACTACAGCCTTAGGATAAATTTCTAAAAGTGGAATTACTATGTCAAAGGATATGAAAAATGTTAAGGCTTTGATAAGAATTGCCAAATTGTCCTTTAGTAATGTACCAATTCACATTCCCACCAGCAGTGTGTAAAAGCTCATTCCATCATCAACACTGAGTGGTACAAAGTGTTTTAATCTTTCCCAGTTTGATAAATGAAAAATGGTATATCTGATTTATTTAGACATAAGCACTAGTTTGTTGCATTTGGTTCTCTTTGGGGAACATTCTGTCCTATCTGTCTTCTTCTTGAATTATGTAGATTCATCCCCCTAAGTTAATGTTTCATTATAAAAATCACTTAGGGAACTTTTAAAAATGTAGGTTTTGAGCTCCCCACTTTCAGTTCTGATTGAGCAGGTCAAGGATAGGGTTTGGGAATATGGACAGGAGAGATTAGATCGGAGAGTTTACAAAGGAGAGATGTATCCCAAGCAGGAGCATCAGAAGAAAAGGGAGCAATGGTGGACTTAGAATATGGGTATTTCATATCCCTAGAATAGACCCTTTGCTCGTAACTTGCCCTGCCCTCTGCCCAGGACTAGGCTCCACTGACTTCCCAACATTCACCAAGCTCCAGCCCTAGTCGTCTCTATGTGTCATTAAAATTCACATCGATTTCTCTCCCTCTACACCCCCACAGCCCTTGGCGTCCAAACAGCTCATCCTGCCACTTAATCACACACTGCAATTACTTTAGATAGATGAGAATCGACTTACAGTAATAAAGATATAGTCTAATGAAATCTAGAGAAATATTATTTCAGGACAAAAAGAAATGCCCCAGGATAGCCTAGAAAATAATCCTGCAATAAATTACTTTTGTGTTGACACTAAATTAGAAGCAATGGCAACTCTATAGAAGGTGAAATTTGAAGTTGCACAGCCTTAAAGAATTAGAAACGAGTGCTTCTCTGTCAAACAAAGCAGAGGTCACTTTTTATCTTCCAAACTGGCAGAGATTAAAAACCCTTGATACCACTCAGGGATGATTGTGGTTTGAGCAACCCAGGTGATTCTTATGATCAGACCAGTTTGGGAAAGAGTGCCCCTCTGCTGGTGTTCTCAACATTGTCTGCTTATTAGAATCATGAGACACATTGAAAAATCAGCCATGCTCAGCCCCACCCCAGAGATTCTGTTTTAATTGAGATTTTTTTTTTTTAAAGTTCCTCTGGTGATTATAATGTGTAGCTAAGACTGAGTCTCATTGTCCGAAGTAATACAAAAAAAAAAAAAAAAATCTTGTGTAGATCTCACATAGAGCTAATTATTCTTTGCCACTTTAAGAGGAGGGGATATAGGAGTTGCTTTTCTAGAGGAAGTAATGGATTCCCAAAGATTTATTTACTATCTCCCTCAAATCTCTTGTCACTTGTGAAAAGTTTGTCTGAGTACATTTATTTTCATTTATTCAGTCATTCAGTCACTCAACAAGTATGCACTGAGGGGGTTCTCTGCCTGGAACACTGCTGATGTTGGGGATGCTGCCCTCATGATGTGTGTGATCTACCCAAGTGGAAATTCAATAATTGCAAGTAATTACACTGGAACCGAGTTTGTGAGTCAGCTCCTATGGTGTCCTGCTTTCACAATGAAAGTTAACCATCATGGACCATTTCTAAAACATGCCGCCTTTGTCTAAATTGATTACAATGTGCTTTAAAAAAAACTTTCCTATGAGGTCATTCCTTCTAATTTAGTGTAAATCTGCAATCATTTTATTAGAAGATAATTTTCCAGGCTACTCAGGGGTATTTCTTTCGAACCTGAAGTAATATTTCTGAAATTTTATTGGGCTATTTTTTATTATGACTGAGCTGATTCTTCTTTATGTAAACTTCAGATTGCAAAGTAATTGTACAGCAACAAGACATGAGGGGCATGTGAGTCCAGTTTGGAATGTAATGGGTGCTATGATCCTGTAGAGAATGGTGGTACCAGGTCATAGGTCGAAAAGCATTGCATCATCAAACTGTTTCCTTCTTGTCAGCACCAGTGGACAAAGGGCACCTGTGATTTTCACTTCACCTTGGGAATGACAACAGTAAAAGGAAACCATAAAGATTTCCATTCTGCCAGTTATGGCCCTTACCACAAAGGGTTTCATGTTAGGAGCAGAGTACATTCCAAGCAAATGAAGTTTTTCTGATGATCCAAGAACATTCAAAGTTTTTTCCGTGACCATACTGTTCATTTGAACCACAGGTTTCATGAACACAGGTTCATTAGTCCATTTGACTAATCCCTTACTCCAGTGAGTATTAAGCAGCACAATAGAATGGACGCAATCTTATCTGACCTTTTCACATAGCCCTGCTTGACTCGGCAACAAAGGACCTAGTATGTAAAATCAGAGGACATTTTTAGATCCGCCCCCCCACCCCCCCCCCAAGAACTGGTGTATATTGATTACTATATTTCTGATGTAACATATATAAGAAGATACCTAATTTATCAAGGGCTTCTTCACTATCTGTGGATTGGTAGGAAGTTATTTCTGAGGACTGAGGTCATGTGCTAACCCAGACTCCAAAATACTAAATGCAGGCTAAGAGTCTTATTGGAAACATGGAGCTGGAAGCTATTGAAACTGCTCCACTGGGAGCAGCAGTCTGTGCACAGATGAGGAAGCACCAAATGAGACACAATAGAAATGGCCCATAGGCTTTTGGGGAGTCTGGTAAAGTGGCATCAAGCACAAAATCAAAGCAGATGTTTGCAAAACAGTAGAACTTTCAAGGTGTTGAAGCAGGATGGACAGGTTACAGCGGAGGGACCAAGCGGAGGGACTTGTGGGGGACCCCTCTTAGAAAGCTGTGTGTCCTGGTGCTAGACTGCCTAGGTTGCTTTACTGGGAGTCACATTAAGTCATTATATGGACTAATAGCTGTCTTGGGTTTTTTTAATTTCCTATCTGCCTGTGAGCCCAAGCCTTTCCTCAGCTGAGATACATCCAGTTTCTTGACCCCTTGGGTCAGGATTGTTTATAAACCTGACTGCCATCGTGAGGCACAACATGGCCACCAGCTAGGAGGGCACCATTTGGAAGAAGGGAGAGCCCAGAGGCCACTGAAGTGCATCACTGAGGTCAGAACTTGTAAGCCCATCCAACTTCAGGCCTGTGTATGCATCTCTTGGAAATGGCTTCACCAGCAGACCGGAAGCTGGAAGAATGGAGATGCTCTTTTTGCCCCAGTGAGTCCTGTGTGGAGGAGGAGGCTGTGTTCCAATACTTTTAGGAATTCTTATAAGCACTAGGTGAAAGCACATAATTGAAAGGAAGACCTCCTTTGTGCTTAGTTTGGCAGGAAATCTAGAGTTCAAACTGGCCTTTAAAAAAAAATACACTATCTGTCATCCTGCTTGAAGTCGTGAAAAACAAAACAAAACAAAACAAAATAAACTAAGGACACAACACAGATTAAATCCAACTCCTCCTTCAGAGCCCAGATCAAATCATACTTTCTCATTGAATCAATTCCTAACCTCGAAGAAGAATCATTTTCTTCCCTGGGCTTTGAACAAAGGCTTTGTTCACACCACTAATAAAGCAGACATCTCATGGCTGCTTACACATCTACCTTTTGTATTAGACTGCGAGTTTTTGAGAGCCAACAGCCAGGAATCACTTTGACAAACGGGCTCTTCGTGAACCGATTTTTGATGAATTCACCTGCAGGTAGAATTATATTTCATTCAACTTCGGTTCTCCAATACCTAGCATAACCTCTGGTATATAGCAGGGGCTCCGTAAGTGTTGGTGAAATTGAAAAACAGATAAATATTTTTCTCTTTATAGAAATAATGCATTTCCGTGCTTGTTGTCAAAAAATAAAATCAAAGTATGGAATATAGAGGGGAAAAATCAATAAATTTACTTTTTCAAGCACCCAGACTAATGTACATCAACACATCAGTTCTGAGAACAAAAAAGTAACAATAGATGACAACACAGAAAGCAAGACACATGACATTTTGCCAGTGAGGGTGGGAACCTACCTTTCACCCACCCAACAAAAGAGTGTGTCTGCCCAACTGAATTGGAAATAGAATTGCATCCTCTTCCATTTTCATATTTGCTGTCTCCCCACTCCCAAGGAATCCCCTAATCTCTGTACCCCTTAAGGCCAGTGACCCTATGGCAGGTGAAAGATTGTGGCGGGAGAGTCCTGGGGCTTTGATTGCAAACGGAAGTGGCGTCACAGGTGATGAGGTATGTCGTGATGGCGTTCTCACTAGAACTGACTTCATATTTCTAATAAATGTTCAGCTGAAAAATATACAGAGAATGGAAAACACGAATTATGCAACTGAGAGTTGTGATTTCCTGTTCAACTTTATGGAGGAGGTGAGAAAAAACAGTAAGAAACTATTCTTAAATACTTCTTTTTTGATGTATTGTTTCTTCTTTTAGTCTCCCCACTCTCTCTACTGTCCACAGAGTGTACTACATGATCTGTTTATTACATTGTGTGTTTAAGCATCTTAGAGAAACAACACTTTAGATATGGAAAGGACCTTAGGCATAATGAATATGTATGCAACAAGTAACCAGCAAAACATGTGTGTGTGTGTGTGTGTGTGTGTGTGTGTGTGTGTGTGTGTTTAGGGAAAGGAACATCTTGGTATATGGTCTCATTACCGTGACTTTGATAAAACTTCAAGCTTTACATTTTTCTAAGTTTTATGTCTTATTCAGCTTTAAAAATTGTATTAGTAGCTTAACATTGAGCACAACACCACTTAAGGCTTGAGGTTTTCATGACTTCCATTGATAATTATTCCCCCATCTCTATTGTAATTCCGTTGGATAAACTAAGTCTGAAGAGCTACCTAAGTTGTAAAACAATTGTGGCCCAGACTAAATTATAACAGCAGCTTCCTGTATGTATGTCACACCTTTGCTCAGACCACAGCTTTCTTAAGAAATGATGTATTTTAAACATCAGATTCGATAACTAGACTCTCTAGGGGAACCTCCTCCTGTCTATGGTAGTTTTGAGCAGAAGGGAGAAGCATGTCAAAAATCATATGCCTGACAGCGTTTTCTCTGTATAAATCACTTTCTCTATTTTAAAAACCTGTAACATTCTCTGCTGCTCTTGAGTAAACTTCCTCTGTGGAAAAGTTACTTTCTAAAAAATTAAAAATTTCCACAGATTTTCATGATACAGGTTTCTGTAATTATTTTTCTCTATACTATTTCTCTGGTCATTTTGCTGAAACTCCCAATTTGGAGCACTCTGTAAATTTTATCTGTAACTTAGTCGATCTCTTTTCAAACGACAACAAAAGGCAAAAGGTGGCCCCTCTTGCCTTCCTCCATCTCCCTGCGAGGCCAAAAGTTTCCTAGGTTTTTTTAAACCAATTCAGCCTTACTCAGATCTGGCTACCTTGTGTAAGCTTCTGAGCATTATTTATATATTAAAAAAACTTCTTTATTGTACAAATTCAACACTTTCCCTTCTCTTAAGTTCAATACATTTTGAATAAGTTTTTGTCTCCCATGCCTCCAGCCCTGCTCTGTGCCCCTACCATAGTTCTCAAGGGTAAAGGAACAACTACAATATAGGTACTCCAAAAGAAGCTCAGATTCAAAAAAGGGGAAGATGGAGGAGACGGTACTTGTTGGTTTCTAAGCACCCAGATCAGGGCCTGGCAATAATTGCTGTGCAGGGTAAACTGATGGAAGCAGCAAACGAATGAATGAGTGGCACCAGTAATGTCTGAGAGCAGTGGTTGTAAGGGTTTGGGGAGGATCTTCAGAAGCAGAGTGGGCAGGTGTTACACGTGGGCAAAACCGTGTAGGCAAAGGCACAGAGATAGGAAAGCAGTCCAGGGAGACAGAAAAGTCTGGGTCAGGCAATTTGTGGGCCTCCTTGGCCCACTCCCTAGAGTCGTGGGAAGATGGGCCAGAGCAACCGAGAACCATGGGAATGCCCTGCATGGGAGGGAGCACGGTGAACCGGCGGTGGGGTGTAGGGCAAAAGATTCTTTTCCTTACTCTTTGTTCTGCTATGGGACTAGAAGTTGTATGTTTAATCTGAGTCACAGAATAATTGTTAAATACTCTTCAGAAATGACCTTAAATTTTCCTCCGATGGTCTGTGCAAAGAGCCCTAGGTCTGAAGCCAAGTGTCTTTTATTCCAGTTCCAATGCCACCCCTCAGTAGCTGGTTGACCTTACCCTCCCTTTGCTTCAGGTTTCTTAGCTGGAGAATGGGGGTAATAATAAGACTTACCTCACCTAGTTGATAAAAATAGGATGGAAAAGTGACAACAGTAATAACTGTTTCATTTTTCATAGATTGATTCATTGCTTCTTTTGGGTTCATCGTTATCCTACACTGTACATACGTTGCGCCACATGATCCATTTATATAAAAAATAGACACGCATACATATTTCACACACACGCATGTGTACGTCTCAGAATAATGGTGAGCTCTCAGTGTATGCTGGGTATACTGTGCTAACTACTTTCATTAGGTCATTTAATCCTCACAACTCTGTGAGGTCATTACCGCTGTTAACTCCATTTTATAGATGAGAAAACTGAGGCTTACAAAGGTCACATAGCTAAGAGGTGAGAGAACTAAGATACAATCTCAGTTTTTCTGAATCTAGACTCTGTGCCCCAAGAATTATACACAGGTAGATAATTTATCTCCAAATTTTGTCTTTATATTTCTCTGAAAAAATAGTCTATGATCATTTTAACAACTTTATCAAGATATAATGATCTACAATAAACACTTATTTGAAGTGTACAACTTGACAAGTTTTGACGTAAGTATCCACCCATGAAACCATTACTACAATCAAGATAATGAACTTATCCGTCACCCCTAAAAGTTTCCTTGGGCCCCTTTGTAATCTGTCCCTCCCATCCCTCCCTGCCCTGGGTCCCATTCCAGGCAACCACTGATCTGCTTTTGCTCATTAAAGATGTTTGCGTTTTCTAGAATTTTAATATAAATAGAATCACACATTTTGGGCCCCTTTACAACTGGCTCCTTCACTCATAGTTATTTGGATATTTATCTATATTTCTTCATGTATCAACAGTTCATTCCTTTTTGTTAGTAGTATTCCATTGTATGGATGTACTGAAACTTGTTTATTTATGATAATTTTTATTCTCTGTGCTCTAGAATATGCAAGAAGTAAAAACACCAGTTACATTCTTAAATTTGGTAGTATTCTGTTACTTAATTCATATTTATTTTAATACTTATTGTATACGTTTTCCTGAAATATTAAGTAGGTATCTAAATGGAAATGGAATGAGATAGGGAGTTAAGATAGGAGAGAGGAGAGGATGGATAAGAAGTATATCCCGGATGTAATATCACTGCAGTTTTTAATTTATTTTTATTTTTTATTTATTTTTTAAAAGATTTTATTTGTATGACAGAGAGAAAGAGAGAGCACAAGCAGGGGAAGCGGCAGGCAGAGGGAGAGGGAGAAGCAGGTTCCCAGCTGAGCAGGGGGCCCAACACGGGGCTTGATCCCAGGACCCCAGGATCATGACCTGAGCCGAAGGCAGACGCTTAACCGACTGAGCCACCCAGGCACCCTGCACTGCAGCTTTTTAAAACCATAAGTTAATTTTGAAATTTTCCCCTTATATGAATGCATATAAAATCTATACTTTTGCATTCTGTGCATAAAGTTCTACAATTGAAATATTATGTTTAAAATTAAAGTAATCCAATCTAGTGCTATAAACTATAGAAACTCACTCGGTGATACAGGTCTTCAGAACTGTGTCCATTGAAATTCATACGTCTTTTCTTCAGTGGTATCATTTTAAGTGGTCAGTAAACTCTTCCAGCTTAGGTACATGTATACCATGAAAAAATACTTTAAAGAAAGACAGATGACTCTCTTTTCAGATTTGCAAATTGCAAATCCATATGACACTCGGCTCCAGATGGTGTTGCAGAAAGACCTATGGTTGCCGGAAGGGCTGGGATCTGGCTCCCCAGAGCCTCAGATGCCCTGTTTGTCAAATAAGAACAAGGAGGAGGGCTGTGTTGGGCTTTTAAGTAAGAAGGCATTTGAGAGCACATGGTACATAGAAGATTTTATAAATGGTATTTCCTCTCCCTGCCCCTTCCAAGTTCTTTTTCCTGAATACTTCTTTAGGCTTCCAGGAAGTATAAGGGCTTTTACCCATTCCTGTTTTAACACTTTCCTTTTTTTCTGGTTTTGTGTGTGTGTGTGGTTTTTGTTTGTTTACTTTAGCACTTTTCATACACTTTCTTCCCAGCATCTATCACAGAGCCAGGCACATAGCTGGCCCTGGGGTATTTGTTGAATAAATGCCCAAAGGAGACTTTTTCTTCCTAGCAATGGCATCAAACCAAATCCATGGTTGTGCAGACTGAGGAATAGGAGGGATTGTTTCATGGCCTTGTTCCCATGAGAAGCATGAAGGAGTGTCTGCCTGGGGAGCCCAGGCTGTGGTGTGGCTGGTGTTGGCTACTGGGCTTTGTTAGATGGTGCCGTGGTTAGATACTTTGGTGACAGGACAGATTGGAAACCAAGGGTTTGATGATTGTGGCCTTTGTGAATGGGACCCCTTGGGGAACATAACATGTTATTAAGGACCATTTGCATAGCTAGAATGTTGGCACACCCTCAGTTAGTAAACCAAATACCTTGCTATTGTGAGAAGCCCAAGTAAGTTTCCAGGGAGTCCATCAAGAGCCCTTTGTGAGACTTTAAATGCAAAGAAACTTGACCATGTTGAGTGAGAAAGAGAAAATGGCAAAATTGTTTCCAACATCAGTAGGTTCGCTTCGGCACCGTTCCTGGGTCTGCATGGGGGCCATTTTCCACCAGGGGTTTGTTCTGTGAGAAGTATACATGCGCTATGCCCTGGGCCTCCATCATCTGTACTCTCCCCGCTCCTCTTCCCCTCACAGAGGTGGGGGCCCAAAACGAAAGCCAGAGTGGGAACTCTAAGTGACCCCATAAAGCCAACGGTGGGGTTGTTTTTGAGAGATGGAGTGAGACATGGGAAAGAACAAGATGGAAACATTTTAAGAAGCACTGGAAGAAGAGGAATCCAATGCAATTTAAAAATTAAAGAACAGTGAATGTGTTTCAACGTGTCCCTCTACTATTACAGAAAGACTTCTGGAGGGGCACGGAAACCTGGTTTGAGTTCCAGGTCGGCCTCTGACAAGCTAAATGACCCAGGGAGGCCCCCTCCCTTCAAGAATGCGCAGTTCTCCTATCTGTGAGCTAGCCCTTCACAGTACCTGTCTTACCGAACTACTTGGAAGAGAACTAAATGGGATCAGAGTGAGGACAGACACATCCAACACAGAACTCACACAAAGACAGTTTTCAGTAGATCTTTGGGGCGTGAACGCCTGAAGGAGGCCTCTTCCTCTTTGACATGCAAAGGGAAAACATTCTGGCTTCCCTCCTCCTCTTTCAAAAAATATTTAACCATATTTCATGTTTCTATGAAAAGCTCCAAGAATTTTCATCCAAATTACTAGAATTCCCTTTCAGCCTCTGTTCGTTACTGGTAAAATGGGGACAATTCCACCTGCCTCCCAGGAACGCCTCCCAGGAACGCCTCCCCGGGATGAAAACCACAGGAAATCAGTGAAAGTACTCAGCGCACACCAGGTGTTCCATTGCTCAACTAAATTCGCTCCTTTTCTCAGCAACAGAAACACCCTATCACATTGCTAATACTTGTCAGTGTGTGAATAATTCAGATAAGTAGAGTCTCTTTGATAAATAGGAAAGTAAACAAAGCTAATATTTTTGTGATTTTCCATTTGAAACCAAGAGGTTTCTGTTTTTGCCAAATGGAAAAAGACGTGGCACGCATGCACTTTTATTTTTCCACATAGTTTAGTAGACGTGGAAAATTCAATTAAGAAAAATGATTTTGTTAGCCAATCTCTATCAAATTTTTAAGGGCAACTATGCTGTGTTTTAGAATTTTAGGGGAGTTTCCATCAGTGAATCGCGCGTATTTTGGCTGTGACCTTTTGGCTGGTTCAAACCAGGTCTGACCACAGAATCATGGTCCCAGGGCACATGTTTTCTCCCTCTAACCTATTCATCACCCGTATTTTGCTGATGCTGCCCAAAAGATTGCCTTTTTTTTTTTTAAGTGAGAAAAATTCATCCGCTTAGCTTTAAAGAACTTGCACGCATGAATTGAAGTGAAATAAGCAAAAGTTCACCCGTCCCCCCTCTTTCTTCCCCCACCACCTCCTGCTCTTCCTTCCATATTGGACTGACCTGTCCTAACACTCCAAAATCAGTTTCTGCACCCATTTCTTTGTATCACTGTAAGTGAAAAACATACGTTTCCAAAAGGATATTATTCATCTAGAATAATACTCTACCATTACATTTATAGTTATGTGTTCTGCTTCTTTCCAAATAAGTTCCCTGATGCCTAGTTGTGTCTCTATAAGTTCAACAGTGAACAATCTCTTTATTTCATCCTGGGTATGCTTCGTAAATTGCAAGAATACTTTTCAGGGAACATGGAAACTACCTCTTTTTTGTAAATTTATGGTCATTAACAAAGAAACATTCTGTAGAAATTGGGGCTCTTCAGCCTTTAGAAATTTTGGGGACTTCCCCACATAATAAACACTTGCTGAAAAACCAGAGCTGTCGTTGTGATTCTCTTCCTGTGACCATACAGTAGTAGAACAGCAGGAAGGGATGGTAATAACCTGGATTGAAACACTAAAAACACAAAGAAATCATGTTTTGAATACTTCCACTTAGCCTGGGTAAACTGAAGCCACACACAGTGACCTTAAGAAAAAATACCACATCAAAACCACAATGTGGAAAAAGAATTTAAAAGTTATAGCATACTCTCGCTGTGTCTCTCTCTGTCAAATAAATAAATAAATAATCTTTAAAAAAAAAAAGTAATAGTATAATGTTTATGTGCACATGCGTTCATGAGTGAGACTACCTAGGGTTGCCTCCTGGCTCTGGCTTACCAGCTAAGTGACTTTGGGCAAGTGACTTAATCCCTCTGCTCCTTGCTGTCCTTATCTTCCCCATCAAATAAGGAGAGTGATAGCGCTGTGCCCTTATCACTGGGCTGTTAGAGAGCTGGATGACAAAATGCCTATAGAGCATGGTACCTAGCAGAAAGCCCTCAGTAAACATTCCTTAATATATGGCGTCTAGAACTGACGATAAGTGACATGTTTCTTTAAGATTGGTAGCAGGATGGGTTGCCTGGGTGGCTCAGTCAGTTAAGCATCTGCCTTCGGCCCAGGTCATGATCCCAGGGTCCTGGGATTGAGCCCCGCATCAGGCTCCTTGCTCAGCAGGGAGCCTGCTTCTCTCTCTGCCTGCCACTCTCCCTGCTTGTTCTTTCTTTCTCTCTCTCTCTGACAAATAAATAAAATCTTTAATAAAAAAAAAAAGATTGGTAGCAGGCAGAAAAATTATAAAGGAAAAATAAGGATGATTTGGTGGGTTTCAGCCCATAAACATGTTTTCAGCACATACTGAGGCCAACACACCAGGTTTAACCCTGGGGATAAAAGGATGACCATCACACCAAAGAGCTCAAAAGAACAAGAAGGTGAATCTCTGAAGTTTTTAAACATTTTTCATCTTACTGACCTCCCTGGACACACATAAAAAAACACCTATATTTATTTTGTCCAATCACAAGTTTCTACTGATGAGGTTAAATGTATAGAAGTATTTGAATTCAATAAATACACTGATCAATATCAACTCCAGTATCACTTCACCAACATCCTGGGTATATCATCAAGCACCGAACACGTCACCTTTTCAGACAGCAACATTCTTGTGCGATTCTCTTTATCTTTCTCACCTAGAGGGTTCCAGGAATGCTCCCACATAAAAATGAGATTTTTTCCACATACTGTACTATTCTTAACAGGATCTGGCCTAATTCGAATGCTGGGCACAGGCGCACTGTCACGGGGACACAGTCTTGCTCTGGCCCTGGAGCATGTATGTTTGCTTTGCCTAAAATGATTTGTTGACTCACGCGCACTTTTTTCAGAAAGCTCCTTGAATTGGACACATTTTAATTTTTTTTTCTAAGCAGCCACTAAACCATGAAACTTAAACAGAATTAGGCATGTGTTTTGATTTGTCTTCTGCTCTGCCAGGTTGGAAGAGTTCCCAGTACCAAGTGATTTATTTGGCAACACAACCGCAAAAGCACAAATGAGACCCCAGAGGTTACGAGCTCTTTTGTAAGATCTGTGTTCTGATGGATGGCTGATTATTTTTGACTTGAGACAGGTTGATAGCAAAACAAAAATTAAGAGAGCTAGCATTCTAACGCCATTTAATCCAACTCCTAATGTTACCGATGATTCAATTGAGGCCACAGTGACCTGACCGAAATGCCTCTCTCAGTAACAGAAAGCCGATTGACCGGTCATCTTCCTCCTGCTTTTGCTTCTGCAATTTTCACAGGAAACCCCAGTTACACACCCACCATCTCAGACCATCCCAAGCCCCCCTATGCTGATGCCAACACTATCCCACTCCAGAAGTTAGCGGTGATTTATTGTCAGCTCATCTCTACTAGCAGGGATCATTAAATACTATATTTAGAAACGAGGAGCAACCTAAATGTCCATAAGAGGGAAATGGTTCCACAGATTGTGCCTAGGGAGATAATTTAGTAGCTTAACCTTATTTAACACCATGTTTTTTAAGATTATTTAATGACATGGAAAAATAATCCTGGTGTGTTATTTACTAACTGTGGAATACAAACTTACATCTCAATTTTATATCATACTATATATATTTAAAAAATAATTTTAAAAATCTGGAAGGAAAAACATAAAAATGTTAATGATGCTTATCTTTAGTGGATAAAATTAGGGATGATTTTTATATTTCTATGTATACTTTTCCTGTGTTTTATATATTTTATTCATTGATATGGTTATATTTATAATCTGGAAGACAAAGAGTGTTATTTCAAGCAATCCCCCATGTATTCATAATCAACTGGAAGAGGGGAGTTGGTAACTGTACAAACTATCCTTTTTTCCTTTTAATGAATATGTCAGCATGAATATGATGCATAATGTATGTGCCATCCACTCATGACTTTGGCTTGGGTAGGAAACTGTAAAGACTTTGGCATTTCTTTTGAAATGAGAACCACTGGACGGCTTTGGTAGAAGAGTGGCTTGACCCAACTTAGATTTTAACAAGATTGCTCTGGCTGCCATGTTTAGCCAGGCTAAACAAGGATGGTAGTGGTAGAGGAGGTGGTGAGAGAAGTTGGATTTCAGCTAGTTACACAACATGACGTTAGATTTTAAAAAGTATTTTCCCACAACCTATTCTTTATTATGTGGCAATTTAAATATGTCTTTTATATATATTTTATCAACCAAGTCTGCTTTTACCTTTCCTTTTCCAACACCTGCTCCTATACTAACAGTTGTTCCATCTCCATGGAGAGTAACCAAGGTTTGAGACTATGACTTTCAAAGACTCATAGAGGCAAACAGATTGAAATTAAAACTTCAAAAGCATAATATGAGAAGAAGAGATGGTACGTAAGATCGGGAATGTTTCTCAGGAGGGAAAAAGAGAAACTGGGGTAGAATTAAATTTGTGTTGGACCTAGGAAAGGATAGATTTGATACCACAAATAATAAATGGGCAATGTGGGAGGCACACTTGAAGCACACAGTGTAGGGAAGTGGAGGAAAATAGATTATGAAAAACAGAGACAGAAAGGCCAACACACACATAATTAAAGAGACCAAAACAAATGGAATAAAAATAACAGTCAAAAATATATTCTTAGAGGCACCTGGCTGGCTCAGCCAGTAGAGCGTGCAACTCTTGATCTCTTGATCGCAGGGCTGTGAATTCGAGCCCCACATTGGGTAGAGAGATTACTTAAAAGCAAAACAAAACAAAATGAATATAAATATAGATAGAAGAATACTTTTTCGGGTTGCCAAAAAAAAAAAAAAATTTGGAGGTAGAGTTGGGAGATTTAATGAAGGTATCCTACATTCCTTATTCTGACATGGAATTTCAAAAGCTTACCTTTTACTCCAGACACTATAAATGAGGTTTCGATCACAATGTCATGCAACCGTGGTGTGTTGTGATGAGTGCAAGTGAAAACGGCCGAATTAGAGTTGGAGCCACTGGGAATTGTGCATAGCCCAGCCCATGCTTTCAACCCCGCAGTGCATAGGGAGAGAAGCAGGTACGAACGTGAAACCACCCACCAGGTGGCTACGGTGGAAACACAGTGGAGAACCACTAGGTGCAAAAATAACTTCTGATAAAATTAAAGGTTAAAGCTAGAAGCCTGTCAAACTATCTGGATAAATTCCAAAAATAGTGGAGAAGGTGAAAGAAAAGAAGTATGGACTGTATAGCACAAGACAGGCAAAGAAATAGGAAACCAGGTGACAAAGTAAAACAAAATCTATTAAAAGCAGCAATGAATCCCAAGGGGGTTAAGCTCTCTTTAAAAACAAGAAGATTTTCACTTAGAATCAACACAGAAAATTCAATAACATGCTATTTACAAGCAACCCCTAAAATGAGGCTCCAGAAGAGTTAAAAGTAAAAAACAAGGCAAAGATCCATCAGGCAAATACAGACAAAAAGAAAGCACGGTCAATATGTATGATGTGATTATAACATCATAAAATAGAAATGAGATGTAATAGCTGACATTTCTTTAGTACTAAGGACATGTAACATCTCGTTTAATGCTCAAGATGGTTCGGAGGTTGTTAGGTAATGTCAAATTCCAGTCCAAAAGCAATCATCAGGACAAATACGATATGGCTGTAAGAGACAATTTCAAATAAGCAGCTACCATTCACAGATCAGTAAGCAACAAAGCATTTTGAATCAACACGTAAAGCAAAAGTTATAATAAACACAAGATATAAGTCAAGTAGTAGTGGGACACTTTAACACACTTTTCTGTTTCTGACCTACCAAGCAGGCAAAAACAAATGAACAAGATCTAACTGCCATCATTTGATGAAGTTGGTTTAACAATATATCACAGCATTTTAATGGTGAAAATTGCAAATAATCTAAATGCCAACAGTGGAGAATTTATTAAACAGATCAGACTAGGGCTAGGATAACCTTTTAACAGCTATTAAAATGATATTGTAGATGGTTATTACACAGTTAAAATGTTAAAAATGATATTGTAGAGGTTTTAATGACATTATGATTATCAGTTAAATGGAAAAGCAGATACATAATGACATATAGGATGTGCTCTGAATTTTATTTTTTAAAGTGTGTATAAACATATGTAAATATATACACAGAGAAAATAACCTAAATGGGTACATCAAAATACTAACATCAGTTATCTCCAGATGTTGTGATTATGGGTAATTGTATTTTCTCACTGATTTTTCTACTTTAAAATTCTCTTCAAAGGGTATTTTACCTCTGCAATCAGAGAAAAACATAAATGACCTTTGTTTAATGATTGAGTGGGATCTTACAGACATCCCACTGATTCTCACAACCTAGGAGAGAAAGGGTACAGATTTCATAGGGGAGGAAATCAAGGCTCAGTGAGGTAATGTAGCTGCTTTTTTTTTTTTTTTTTTTTTTTTATGTCATAGTTAATGGCAGGACTGGGGTAAAACCCTGACTTCTGATCTCAAATCCTGAGGACTTTCCAGGGCATCCTTCTGGGTAAACTGTGTCTCCACAAAGGCCTTGTACAAATGCTGCTGGTTCAGCATGTCAAGTGACCGAGGTCCTGAGGTAATAAAATAGAGAAACCCATACAGCTTAATAGGATTTTGCATCCAAGCTGATAGGAGAAGGTGACTATATTTAATTAGCTGTAAGTGAGCAAGAAACTAAGGCAATGAGATCAAACATTTTGATGGAAGCTGGAAGTGGAAACAGTCATGGAAGCTGGAGCCAGTCAGCTTCAAAGTCTCTGTCACCGAGGGACAAATTTTACCTGGTTAGCATCTTTTCTAGAGGTGCCCTGAAAGAAAAAGATACTCTAAGCATAAAGATGTTAGCGTGGCTTGCATTTTAGTCCTGTCTAAAGACCACTTTGAAGTGTCACCTTGGGCATCTGGAAACCAACAGTAGGATTCATTGTGTTAGAACTGGGTCTGTGACCTGGCTTCCTGTTCACAGTTGAGTGATAGGTCATTTGGGCACTCACTTTCCATTATTTATGAACGAAATTAGCAATTTTTCAGTTTCCCTTTCTCTCAGTTGCTAGATAGGTTGTATTAATATCTCCGCTGCAGTTCAAAATAGATTGCAGATTTTTGTTCAATGCACACTTACAGGGACACTTTGAGGGTTGCTTTGTAAATGTCAACAATCTTCAGAGAATGTTTATATTTCTTCAGATTGGAATGATTTTTCCACTTTTGCGTTGGGAGTTCTAATTTTCTAATTTTTGCCCAATATGTAAACTAATAAAAGTTTTTACTAATGGAATTTTTGTTGTGAAAATAGTTTTTAAATTTTTTTTTCCGACTGCTTAATAATACAAATCTTTGTAAGTATTCAAACAATGAAAAGTCTAAGAAGAAAATAAAAATCCTCTGAAATTCCACCAAAATAAGATAACCACTATGAAAATTTTGGTCACTGTCTTCTCATGCTTTTACTGAATACACACTCATAGAATTTACCATAAATTAGGGATTATACATGCTGCTTTTTGATTACAAACTTTTTTCTTTTTTCCCCTTATCTCCATCCATGCCATCACCCCCAAAGATATCATTGTTAACCAATGTGTGCTCCTCTATACCTATACCTGATTACTTAAATAAAATAGGAAAATGTACAATTTATGTGTATGTTTATGGAATTTTGTAAGTGGGGAAGTCAAGATTTTGTCATTTACAAAAATGAAGTTTTATTACTCGTTTCTCTGCTTTCCAAAATTTACATCACAGAAATCTCTAGATTTTAATGGTAGCAAATGGTCCATGGAGTGGATGTGCCCTGGTTATTGAGCCATTCCTGTTAGATGAGCAAGCATTTTACCTTCAGGTTTTCTCAATCATAAACAGTGTTGTAACAAACAACCTTGTGCATGCATTCTTATGGGCTAGTGCTCTTCTTTTTATGGGATAGATTCCTAGAAATGCACTTACTAGTCAAAGGCATAAGTATTTTAAATTTCAGGAGATAGTGTCAGATTGCTTTCCAAATAGGTTGTAAAATCTACATTTCCGTCAGTAAAGTGTATGAGGACCCTCTGCCCCATATCTCCATTAGCAATAGGTATTTTCATTCTTTTTCATTTTTGCCTGCCTGATGGTTGAGAAATAATACCTCTTTTTTCCATCTTAAATTTGCTTTTCTCTGACTGAGGCTGGGCATCCTTTCTCACAAATTATTGGTTATTTGGATGTGCTTTTTATCATTCTATTTACTTTCTTCTCTTGGGCTTTCTCATCAATTTCAAAGGATTCTTGATATATTAGAAATAAACCCATGCTTATATGGTCAATTCTTCTATGACAAAGGAGGCAAAAATATGCAGTGGAGAAAAGACAGTCTCTTCAGTAAATGTTGGGAAAACTGGACAGCTACATACAAAAGAATGAAACTGGACCACTTTCTTATACCATACACAAAAATACAAAATGTATTAAAGACCTAAATGTGAGACCTGAAACTATAAAATTCTGAGAAGAGAACATAGGCAGTAATTTCTTTGACATCAGCTGTAGAAACATTTTTCTAGACATGTCTCCTGAGGCAAGGGAAACAAAAGCAAAAGTTATAATTTTATATTGGGGCTACATCACAATAAAAAGCTTTTGCACAGCAAAGGAAACCATCAACAAGGCAACTTCTTCCTGAATGGAAGAAGAAACTTGCAAATGATAAATCTGATAAGGGGTTCGTATCCCAAATATATAAAGAACTTAGAGAACTCACACCAAAAAACAAATAAATCCAATTTAAAAATGGGCAGAGGACCCGAGTAGACATGTTTCTAAAGAAGACATATAGATGGCCAACAGACACATGAAAAGATGTTCAACATCACTAATTATCAGGGAAATATGAATCAAAACCACAATGAGATCTCACCTCACACCTGTCAAGAAACAAGTGTTGGGGAGGATGTGGAGAAAAAGGAACCCTTGTGCAGTGTTGGCGGGAATGTGATTTGGTACAGCCACAATGGAAAACAATGTGGAAGTTCCTCAAAAAATTAAAATGAGAAGTACAATATAATCCAGTAATTTCACTAGTGGGTATTTACCCAAAGAGAATGAAAACACTAATTCAAAAAGATGTATGCACCCCCATGTTTATTGCAGCATTATTTATAAAAGCCAAGATATGGAAGAAACCCAAATATCCATCCACAGATGAATGGATAAAGAAGATGTGATATAAATATACAATGAAATATTATTCAGCCATAAAAAAAGAATGAGATCTTGCCATTTGCAACAACGTGGATGGACCTAGAGGGTATAATGTTAAGCAAAATAAGTCAGATAAAGACATTTCTCTCATTTCACTCGTGTGTGGAATTTAAGAAACAAAACAAATGAACAAATTAAAAAGAGACCAAAAAAAACCAGACTCTTAAATACAGATAATAAACTGGTGGTTGCCAAAGGGGAAGTGGGGGGGGGGGGTTGAAATAGATAGATAGATGATAGATAGAGTACAGTTATTGTAATGAGTGCTGAAAAATGTACAGAATCGTTGAAACATACTGTACCTTTGAAACTAATATAACATTATGTTAATTATACTTCAATAAAAAATGCTTAGTATTTTTAAAAATATATTTCATGGTAAATAACTCTTTGATATGAGTTATTAATATTTTCCTCAGTCTATCATATGTCTTTTGGCTTTATGACATCTTTTTCCATACAAAAAGCATTCAAGGGTAGTGAAAAATGCATCTTTTTTTTTAATATAGTTTCTGGGGCTCCTACTATGGCTACAAGTCTCCAAACTCTTCAATTATACGTGTTTTCCTAAATTTTTTTCTAACATTTAAAAAAAAATAAGTCTCAATCTAAATAGAATTCTTCTCAGAGAGAGCCAATGTTCTCTTCTGGATTGATATAGGTAAGTATACCAGACAGATTTTTAAAATAATCATTTTTTCCCCCACTGAACCTATGTTACTTTTCTCGTGATAATTTTCTACTACTCTCTGGTATGTTCTACTAATTAGTTATATGTCAGTACTATTGATTATAATGTATATTTATGAATTAGAAATATACTTCATAGTATATGGGCAGTCCTCCTCCCCCCAACTTGGAGACAATGACCTGGTGGGTAATTGGAAGCACACACTCTGGTGTCAAATTGAATCCTGGCTTCAAGTTACTTAACATCTCTTTATCTTAGTTTACCTATCTGTAAATTGGGACGATAATATTTATCACAAACAGTTGTTTTGAGGATTAAATGAAGCAAAATAAAAAACACGTAGAAAATTTCCTGACATATTTTAAGCGCTAAAAAATTAGCCTTTACAATTTCTTAATTGCTGTGCAACATTTCTTTCATATGAACGTTATTGACTCTTCCCTTTAACCCAAACCCTCTGAAAGCAACTCTTGTGAGTCTAACTTCAATTGCATTAAATATATTTTGGGACATTTAACATTTTGGGACAGTTAACAGTTTTATGATACTATGTATCACATCCTAGAATTCTGGTATGTTTATCCTATGCTATGTTTTTAATTTATGCCCTCTTAGATCTTGTTTAGTTTTTAAAGATTTTATTTATTACACAGCGAGAGCAGGGGGAGCTGCAGGCAGAGGGAAAGGGAAAAGCAGGCTCTCCGCTGAGCAGGGAGCCGGATCTGGGTCTCAATTCCAGGACCCTGGGATCATGACCTGAGTCAAAGGCAGACACTTAACCAACATAGCCACCCAGGTGCCCCCTTAGATCTCGTTTAAAGTCTTCAATATGATGCAGTTTAAATCATATGACTTGAACTTTTCTTGTTAAATGTATTCCTAAGTTTTAAAAATTATTTTTTCTTATTATTCTGATTGTAACAATTTTCCCATTTCCAGTTCTAGATGGTTATTGCCAGTGTAGGAAGAAAAAAAAAAACATGTCATCATTCTGGAATATTAGAGCTCTTGTTTTTGCTGTACATACAATTATATCATCAGCAAGAGAGATGTGTGTATACCTTCTTTACCAAGATTGACATTTAATATTACATTTTCCTGTCTTTATAGTCTTGTCTAAATACTCTGTAATTATGATAATGATGTATCCTTGTTATCACAAGAATAGAGGTGAAAGGGTGACCAAAGGATCTCACCAGACATAAGCCCAGGACACCAATTCCTTTACTATCAATAAAAGATGTGTCTTACCATACAGAAAGCAGGAGATTCAGCTTGGGTATGAGCCCACTCGTGGGAGAACCCTCATGGTTCAAGTCTCCTCAAGGCAGCCTCACTACCAATGATACTGGTCAACCAGGGTGAGGATCCCATCAGGCCTTTGAGAAGCAAAGTTGCCATCTCCAGAACTATTTCCTACCTGCTGTCCTCTTCCAAGTACTCTCAAGACTCTAGTTTCATCTTCCTGGCTACTAGGGACCCCATGAGTAATAAAAACTCTGGAAGTATTTAAAGACAGAGGCCTAGGGGCACCTGGGTGGCTCAGTCAGTTAAGTGTCCAACTCTTGATTTCAGCTCATGTCATGATCTCATGTGCTGGGCATGGAGCCTGCTTAAGATTCTCTCCCTCCCTCTGCCTCTGCCCCTCTCACCCCCTCTAGAAAAAAAAAAAAAAAAAAAAAAAAGGCCTTTACCAACACAGAGATTGAATAATATGCTTTTTCTATTATTTCAGTTAGGAGGAGATTATTGTAATTTATTCACCTCGTCATTTGATCATTCAACATGCATTTATGAAGTTCCTATAAGGGGATAGCTATTTCAAGATTAGTCTTGAAGAAGCCCAATCCCTGCTTTTGAAAGATGCAGAGTCTACATGGGGAATCAGATATAGAAATAAATAATGGAACTGCTGTGTGAGAAGTTTTACAACACAAGTAGGTATCAAGATGTGTGCAGGGCCTGGGATTTTATTCTCCTTTCAAGCTAACAAGTGAGCTTGTTATTGTTTTCATGGGTGCTAGAAAAAGACATGTCTCTGGATCAGAGAAAATAACTTTATTATATGCAGCAAAAGCAGTAGTGTGAGCTTCATGCTCATTTGCATTGGTTCCCCCACGTGCGCCAAGTCCTGGGGTGATGCCCTGGGCCCATCATAGCTGTCTGCACACTCAGCGGATTGTGTTACAGGAGAAGGACACTAAACTTGAGGAATTCACTGTTTTTATAGGTAGGGAAAGCAAGCCTGCTCTTTACCTGGCGGGGAGACTTTTTACCTCACTTAAGTTTGCTTGCAGCAAATACAACCCTGAAAAATGAGTAAAGAATGGTCAGGGCCTTGCACTCTTGCCATATCCAGCAAGTTCATGCAGGGACACCCAGGGTCCATGGCCGATTGCCTCTATCAAAAGTAAGTATAAGTGCCGGAGGAATTAAGACCTCAGTTGTCTCAGGAAGTGATTTAATCATTTTGTAATCAAACCCATGCTCATTTTCTGTTGGTTTGTCTATTTTTACCACTGCGGCTAGCTATCTTGAGGTTCCAATAGAGAATGGTTAGTCGTTGAACAGATTTATCATAGAAACTATTATAATGTCCAGGGAAAATAAAATTAAATGCAGCTGTGGCTCAAAGGGTTTGGTTAAATAAAAAAGGAATGCATTTTTTTAAAGGCAGTAATGAATTGGAAAGGTCATTGTTTATAGAATAAAATACACCTAGATTTGAAGGGTTTCTTCTTCTTAACTCCCCAGTTCTTTTTTGTTTGTTTGTTTGGGTTTTTTCTGTTTGGTTGTTTATTTTGTTTGGTTTGGGTTGGTTTGGTCACAGAGAGAGAGAGAGAGCGGGCGCACGGGAGTGCACGAGCAGGGAGAACCTTAGGCAGAGGGAGAAGCAGGCTCCCTGCTGAGCAAGGAGCCCAGTGTGGGACTCGATCCCAGGACCCTGGGATCATGACCTGCGCCAAAGGCAGACGCTTAAGCGACTGAGCCACCCAGGTGTCCCCCTAACTTCCCAGTTCTATGACCTTCCACAAATGACATAACCCCTGGGCTTCCTAATATGTACCTTGCAGGTTACTGTCAGCATTAAAAACAAAGCCTATAAAGCCCCCTGCATATAATAGGTATTCAGTACATGGCAGGTTCTATTATAGTTATGTTCAAACATAAAAATGATAAGTAGAGTTTGTTAACATCTACCTTGTATTCTTCCTGTCATTTTGAATTAAGCAGTTCATTCATCTCTTAATTACAAGGCTGCGAATTCCCGAGGAGCACTAAATTTTAGTGAGCATAATGATCTAACTAGGCTCCAAACTCTCTTTTTTCCTCTTTTCAAAGCCAACAGTCATGTTTTACAAAAACCTTTGCCTAAATCAAGCAAAGAGAAAGATCTGATATGAAGTATATACATGTAATTTATCACTTCTTGTTTAGTTTTAATCATAAAAGTAACACATGCTCAATTATTTAAAAAAATTCTAATAATGCCAAAGAATTGAGGTAAAAGTGAAAATTTCCATTCCCCCCAACCCCATTTCCCCAAGGATAATCATCAATGAGAGTTTGATGTGTTCCTTCCAGGTTTTTTCCTATGCCTAGAGAGTGTAGTGTTAATTATTTTCTCCCAAAGATTGTATGAATTATGCTCAAGTGAAAGCACTATACTATTATTATTTCTAATTGCTAGCTTGTGGGTTAATTTTTTCTATTCAAAGCAGCTTTTAGTGTATTTATGTGCATGCACAAGTTAGTCCTAAAGAAATGACAAGAAAGTCCTTACTGTCTAATGTTCTGAAAGCCCCAAATACATACTCTTCCTTTTTCTGGAGTTTTACATTCGTGTAAATATATTTCCTCAGTCTTCATTGTCTTTATAATCAGTATCTTCATTCATTTCTGTGAAACCAATAGGAAGATTTTTATCTCCTATTTGACTTGCCATTTGTGAGCTTTAAACTCTCCTAACACCCCCAAGAGGCAACAAAGAAAACTCCTTATGTCTACAGAGCGCTTTACAAGTTACAAAGCTCTTTCTCAAACGTCTGCCATGTTGACTGTGACTCTATGATGGGCAAGCATTATTATCCCAACTGACTAATAGGACAATTAAAGCAATGAAGGTTAAAAAGTGACTTGCCTCAGGTCACACAGCTGGTACCAGCCACAAACCCAGGTCCCCTCAGTTGATTAGAGAGCTCTCTGGCTGCATCTCAGAGCAACTGTCCAGAATGAGTTGAGCCTTCACAGATGTAGAACATGGCTCAGGAAACATACTCAGAATTTACAGAAGACGTCTTGATTCCTTTAAGAAGTGTTTTCTTTTCATTGAAAAAATAAGCTAAGACAAGCTATATATACCTGCAGCTAATTTTTAGCTAGTTTATTTTAAGATGGATGTATTATTATCAGCATAAACAGAAATAAGGCATTAATCATTTCTATCCATGGAGACTCTATACCTCACTTCCTTTTTATCAAGAAAATCTTCGTGGTGACGAGACGATTTAAAACTAACTAAGCAAGAAAGGCAGGCAACTCTATTCATTTGAATTTGTTCATTCCTGCCAAGAGAAATAGCATAAGGATATGTGAGAACTGTGACTTCAATAAGATGACTTAAAAAATAAGCTTGATTTTTTAGAGCGGTCTTAAGTTTACAGAAAAACTGAGTGGAAAGTACAGAGAGTTCCCATCTACTCCCTTAGCCTCCCCTCACCCCTGCCAGAGAGTTTCCCCCATCATTAATATCTTGCATTCAGGTTGGTGCATTTATTACCACTGATGAATCAATAATACATCATTATTAAAGTCTATACTTTACGTCAGGATTCACTCTTTGTGTTACACAGTTCTATGGGTCTTATTTGCAGTCATATATCCACCATTACAGTCTCATATAGAAAAGTTTCTCTGCCCTAAAATCCCCTGTGCTCCACCTATTCATCCTTCCCTCCCTCTCTGCCCCCCAACTCCTGGCAACCACTGATCCTTTTACTGTCTCCATTTAACTTTGTCAGAAACTGCCAAACTATCTTCCAAAGTGGCTATACCATTTCAAAGTTCCTGTTGCACCATATCCTCATCTGTATTTGGTGTAGTGTGTTTTGGATTTAACCTTTCCAACAGATGTGTTGTGGTATCTCATAGTGGTTTTAATTATCATGAAAGATAATTGCTTTTTAAATCTATTAGAGTGATCCTTCTACAGCTAGATCAGCCTTAAGACAACTAGATCAGCTCTTGTTCAAATTAGTGGGGTTTTTTCCACCATAGACATGTTCTTATGATTCTAGTGAGGAGATACTAGGTAGAAGCCATTTGGAAAAATCATGTGCTCAGAATAAAGGGAAGGAAATAGTAAAAGGCTGGAGCTGAGAGCATATTGTCAAGTAGAAATTGGCCAGTGTGTTTGGCGCTGGTATGGGGCAAGGATAAAAATGATTTAACAGCAGTATTTGGGATGATAAAAGGGAAGAGAGCTAATTGGCAACCAGAAATGTGCAGTAGATCGCAGATTGCCAATAAAAATGTGAATGAAAACATTTTACTCTGTAATTGGAGACAACTGCTTCATATCCCAGAGATACCATAACAGACCTGTACCTCTGAAACAAATAATACATTATATGTTAAAATAAAAAAAAAAGAAGAAGATAGCAGAGGCGAAGAATGAAGGGGGGGAAATCGGAGGGGGAGACGAACCATGAGAGACTGTGGACTCTGAAAAACAAACTGAGGGTTCTAGAGGGGAGGGGGGTGGGCGGATGAGTTAGCCTGGTAATGGGTATTAAGGAGGGCACGTTCTGCATAGAGCACTGGGTGTTATACGCAAACAATCATGGAACACTACATCAAAAACTAATGATGTAATGTATGGTGATTAACATAACAACAAAAAAAGAAATGTCAACGTTTGAGCATAATGTGGTTGTAGGTAGTTAAAAACAATGAGAAGTCAAAATGTCTCCCATTGAGATTGGGAGAAAAGCTGGTATCGCAGAGGCGGGCGGTGCCCTGCCCATATCCCCTCGGGCCTCATCATTTTAGTTCAATGTGGTGGAGTCCCAGCATCTACATTTCTTTTGCTTCAGGGCTAATGAAGACAGGAGTTGGTGTAAAAATACCCCATATCCCCGCAACCCTTGTGTAGATAGCTCTGTCACATGTTCTTCACTGGCTCCCAGCCCATCTTAGCCAATGACTTGATAACACCCCCTTTTCCGATGCCTTATTTTCTTTGTCTCAGTTACCCTCCCTCCCATAATTGTGTTTTTTGGACTGGAATTCATATTTCAGGATCAGCTTCTAGAGGAACCCAAGCTCAGACAGTTGTTGGTTACATGTTTCTGCAGAATCCCACATCCCCATTGATTACTACTGCCTCCCTCATTCAGGGCTCCCCCGAAACTTCTCCCTGTATTTGTCCTGGGACCCACTGCTTTCATCCTGCAGTTGCCAAGTCACTGCAGCCAGAAAACAATATCCGATCATTCTTGCACAATGCAGAGGAAATTAACTAAATATAGTGTTAACTCTTCCTCCTGTGTTTGCATTTTAAAGGGGATCCTTGGAGAAAGAACTCAAAGGAGTGAATGTCTAGTTGTGAAATCTGATTCTGTGCCACCTGAATGAAGGAGATTATTTTAAGCAAGACTTCTCATATCCTTTACCTCTGATTCTGGTACTCCTTGGACCTTTTGGGAGAAAAAAAGCAGATGAACTAGTCCCTCTTTAGTGATGAGTCAAAATTAGAAATTAGATGGAAGGGCAAGAGAAGAGGAATTTGAAGGAAAGCCAAAGAATTTAGTATAAAGCAGGAACAAGAATAAAACAGCATATTTATTAATTCTAAGACTACTTTTTTTCAGCATTTTAATCTCTGAAATGAAAATGCATCTTATAATCAATAGCATCTCTTACTTATTGTTGTCAGGTGGCAAACACAATGTCATTGTCATTGCCAGTGATGTGAAATTGGGTCACAGCTCTTCGTGTTGTTGTCACTTCAGTTGAATGATGTGCACTGTTGGCGTAGCATATGTTGAGTTTAATTGCTGTTTAAAGTGTCATCAGTAGAATACTGCTTTAGGATTGAAACAAATAGCTATCATGTATGCAGAATGGGGTGGGAACAAATCAGCAGGGTATAAATTTGATATTTGTTAAGCAAATTATTTGTCACTGGATGGATGATCCTAAATTCCATATTTTCATGGAAAGTAACAGTAAAGTGCTTTATAGGATGCAAGAAAGGAAGAAAGATACACATAGGCAGAAGAAGTCATGTTATATTTTATTATTGAGATTCACGCAAAAGGATTGCCTATCATACACAAAGCAACAGTGTCAAGAGAAATTGCCAAATTCCTCACAATAGGTGAATGCAATCTCAGTGTGATAGGAAGCCAGAGTAAATGAATCATGCATTGCAAGGAACTATCTTGAAGATGTATGATATCCATTTATCAGAAACTTCCTGCTGATTTGGAACAGAATGCACTTAACTTCCAGCATGATGCCATTGAGGAAAAAGTTCAATATGTGTTTAATCAAATAGGTAATGCCTGGTGTGAGAATTTGTTTTCTTTGAGGAGACTTAAAATTACACTGTCAATGCAAAATGATCTTTAAAGGGATCAAGAATATGAGTTTGAGTTATGACAAGCAGTGTGTCACTGTAATCTTATACCTGCCAATTGCTGAAGTTACTGCCATATTTAATTTAATTTAAACAATGTCTAAGAAGAAGTTCTTTTAAAATATTATTGGGAGTGGACCCAAAGAGTATGGTTAATGGTTGAGCTGATAAAGGGCTGGTTAGAAGTCCTCTGGAATAGACATCCAGGAACCTACTATGTTTTCTAGTCTTCAGTGATTTTATGGACGTGTTTCTGAGCAGTTAAATAATAATTTCATCTAAAAGCATAGCGATATGGTTGTTAATCACGATGGCATGACTAGGCCACTACAATCCCTCAATGTTTCTGTCAACAAACCATTAAGGACCACTTGCAGAAGGAGTGTGAGTCCTGGTTCTTGTCTGAAGATTTTCTATTAAGAACTTCTGGTAAGATCAGGAAAGTGTCAGCATCAAAACTTACAGGATGGAGACAGTAGTTGTGAACACTTTAAGGAAATGCTGCCTCACGGATATTTTTGATGTCCCAGAGGACATTATTTTATGGAAAAATATGAATTCCAATGAGTCTAAGTTGAAAAGAGATTCAGAAAATTTGAATTCTAAGTATATGAAGAAGTTTTAGGAATACATTAACCAATTTACTTCACATGTATTTACCCTTTTTATATATGCACAGTACTGCTATGTGATTTTAAATATTTATATCTCCATAGAAATAAATCCAGTCCTTTCAGTAAGGATAAAATAAAAATTCCAAGTGATAAAAAGCATTATGTCATAGTTTATATTTTTGCTTCAAAGCTAAAAGCATCATTAAAGTTCAGGTCACAGAAATGGGAGCCTTGACTCACTAGTAATGTGTAAGTTTGAGTGTATGTGACAGCACCACCAGGACAAAAAGCCACAGGATAGATTTTAACATACCTCTTTCAATAATTGATCAAATTAACCAGGAAACAAAATCCACAAGGATGCAGAAATTTGAACAAAACAATGAACAAACCTGGGTTAATGAGCCTGGATAAGACATTTGCAGTGAACAACTGCAGACTTGGCAATCTCCACAAGCTTATGAGAGGTGCATCTGCTGGGCCACAGAGCAAGTCTCAGCAAATTTTAAGTGGTTGAAGTCACTCAGAACATCTACTCTGATTAGAATTTTTTAAATCTATTAAAAAAATCAGTTAAGGAGCGTCTGGGTGGCTCAGTTGGTTAAGCATCTGACTCTTGGTTTTGTCTCAGGTCACGATCTCAGGATTGGCACGGAGCCTGCTTAAGATTCTCTCTCTCTCCCTTTCCCTCCACCCCTAGGGCCCCACTCGAGAGCTCACTCTCTCTCTCTAAAATAAATAAATAAAATCCTTTTAAAAAATCAGTTAAAAAACCAGAGAAGTTAAAAAACCAAACCCTATGTTTGGAAATTAACCAGTACATTTCTAAGTAAGACTTAGGATGAAGGTAAAATTCTGATGGAAGTTAGATGTTAGAAAAGGGAAAAAATGTTATCAATATTCACACAAGATACGATTTATGTATGTGGAAAATCCAAGAGAGTCTACAGATAAATTGTTAGAATTGTTGAGATATTAAAAACACATTATTAGAGTCAATAAGAGTTTAGCAAAGTTGCTAGCTTCAAAATCAATATATGGAAGTCAAATATATTTCTACATGCCAGCAAAAACAATTAGGAAAGAAAGATACTATTTATTTTGTTATCAAAATACCAATTATATGGAAATAAACCTCACAAAAAATGTGTAAGATCCCCATAGATAATTATAATGCTTAATAGAGAAACATTAAAGAAGACCCCAATAAATGGATTAGAATACAATTATAAAGATGCCAAGTCTCCCAAATGTATCTAAAGATATAGTACCATTCAAATTCTCAACATGGTTATATGTATGGGCGCAGGTTGACGAGCTGGTTCTAAAATTTATATGGAAATGCAAAGAAACCTACTTAACATCAAAATTTATTATAAAGCTCTTGTAATTAAAATAGGCTGTTGACAAAACAGAGATAGAATTCTAAGATGGAATAGAGTTCAGAAGCAAACCCATCCACATGTGGATCTTGACTTATGAAAGTGTTGGCCCAGCAGAGCATGGTGAAAAAAACAGAATGTTCAACAAATACAGTCAGAACTGAGTATCCATATGAAAAATGTGAAAAAGACCTCTCATTATTAGCAAGCTCCAACTGAATTACAATGAAAGACAACACTATAAAGACTTAACAGAGGGAAAAAACCTCCATGACTGGAGGTTAGGGAAACATTTCATAAGTCATAAAAAGCACTAACCATAAAGAGAAGAATTAATAAGTTTGACTTCACTAAAATAGAAACTTCTATTCATTGCCACTTGGGAAAAGACAAGATACAGAGCAGAAGATATATGCACTATACATGCATGAGACAAGAGAGACACACAACAGAAAATGTGCAGTTTTTTTCTCTCTGGTGTTCTTTTCCTCCCACCAACACACGCTCAGGGGTGTTTTTTTTGTTTTGTTTTGGTTTGGTTTGGTTTTGGTTTTGGTTGCTTTTTTTTTTTTTTTTTTTGAGGTCCATATACGTGGTAACTGAAAGGTGAACATGAGTACATCTTTGATATTTACAAAAATAAAAAGCACTAATTTGGTTTTGAATCTATAATGATCAATTTTCCGTAAGAAGTTTTTGTCTCATACATTTAAGGGAGGGACTAAGTTAGGAAAAATGCAAAAGGAAAGTGAAAAGATAGCCTAGATGGACACGATGGTGATCTTGTGCTCTGAACAAGGGAGAAAAATGAATAGTTTAACCTTCTAAGACATGAGGGGAAACTGAATCTGAAAGGGAAGGTAAACAGTACAAGTAGGAAAGGAAAAGGAAAATGTGCACAATGGAGCTGACAAATGTAGAAAGATAATATCTGAATGATCATGGAAAAGCTCCTATAATGGTGAGAAAAACAAGGACAAATAAGGGTGATTCTCAGGGTCTTAGAGGAACTCCAGATCTTGGACGGGAAGAGGAGTTTTCAAATTTACATAAGTAACAGAGCCTCCAAAGGAGCCCCAGAAGAAGCCCTTTATTTTTAACAATGGAATATTTGCAAAATAAAGGCAAAATGAGAAACCATTGTTTTTTCCTGGGAAGTTGAATGGAAGGTATATGGAAAACATCAGTAGATAGGAAAATTAACAACCAACAGGAACAAATTCTAACTAGAGAGAATCTGAAATTGTCAGCATGCAGAAATGGGAAATTTGGTATCTCTGCTTAATAAAAAGGATCATTTTAATTTCTTTACCTTATGAGCTTCTGTCAATTCATTTTTATTTTTTTCTTTGGAGCTTTCTGATTTAAAAGGGAAAAAAGAGTTTTGAAGCCTGTAGAATATGGAAGAGCAGGAACTCAGAAACTTGTTTACCCTCGTTTTACAAATAGATGTCCTAATTAATGTGCATCATCTAATAAAACTGTGGCAGCAGTGAAGGTCATAAAAATGTTTACAACCTCATTTCGTCCCTTGAAAGACCCTTTGGTTTGTCAATCTGTATAATCTGTGTAATCTTCCTTTTGATTAATTGTTAATTTCCCACTTTATGGATTGTTATTTTATTTTTTTTCTCTTATTGACCCGTTTGACCATTTCGTAGATAATTAGCACGTCCTTCAGAGAGGAGGGTAGAGGGAAACTAAATAAATGTATTTGTCTACATTTATGAAGCTTCCTGTTAACCCTGGCTTGGAAAAGGTCTATTAACAAAGACGTTTAACAGTATTGACTAAAATGATGGTGTTGTTGGGATTAGTCCTATAAACCAAGACAACTGAAACTCCTACAGGGTCTTGGCAGGTAAGGTAAATTATTAGTGCCTGGGTTTCTCAGTGGTGGATACAATGGCAGCTGTGGGTTGGGTAGTACATGCTCCTCCTGAAGGGATTATAATATTTAACTCACATGGTGTACCGACCGGCTGAATTAAGCCCATAGGCTGCCAGTTCCAAGTTCTGCACCATTAGCCCGGGTAGTAAAAAATGTATATGCTTAGGTGTGATAAAAATATTGTTGCTGAAATGTGTGATAGTCTCCCTCTAGTAAATTCGTATAGTTATAAGCTAGTCAACATGAACAACGGCAAACGGGGACCAAAGAATGCTTTAAGCTTACCACGGAGCACAGAGTGAACGGGCGAACGGCTGGGACCACCCCGGTGCATAATCATTTACAAAGAAGTAACTCTTTTACCTAGAACCTATCCTAAGCCTAAAATAAACGGATCCTCCCGAGTGTGTGTTCAGGGCCTTTCCTAAGGGGTGTTCAAGAATTATTTTTAATTATTAAAAATGATTTTTGAAGAGAGAGCAATATGCTCCATAGGAGTTTCATAATACAAGTTTCTGTGGCTTTAGAATAGATTGTTGAAACAAATCCCAAATAGTTTCGTATATTTATTGAGAGATTATTTTTGATTTACAAGTAGCGATGTTTTCATATGATGTATATATTTAAGCTTTTATGTTTGTTTTTGCTCACTTTTTTTCCAGGGAAAATTTCATGGAAATCCAATGCACGTAGCTGTGGTTATTTCGAATTGTTTAAGGGAAGAGAGGAGAATATTGGCTGCAGCCAATATGCCCGTTCAGGTAATATTTTCTGAACTTGTGGTCTTGTTATCACTTGGAACTCCATTTTTCTGAAACAGAAATTCTTACCTTCTTCCCTATCAGCTCCTTCTACCTGTGTTAATGGTGCCACCATCCTTCCAGTCACTTGGAATCAAGATCTTAGGATCATCTTCGAGTAATTCCTTTTCTCTGCCTTCATACTGAGATAATTACCAAGACTTTCTAGAGTTTGTTTCTGGACTCCTCTCTATACATTCTTTTCTGTTTCCATTGGTCACACTCTGGTCCATGGTCTTACAATATCAGTTGAGGAATATAGTTAACTGCCTCCCAGCTGAATTCCTAACTACCGTTTGGACTTTGCTTCCCTCAGCATGATTATCCTCAGGGATTGATCTTTGTCAAAACCTTCTATGGCTTCCGATTTCCTACCCTCCACCAGTCCAAAACTACACACACAAAATTTTATCTTATGGAAACTCCATAAATACTTGCTTGTTGATTGTTTCAATGTACTTTGCCCTGCCGTATTTTAGATTATATTTTATCACACTATTCTCAGTGAATTCAGAGCCCCCATCAAAGACAAGTAGAGGGATCAATGAAGTCCTTGGGAATACTTTTTCAGTTAATCCTTATAAAAAGGAAAGAGTATGTAAGTAATCAATTTCCAGATGATGTCCTCCATAATTTAGTAAATCACACCACTATATGTATTTCTAAAGGTCCCAGGAAAGTATCTTTTTTTGAGCTGTTAAAAATGTTTAGACTTAGTTATTGTCGTGTTATGGTTGTTTTTGGAAAAATATGAAATTTTAACAATTTGCTCTTCTTTTTTAGATAAAGGATAATATTTTTATTTAATTTAAAATCTAAAGTATAGTGCTTCTAAAGTAAATATAGTTTGATTCAGTGCATTTTAGGTAAAAATTAAGATGCTGTTACTACTAATATATGATATTCTCACATATATTCTCAGCTATCCTTTTCTATATCCCTCTTATCTCCAGTCATTTTAGTGTGTGTGTGGGGGGGGGTGTGGGTGTGGGTGTTGTCTTCAAATGTCAGGTATCAGTCAAATTAGAAACTACAAACAGTCTGCCAGTACCACATACTACCACAAAAATTTCAAACCTTCAAACCAATATACAAATATATGGAAGCATATATATATGGAAGCATATATATATATATATATATATATATAGAGAGAGAGAGAGAGAGAGAGGGATTTTATAACTATTTTTCCAATCTGAAGAATGTGGTTTGGTTGAAAGAACACTTGATTTGTAGCCAACCACATTAGTTCTACTTGAGGTTCCACCGCTGATTTGCTTAGTCAAGTCATCAGCCTTTCTAACCGTAGCTCTTCGCCCAACTCTAAGGCAAAGGTTGCTGACATTCTAACTGGGTATCTATGTGGCTTGATATCTAAGGAACACATTCAGTGTCTTTATATCTAAGGAACACTCAATGTTAGATTATTTGAATGACCAAGAAATGGTGCATGGAAAGGTTGGTTAGCCTTTCTATTTAACTAGGCTAACATTTTTAGATATTCTTTAGTGAACTCCCTTTGTTCCAGTGTAAAAGTAAATCTCATCCTAGCAGAGTCAACATCCCTAATTCTGAATTTAAGTCCAATTTAATGTAGTTTTGCTATACTCATTTTTAAATTACATGTATTCATTTTAGAGAATTTCAAAAGCAACGTAAGTCTGTTATAGAAAATTAGGAAAAAAAGTTTAAGCCACAAAATCATCTGTAATTCCACTTACATATTGATAATGTTTTGGTGTGTGTGTTCTTCCAATCATATGTACTTGAGTTGACATGTCTATACATATACCCATATATTTATACATACATATATATAAGGAAGAGGGATCATAAATACATGGTGTTTTTATAATTTGCTCTATTTCTTAACAACTTAATGCTACTTTAAATGTCATTAAATAAAGTATGCTTTTTAATGGCTGTGTAGTATTCCATATCCTATAAATTCAAACCTCATTTCAAAGTATACTACATATACTACACTTATCATAAACTTGTTTTATTCATATCATTGAAATTTCAAGACATTCTTTTTCCAGGGACCTCTGGAGAAATCCTTACAAAGTTCTTCAGTCTCAGAAAGGCAGAGGAATGTGGAGCACAAAGTGGCTGCCATTAAAAATAGTGTGCAGGTGAGTAAGCTCATAGAAACCAAGCAAGGCTAGCTATTGCCCCCAAACATCTAACTGTGCCCAAAGTTAGTCCTTACAGAAATCACAGGGCAATTTGATAATAAAATAACTATCTCTCACATACTATGTTCATATTAGAAAAGATTTCTTGGGGGGGAAACTTTTCAGCTTCAATTTACTGGAGACTGGGCCTACCCCACCAAACTCCATGCCTCTAAACCTTCACATTGTAAATCTCTGCATTTATCTATAAAAGTGAGGATGACCACCATCACAGGATTGCTGTGAAGGACTATGTGAGATAATGTAAGAAAGGCCTTTAGCCCAGATCTTGGCACTTAATACCTATTATGAGCAGACAGACATCACCAGGTTTGGAGAAGAGCAAAGTGAAATCTCAAAACAGAAACAGGACACATGGATATTTTTCTAAGAAGTAGAGAGGGGGAAAAAATGTAGACTGAATTGCCATAAACTACAGCAGATTAGAATGGAGACTTTAAGTGAAAAGATAATTGGTACGTTAATGCAGAGTTATATGGAACTAAAAGGGAAAAGGTATCCATATTCTCCAGCAAAAAAAAAAAAGACATTAGTAGAATCATTTGGAACTAAATGAGAAATAAGAGGCAAGATGCTGAAAGATTTCCAAATGATCAGGAAGTGCAAATGGAAAAGCAGATTTAGTCTGGTTCTTCCAGTGCTATTCAACCTTCATGGGTATTGCTCTTTAGAAATGTAGGTTCTATACACTTAGTCCAGGACGTGACTGGAGGCTGGAAGCACCAAACAGCATACTTTGAAATACTGATGATGATGTTTCACTGACATGCTTAATTAAAACAACAGAGTGAGTATGTTTTCTTTTGTAAAAAGATGACAGAACAAGACACCAAATATTTAGAAGACCTGCAAGATGAATTTGACTACAGGTATAAAACAATTCAGACAATGGGTAAGTTTTTATTTTGTCTATAATTCTACTTAGGGACATAAAGACAACATGACTAGGATTTCCTCTTTATACTGACAGAATTGACAAACTGATCTACCTCCCTAAGGGAAGTGCTTTTGTTTTTGTTTTGAAGAGATAGTACAGGAGAGGAGTATTTTGCTTCCTCCTTTTCTTTCCATATAAATATATTTTTTTTACCAACCAATTCAAAATAAATTATAAAGCTCATGAGAAATCACTCCTACTTTAAGCACATATCTCCAAAAACTAAAAACATTCTCCTATAGAATCAAAACATCATTATCATGACTAAGAAAAGTAATGATAGTTGCCTCGTATGATCAGGAAATTACTAATGTCATCCCTAGGTGAGTTTTTTAATATGTTTTTTAAGATTGTAAGTAGAAACATAAGGCATCTGGCTGGCTCAGTCAGTAAAGCCCACGACTCTTGATCTCAGGTTCATGAGTTCAAGCTCCACACTGGTGTGGAGCCTGCTTTAAAAAAATTTTTTTTTAATTATAGGTAGAATGTGATTCACTGTAGGAAATTTGGAAAATAGACAAAAGCATTAAAAAATAAAAAATCACACAAAATTCCACTATGTGTAGATAAACACTGTCAAAATGTTAGTATGTCTCCTTCCAACATTTTCCCTATACGTTCAAATGCACACATATCTATTTATTTGCAACAAACTTGAGATAATCCTTTACATAGGTTTGTGTATTGCATTCTGAAGTTTTAAGTATTTTCCCATATCATAAAAATCTTCAAAAACATAATTTCAATAACTGTATAAATGTCAAAATGTAAGGACACTGCAATTGTTTGACTATATCTTTGTGATTAAACATTGAGTTTGTTTACAATTTGATGTTTTTTTAAAAAATAGGAAGAATGAGAATATTTACAGTGTCTAAAATTTACAAGTAACAGGATTGATCGTTTGAAGTGTGTTCCCATTAGTGGAAGGATCAGAGAAATTCCAATTAGATTGAGATTAACAGGATTGTTAAAAGGATTGTACCAATGTTAATTTGCTGGCTTCGATAACTGTACTATGCTGATGTAAGATATTAGAGGAAGCTGGATAAAGGGCAGATGGGACCTCTACTATTTTTGCAACTCTTTTGTAATTCTAAAATTATTTTAAAATAATTCTTAAAAACAAATTGGATAGAAATCTTTTATTTACAGAAGCATCTTTAACTATTGAAATGTTAACTTAAAATTTATCTGGAAGGAAGTATGGATGATTGTGACCAAGCGCTTCACTTTCATCTCAGATTTAAAAGTGAGGATATTAGGATAGGAATCTTGTTCGGCATAGGTGAGGAGTGATGTGTTATCCTGGCATCTTCAGGATGTATTGACTCCCAGGAAATAATATTTAAAATGTTCGTAGTTGCGGGACACATGAGTGGCTCAGTCAGTTAAGCGACCGACTCCTGATTTTAGCTCAGATCATGATCTCAGGGTCGTGGGATCAAGCCCCGCATTGGGCTCTGCACTTAGAGCGGAGTCTGCTTGTCCCTCTCCCTTCCCCTGCTCGCTCACTCTCTTAAATAAATAAATAATCTTTAAAATGTTCATAGTTGCTTATATGTACAGTTTTTCCCTTCAGAAGAAATGGCACAAACCTGGGGATTATCAGAGCTTATCAGAGGGATCATGATCCTAAAAATGTTTACAACTGCCAATTTCACCAAGCGTTCCAGTCCACTGAAAGCAGTCTCACCCAGGGTGCCTGGGTGGCTCAGTTGTTAAGCGTTTGCCTTCGGCTCGGGTCATGATCTCAGGGTCCTGGGATTGAGTGCCGCATCGGGCTCCCTGCTCCACGGGAAGCCTGCTTCTCCCTCTCCCTCTCCCACTCCTCCTGCTTGTATTTCCTCTCTCGCTGTGTCTCTCTCTGTCAAATAAATAAATAGAATCTTTAAAAAAAAAAAAAAAAAAGAAAGAAAAGGAAGCAGTCTCATCCGAAATCTCATATGTGAACCACCAATTTAAGAAGTAGGATGTAACAAAATACATTAAACAATAAAATTATTTTGGACTTAATATATGACAATTACTATAATTAGTGCTTCATGAGCATTACGAAGAATAAAAAATGCTCATTCTGTCACTAACATCAACTTTAAGTATTCATTTTGTTGGTTATAAGTGAAATGAAATGTTTTAAGTGAAATGAAAGACGCACAGGAAACAAGTTGTATCTTGCTGGTGAAGACTGAAAAGTATTAAAAAATGAAGTTTTGAGTTTATGAAAGACTATATATGAGCAAGATTTTGCTACACGTGGGATCTAGGAATTAGAAAGTTTGTGAATTAATACAACCAGGAATGATTTCCCGGATTTCAGTGCTGTTTTGTGGAGAAATTTGGCACAATGTTGTTTTGCGGTCTCTTTTTCACAATTACTCAAGTCAGACGGGCATTTCCAACCTTCACTCTGCATAAACAAGAGGGTTGGTATAAACAATCACTTGCTGTAGACCAATAAAGTTAAAGGTTCAAGTTAAAGAGTATAAATGTTTATTCCATGTCTCCCATTTAAGAGGATAAGCCATTTGGGGTTTTTTCAGTCAGAGATTTTTCTTACTTTGTAATTCTTTCCTACTTCTAGTTTTACTGTGAGGCAAGCCCATTTTGCAAAGGAAAAAAAAGGTGGGGGGGAAGCAAAGGATTTAGTCTTTATTAGTTCATGAGACTAAGTGGATAAAACTGCAACCCTTCCAGGCAGTTTTCTGTAATTCCTGGATAAAAAGTAGAGCGGGAACAGGTGGGTAAAGGGATCAGGAAGAATCAAATATGATTTAATAATGGGCACAAAGATGGCCCCTTTCCTACTTATGCCAGCTAGCTAGGGTTATTGTCAGTGTAGAGGTATCTAAAAAGGAATGCATTTCAAAAACCTTTTTAACCCTCTCCCCACCCCAAAAAGGAGAATGGTGTGAGGAATGGTCTTCTGTCAAGGTCTGTAAGATAGAGAGCTCCTCCCTGGCTTGCTTGGAGGTGATCCTTCTTGGCAAATGAACAGATAGGGACTTACTTTCAAGCTCTTCTGCAATGCCCGCATTTAGTCTCTTGTATCTTAGGACTTAAGGATGGGGACTGCATCAGACTTGGCTTTCGGGACAGAGAGCTTTGCCTTGGAGAGGACTCTAAATCTCATCTCTTTTCCTTCACAGATCAGGGGGACAAGAACAATGCCCTAATGAATCAGGAAATTTTGACTCTTCAAGAAATGCTTAACAGTCTCGACTTCAAGAGAAAGGTTAGTGAAGAACGTTAATTTGGCCTTTTGCCTATTTTTCTCCTTTTCCTATATTCTGCTCCCACTGAAAAGAATCAAGCTCTTGGATTCATTCAGTTTTATTTAAGCTGAATGAATAAACGGCAGTGTTTCTAGGAAGAGTGCCATACTGTTTGCCATGCTTCTCTTCCTAAGTTTACAAAGCTGGCCCTCTCTAGAGTTTATCTTGTTTATGCAGTACATTTACTGTAGCTACCATTAATTTCAAGGCGAACATTTTACCCAGTTTTTATTTGCCACTATTTCAGACATGACCATTTTAGTTTCTGTACTTAATATGTTGATATGGGTTCTACTACATGTGTAATTAAAATATTACTTGATGGCCGCTAAAATTTTATTAGAAAAATCAACATTCCAGTTTCCACTCTGAAAAATGACCTCATGCTAAGTAATTGAATAGATTTCAGGATAGTTCACTGATAACTGAACATATTCAATCTAACCTCCTTTCAAGGAGAGGAGAAAGCTTTTTCTGGCTCAATGAAATATTTTAAAAGAGGGGAAACATCTCTATTTCAACTTTCTATCTCTCCTTGAAAATAAATGCAATTGAAATTTGAGCAGTCACTGATAAATCAAGAGTTTATTTCTAAAAGTTCAGCTTCATTTTTTGTGCAGGAATTTGTGTGAGCACAAATAAATGTAAAATTTATTTTCACCCTACATTATAAACTTCAACAGTTAGAAATCAGATTTTAAACATGCAAATATTTAATCCAAGATAAGCTTAATGCATTTATGCATAATAGATCTATGCTATATGTTTTATGCGTGCTATCTTATTCTGCTTTAGAAATAAGATTTTAAGACAGAAGGAACCTTGGAAATAATTTGTTCCAATCACCTCATTGTATAGGTCAGAAGACCAAGTTCCAGCAAAGTTAAGTGGTTTTTCCAGATTCACGTGGCTTGTCACAAAACCAGGATAGGAATTCACACCTTCTAATCCTTAGGCCTTTGAAAGTTAAACTTCTCCACTATGCCTCCCTCAACCCAGATAAAGTCCTAAAAACACTAACACAGAAAGGCTCAAATTTTAGTCACCACATTTTAGAATAAATGCATATATTTATAAGAATATAAATTTAATTTATGTCTTTTTAAAAAGCAGAGATATGGCTGTATGACTAGAAGATTCAATATTGTCACAGGAGTTACAAATTCAATGGATTTGAATTTGTACTAGATGATATTCAATGATATTATGAGATAGTATGAGATTGTTAACTGCGATCATGCTTTTTCCTTTAATAACATTACTTAATTATAAGAATTTAATATGGGAAGTTGGAAAAGGCAGTGCTGTGATAAATAGAAGGTAGTATTTGATAAAATATTTGGTGAGAATTTTAACCAAGCCTTTATCCCCCAGGTCAGACAAATCATTTCACGGGTTGAATTATGAGTGACTTTGGTTGTATCTCACGAAAATCTTTTCAGTAGTCACCTTTGTTTTTAGGAAGCCCTCAGTAAGATGACCCAAATAGTAAATGAAACGGACTTGTTAATGAACAGCATGCTGATGGAAGAGCTGCAGGACTGGAAGAGGAGACAGCAGATCGCCTGCATCGGCGGGCCGCTCCACAATGGGCTCGACCAGCTTCAAAACTGGTAAAACGAATTGACTTTAGTTTCTAGTGAAAACCACAGGAAGTACAAAACTTCAGTTTCGCTCAGCCAGAGAAGGCAGGCTCAGACCAAAACATAAATTCATTGAGGTTATTGATGGTTTATTAGCCGCTGGGAACTCCACAGTTGAGAAAAAATAGATGCATACCATACGTATTTTTACTCTTATTCCCTTGGGGCCAAAAATAAAGCATCTGTAGAAATCTGTAGAATGCATAAGAATTGCTTAATTCTCTCCCATAATATATTAACCTTAAAAGACTCCAATGAATTTTTGAAACCAGCAATGAATACAACTTTCTGTAGGGACGTAAGAAGCACTAGCTTCAAAAGCTTGGGAAAAGATATCTCAGTTTTTAAAGGTGTATCTTAAGAAGTTGGAATTAAACACTGGTTTTGTGTTTTGTGTTTTGTGTTTTCAACAGAGTGATTTATTTTTGTATTTAAATGAAAAATCTCAAATGGCTCCTACGTACGACCTGACATCCCCAATGCATGTACATAGGCAATCATATGCAGATACTACCCTTTGTATTACAAGAACAAATGTTGATAGGGTTTTCCTCATCCATGCGACATAAAAATATTTGATTGAAAGAACACTTAGAAAAAAATAATGAAAAAGAAGGAAAACATTCAGTTGAAATCTAAAATTGCTTTCAAAGGGTACAATTCAGTTCAGTGGAAATATGTCATAACTGGGGCCATTTGCACTGAAACCTCTGCCCTGCCGGGCCTTCTTCTCCAGAACAGTAAGGAATTGGGCTCTTTCTAAAACATACTGAGTGTGCTCGCTTCGGCCCCACATATACTAAAACGTACTGAGTGTCCTTGGGGAGATGCTTCTATTCTCTAACCTCACTGTAATAATAAACAGTAAATACATAATAAAAATAAAATATAATAATAAAAATAATAAACAACAAAGGAAGCAATCAAGAACTTAGCAGATAACAGTGCTTATACCAAAATCGGCGGGGGGTGGACAGATGTTTTTATAGCACTATGTGGGGAGTAAATTTCTAAGTAGAAAGAGCTGCTGTCGGGGCCAGATGGACTTACCAAGTCTCTCCAGACATCCCACCTCTTCTCTAGTTGACAGTCCCTTGGGTGTCCGTTTCAGGCTGTCTCTTCCCTAGACTTCGGGCCCAAGTTCCCACCTTCATTTCCAAGGTGAGATCACCACATAGTGAGTCAAACTCTAAGCCCGTACCTTTCTCCAGACAGATCATTTTTGGCCAATACTTAGGATTTGTAAAAAACATATGTTTTGTGAAAAACATAAAAAATTTCATATTGTTTTTTTTTTCTTTAGTATTCTTGCACATAACATTCTTCATATCATGTATCTTTAAAGTTTTAAATTTGCTCTTTCTTTACCCATTAATGAGTACCATATCCTTAACATCTATATGTTTAACAGACTTTTAAACAAACATTAAAAGGGATTTGGTTCCTGATGTTGACAAAATTTTATAAATGATTTCTATAACTACAGGTATAAATGACAAAACATTGAAAACATTTTCCATCTGTCATGCATCTTAGAGGAAAAAAAGGATTGGGGAAATAAACATAAAGAACTGCCACTAACCTTTAATGGAATTAAGTGAATGATTTTGTTAATTGAATAATTATTTAATAATTTATTGCTTGCTAATGTGGTTAACAGTTAAAATGGTAGATTTTTTTTTAATGGAAAGGCCCCTTGCTTTTTTTTTTTTTTTTAATTTTATTTATTTATTTGACAGAGAGAGACACAGCGAGAGAGGGAACACAAGCAGGGGGAGTGGGTGAGGGAGAAGCAGGCTTCCCGCAGAGCAGGGAGCCCGATGCGGGGCTCGATCCCAGGACCCTGGGATCATGACCTGAGCCGAAGGCAGACAGACGCTTAATGACTGAGCCACCCAGGTGCCCCGGAATGGTAGATTGTTAAGTGGGAAAACTAGCTGCTGATTTTCATTTGCTGTTTGATAGCTTTACACTGTTGGCAGAAAGTCTGTTTCAACTCAGAAGGCAATTGGAGAAATTAGAGGAACAGTCTACTAAAATGACATATGAAGGAGACCCCATCCCCATGCAAAGAGCACATCTGCTAGAAAGAGTCACCTTCTTGATCTACAACCTTTTTAAGAAGTAAGTAAATTTAAATGTCTCATGGCAGCCTCAGTCCTGTGGAGTTGTAAGGACACCCTGGCTGGGGTTTTGGTGTTAAGGTGAAGGAAGGTAGGGAAGTGTTAAACAGTGAGCCTCAGGGTAAAGTGAATAAAGCTCCAGAGAGTTCCAGAAACATTTCTGCTCTTCACTATTTATTCAACACTTCTCCCAAAAGCTGACTCAGTTTTCTATGAGCCAAGCACAACATCCAGCTGAAGTTCATTTTTCACATTTTAGAAAAGGATTTCAGCAATTTCTTCTTAAGTATATATCCAAGAAATGAAGGGTAGAGGCCATGTTTATGTGTATAAGTTCATCCAAAGGGGGAAAAAAAACCACTACTATGTACCAGGATTTCTAATATCCAGTTAAAAGATGGCATGAAATTAACATTTTACTTTATGATAAAATAGTATGATAAAAATAGGCTTTTATTCTCGACTCAAGGGTAACAAGAATTATTTACTGTTATTATTTAAAGGACAATCTTTAGGCATTTTTTCCATCTCCTGGTAATTATCTATGAGCAGTCTTTAGAAAGATTTGAGCTTAACGGAGGTTTGAATGTCTTGTAAATGTAGAAAATTTGGATTTTTTAAGAGGACAGCATCCTGTTTCTCTGTGGTTTTCAGCCTGTCGATATTTTCAATGCTTTCAAATGACGTGCTTTATTTCCTTTTAATCTAGCTCATTTGTGGTTGAGCGACAGCCATGCATGCCAACCCACCCCCAGAGACCGATGGTACTTAAAACTCTTATTCAGTTCACTGTAAAGCTAAGGTAGGCAGAATGTGCTCTATCTTTTCCTCTGTTTGTGGAGCCACAGCCACTGTTTAAATAAGACCAATTTCTCTCCTAGGGCCTTTCATTCAACTCTTCTGTATTAAGTGCCTCCTGCATGCCCAGCACTGAGCTATGGTAGATACCCTCAGAAATGTTAATATGAGGGCCCTGCTTATAAAGAATAGGACAGTAAAGATGAAGACACGAGGGATATTAGCATGAAAGGATGGAATCACAGTATCGGGCATCATGGGATCAATTGCTGAAAAGATTAACTTGGGAGAAGACTAGAGAGTCTGGAGAAGTCTTGTGGTCCTTTTGAGGAAGGACCTTGAGGGAGGAGCAGAGAGGGGAGGGAAAGTGGGATTGTAGGAGAGCGAGACTACAGAAATAATGACTTCCTGGGTCTGTTTTGCAAGTAAGTGAAGCAGGGAGAGGTAGAATTGAATAGATTGGGGACAGAATATGGAAGGCTTTGAATATCTTACCCAGGAAATAACAGTGGCACATTCATCCCCTATGATTGCCGAGCAAATAGCTTATAGGATTTTCCATGAAAACTCTCAACACTGTAATTTTCAATATATCCTTACTATGTACCGGATTTAAAGACATATGGCTTTTGAATTGTTGCTTTGTCTATGCATTTGATCCTTTCCATTAGCATGAGTAACCAAAATGTATCATTTTCCCCAATGACACTTAAAATCATGAATTTGAGCTTGAGATTTCAAAGATTTTCATCATGCATCAATCTCCAAGGCCCCCGAGCTTTATATTCCTAATTAAGTTACCTCTGACCAGGACAAGAGGTGAAGATGCCACATAGTGATTTAGGGCCCCATGATAGGTTTTCTGATCCCATATCACTAGCAGAATTGTATTTTTATTTTATTTTATTCATTTCCATTTTATTGAGATGTAATTGACATACAGCATATAACATATAAACTTCTATAGTTTAAGCTGTACAGCATAATGACTTGGCTTACATAACTGCAAAATGATTACTACAAAAAGTTAACATCCTCAGAACTCCATTTTTAAAGAGGTGGCATTTTCTTCAGTGTGCATTTTAAATACTTTACATGAAATTCTTAATTGTTTCCTTTGCGTGAATTTTGCAGCAAGACTTAGGAACCAAGAACAAAAGTCAGAGACCAGGTTCTCTTTTAGAATTTCATGATTTTCAAGAGTTGTTCATTCTTCATCCCCACATCTCTATATAACCCAGAAGATAGTAACACTAAAGGGTAGAGGGGTGATGGGCATCCTACTTTTCCTTGAGGCACCCCCATAGATGATATGATAAGTCTAAGATGCTCTTTGGGACAAAAAGAGAGATGAGTAGAGATTGCTTAGCCAAGAGTTCCGAGTAGAAGAGGCCCCCAAATGGGCATCACCTTGCATGGTGTTTGAACCGATGACTGGGACATTGACCATTAGTCCCTGATTTGAGTGTTCCTGCTTTTCTCTTCCACCTGTTGGTTGGGTCCCTGTCCTTCTTCTCTGTGCCCTGATCTCCACTGTCTTGATAGATGATCATTTACTTAGTATTCAAGATTTTCCCTAAAACCCCTCCCTACCATAGCATCTCCTGTTTCAAAGGAAGGGGTGATATGGAACTCCCTTTAGTCATCAGCATCTTCCCGTGAATCAGATCCTGATCTATGATCCTTCCTACCCTATTTCACGTGACCTCCTCACCCCTCACTGCTAACAACTACACACATCACATTCTGAACCCTAAAACCAATCCGGTGCTTCATACAGAATTTATAAGGAACCTCCGTCACATTCTACCCACACTTTTGTTTGGGCTATCATCTATGATTATATTTCTCTAATGCCCATCAGTTGCTTATCACCATTCTCCATATTCCATCTACTATATTTAGCTGGACTTCTTCCTTTTACATGTAGCCATGTCCACACTTCTCCCTTCCCTACACTTCACTACACCAGCTCCCTAGTACCTAGGGCTGTACTGGGTGGAGATGAAGAGTTCAGTACATGCTGAGTGAATGAATGAGGTTTGGGATGAGTGCACGATTGGGATGAGTGAGTGAGTGATTGAATTAATATTTCTGAAACTGGACTGAACCCACAGAGAGGGTATATCAGAGGTTCCAACTTGAAGGAGTTGGGGAAAGCAAAAGAATAAAGGAGGAGCTGACACCAGAAGAAGAAATTAAAGGAATTGTTACTCTGATCTTTAATCACTTGTTTGTTTGGAGTTAGATCTTTTCTAGTTATGAACATTTTTGCTGTTACTTTCATAGTGTATTTAAAGATTGCAAATGCACTTGAATTGGAATTTTTCACATTCCATCAGAGGCCTGGTCTTTCTCAGTATTTTTAACCATAAAACAGTGATCATCAAGACATTTAGTTTTTCTAAGCTTACAATTTTTGTTATGGTATGAGAATAAAATGGGGCCATATGAATAAACTTGCAAAGAATTTTTCTTGTATTTATACATTTAACCCAAATGTGGGCTTTAGCCAAAATATATAGCTATTTTTCTGACCTAGCCAATGTATTATCTAATGCACGTCAGCTGAAAATACTTTCCAAATGTTTGTCAATACGATATTAAGTGGCTGGTGTCAACATCAGTAACATGACAAACTAAAGAAGAGTTGGACATTTTTATTTTTAATTATTTTTATTTTAATTCCAGTATAGTTAGTATATAGTGTTATATTAGTTTCAGGTGTGCAGTATAGTGATTCAACAATGAATTGGATATTTTTAAAATACAGTAACATGTAACTAGAGATAACCTGAATTTGATTTATATATATGACATAAATATATTTAAATATTTAAATATAAAAAGGCTCTTGGCACTTTTCATTTTTGCCTCTGATTCTTTATTTATGTGTCTTTCCAGACTACTAACAAAATTGCCAGAACTAAACTATCAGGTAAAGGTGAAAGCATCAATTGACAAGTAAGTTTCTAATTTCATTTTGAAACATGAAAATGTGAGACTTTTTAAAAAGAATTTTCCTCATTTTATAGAATAATTTCAAACTTTTAAATGTATTTCTCTAACATTACATATCAACGTACTTCAAATATTTGACTTTGAAGTTCAAACATTTAATAGAACTCCCAATGAAGACTTACTTTAAAAAATTTTACTATTAAGTCTTGAAATGAAAATTTATGACTATATTATACTATCCTCTAAAGTATCAAAGAAAGTTTTTACTAGATCTATAAAATAGCTCATTTTAAGGAATCTTCTTGGTTTTACAGGAACGTTTCAACTCTAAGGTAAGAAATTTATTTTAGAATTTTTTTGCTGTTCTCATAAATATATTTTATCTGAGACCATGTAAATAGCTAAGATATTCCCTCTAGCAATCGAAGATTTGTCCTTTGTGGAACTCATGTCAAAGCCATGTCCATTGAAGAATCTTCTAACGGGAGTCTCTCGGTAGAATTTCGACATTTGGTGAGTTCAATTACACAAACTTCTCCCCCTCCCCTAATCAGATACATATTCACAAATAGGCCTTATAAGTCAATGTATTTTGGGTTTGGGGGGTTTCTTGTATGAGATTAAGGGCCATATTGAGAAATAAAACATGCCGTCATTGAAGAATTAAAAATGTCAGAAAGAACACGGAACCTTAACTCAGAAGTCTGAGTTCTCAACAATGGTGATATGGTACCTAAATATAGACAGCAATTGGTCAGTATATTTTGATAATGATGACAGAGATAATTGGTCTTATAATGGATAGGCATTCCTGATTTTATTTTTTAAATCTCCCCGAGAAATGATATCCAGCAACATGTCTGGCCAAAGGTGCTTTCATTTTAGGAGTGGCTTGAGGAAGTAGGATGTTCCTGGGTATGGCAGTTGCATACAGTTTGCTTTGGCATGTCTAGAAAGCTTCTGACCCAGCCTCACCCTGTTGCTTCTTGTTTTTACCACTTCCTCTTAACCTAGAGTTCTCTTCCTGCTTTCTTTCTAATTCTTTGTATAGTTCTTAGATTCCCAAAGACTCTACCACTTTCTTGCCAGACGCAGGTTACTTATGGTTTATTAACACTTAGGAAGTACCTCACCTGAGTGTTGGGGCACCACCGAATCAACCTCAAACAGTCTTTTTAAAAGATAAAATTTAGGGGCGCCTGGGTGGCTCAGTTGGTTAAGCGACTGCCTTCGGCTCAGGTCATGATCCTGGAGTCCCTGGATCGAGTCCCGCATCCGGCTCCCTGCTCGGCAGGGAGCCTGCTTCTCCCTCTGACCCTCCCCCCCTCATGTGCTCTCTCTCTCTCATTCTCTCTGTCTCAAATAAATAAATAAAAAAAAAAAATCTTTAAAAAAAAAAAATAAAAGATAAAATTTAGGTTAATAGATATCTGCCCATACAAATTTATGCTGGTTTTTGGTTTTGATTTTGTTTTTGTTTGATCTTTAGTATTGAAGAGTAAATTTCTTTTTAACTGAATCCCTCCAGTGTGAGACTGATAAATAAATAAAGTGTAATGATGAGTCATATATTATACATCCTTATAACTAGCGCTCTTTTTGCTTACGTTCAATTTCTATCCTTAAGAAATTTTCAGTAATGGACAATGTTTGCTAATAAGTAAAGCTGTAAGAGAGGGCTTAACTTAGAGATGTCTGTCTCTCAAAAAAGTCATGTGAAAAAGAACAAGGAACATACCAAAAAGTGGTTAGGTCTTTCTTCCAGCAGGTATAATATATAAATTAACAAAACCTTACTTTTTTACAGTCCACTTCTAGTTGCAAAGCATTTTTAAATATATTATCTTTTGCATAATAACTTTAATTGCTTTTTAATACAAAATTAAATGTAGAAAATCAGAGAGGCAAAAATTTAAAAATGAAAAATCACCTGTATCTCACTACCTTGTAACACTTTTAACTACTTTGATTTTCCTTCTTTTATACATAGATGTATATGTACTTTTTAAGTGGGATCAGATTGTACACACTATATAAATTGTTGTCTGCCTTTTTTTAAATTAAGTAATCTAGATCCTGACCATTTTTGTGTCCATCTCTACTGCCATTTAGTAGCTTCCTGTGCCATAGGGCACACTATCCCATCGTCTGTTTTCCCAGGCTTCTGTGTTGGACTTGGTTTCACAGGGATTGAGAATCATCACAGCTCAGCTCAGATCCTACTTTCCAGGTACAAAGGAGTGCTGAGTAGATTTTAAGACATCCCAGCATGATTTCCTCTTTCCAAAATGTCGGCTAAAAAACATAGTCTTAATAGTATGCCAACTTGTTCACTTACCTCAGTGAAAGTTTCTAAAGTGGCATCCCATGAGATGAAACAGAGAGCTTCTTTCTGTCGAATCCAGGCAACTACCTTAGGTTTCCATGAATTAGAAGACATCTGGGTTACTGTTCTAAAAGGCAAAATTGTGGCCAAGAAAATCACTACAATAGGTATGACCAACTTGATATTTAATTGATAATGCTTCTCCATCTAAACGCTGTTATTCTTTTTTTGCAAAGCAACCAAAGGAAATGAAGTCCAGTGCTGGAGGCAAAGGAAATGAGGTACAAAATGTTTTCTATAAGATAATTTTTTAGGGAAATAACCTTATAATCTCTTGTTTTTACAAAGCTTTTAAACTGCCCTTTATAGTTTTATAGAAAGTCAAATTTGTGTTTCTCTGGTTACAAGTTAAAGCTCGATAATTGCAGACAGTGTAAGAAATTTTGTCTTAAAAAGGAAAAAACAGAAATTGCATATAATAACAGCCTCTTTTTTTAAAGATCTTCTTTATTTATTCATGAGAGACAGAGAGATAGAGAGAGGCAGGCAGAGGGAGAGGGAGAAGCAGGCTCCCCCTCACACACACCCAGCACGGAGCTCGATGCGGGGCTCGATCCCAGGACCCCGGAATCACAACCAGAGCTGAAGGCAGATGCTCAACCGACTGAGCCACCCAGATGCCATAATAACACCCTCATAAAAGAATAACTATTAACATTTTGGTTCACATCATTCTAGACCTTTATCTATGTATATATTACTTTAAAATATATATATACACATTGTTTTATAACCTGCTTTCTTCCCCACATAACCATGTCAGGTGGACAGCTTTCCATGACCTTGATGCTCTTGGAGAACACTGAAAGTGGTTGCGCTGTATTGCATTTTACAGGTGTCCATAATGTCTTTAGTCAGCCCTCCGCTATTACAAGACACCTGAAAATCACTCATTTTCTACAGAGAAGAGGCAAGTCTCAAACTTCATGACATATGATGTGAAAATCACACGGGAAAAACAGTCCTATTAATTTATGGTATCAATTACCTTGCCCTTACATGTAAGGTTTGCATTCCACTGGATGAACTGATTAACAGCACACACTGATGTGATCCAAGTGTTTGCATTTGAGTCAGTAAATGATAGAGCAGTCAAATCCTGGATTGCAGGTGGCCTTGGGGATCACCTGTTTAGCTGGCCTAGATGCTAGGGCGTATGCCTATGCCTTACATATTTGGAATTAGAAAACCTGGGTTTGAGTCCATTCTGACAGTGACTGAAAATGTGATCCTTCGCAGATGGAGAAATACTGCATATTTTTCCTCTAACAGATCAGGGTAGTAACGCCCAACGCTCTCCACTTGGAGATGTTATATGTGCAAGATCACCTACATAATGCTGTTGTAAAGCAGTGAGACTTATTTCTGGCGTGGCTGGTATGGGTTCAGTCTCCTAGCTTTAGAGTCACAGCTTCTAAGAGAAATTGCTTTGAATTATTTGGAAGGAAAAAGCACCTTATAAATCCAGCATTCAACTGCAATCAGGCTAGCCCTCCCCATAAAACCACAGAGATTGACCACAGCAGGTTTAATGCTCCACATTTTCCCTTCCAAGAATTCTTCATTCCCTTAATTGTGTCTTAAAGAGCATTTGCCCACCATCACAGCCCCAGGGAAGATGAGCTAAGCCTTCCTCCCAGGGTAGGACCTTGGCGTAGGACAGAGCGGCAAACGGAAGCAGAGCTTTTGAGTTTAACGAGATTCTGGTAAGCCAGATAAGTAGGAGTTATTGTTCCCACCTCAGAGAAATCCATAAAGATTTTCCAAACTTCCTAATTGAAACATTAGCACATTATAAATAAAAAGTCATTTCATGCATCTCACTGGAATTTTGGCCAGAGTTGCAAACATTTCATGCAGCGTCACATCCCTGAGCAGTATTTGCTAAGTCTGGATAGACTAAATACAATGCTTCTGAACGTTTCTTAAGTAAAACAGATCAACGGGAATAAATCTAAATAGCTCAACTCTCCAATACATTGTCATCTTTATAAATGTAAAATCAAAGTCTTGGGTTTCCCTAGAGAAGAAATCTACGTAAAATCATCTTCTACTATATAATAACCAAGCACTGTCTTATTAACACTGTCTACGTGTATTACTTTGAATGTATTTCCTCTTATTTCCTGATTAATAACAAAATGGTGCAGTCATGTCAGAATGATTTTATTCTTCCTTTTTTTCCCCAAGTTTGCTAGCTCAGTTTTATTTTAAGCTATTCCTTGAGCTCCCCCTGTTGATAGAATTGTAATATGACACCTAGGTACATTTAAAACACACCAGACCGAAAAGTTGGTTCACGTGCTACAGGAACTACTGAAAAGTCACAAAACATATGAAGTGGGCTCAGAAAGACGAGCAAAGGAATCAGGGGTTTGGCCAGGCAGTAGGAACGATCAAACAAAATCAGGAAAAAGCTTGGGGAAGATCTAGCAATAAAGCGGAGTTCATAAAGTCATAGGGTCAGAGATGGTAGTAACCAAAGTGTCAGGAAAACAGGAGGCTAGGAGGGATGCCTGGGTGGCTTAGTCGTTAAACATCTGCCTTCCGCTCAGGTCATGATCCCAGGGTCCTGGGATCGAGTCCCGCATCGGGCTCCTTGCTCAACAGGAAGCCTGCTTCTCCCTCTGCCTGCCCTCCCCCTACTTGTGCTCACTCTCTCTCTCTCTCTCTGACAAATAAATAAATAAAATCTTTAAAAAAACAAAACAAAACCAGAAGGCTCGGATATGATACCTCATTCTCAGATTTCAAATAGTAGTTGTTGCTTATCTGTGAGCATCCACGGCAGGAGTTCACAGCCTGATAAGAACGTATTTAACAAATCCTCCTGTGGCATTTACTGGGCCCTGAGAGCTTCAATGACCTTGATTTATATAATTCTTGTGACAATGCTATGAAGTAGTTACTATTAGTGTACTTATTTTAGGTAGGGAAACTGAGGCACAGAGTGGTCAGGCCAAGATTCAAACCATGGTAGTCTGGCTCCCCTGTCCATGCTCTTGGCCACTACGCCATGCTGTGTCTGGGATCATAAAACCTGCACTGGGAGAAGCGGCGCTGACCTCCTCCTGCCCGTCACCTCAGCGCACTCCCTCCATTTGTTGGGATTCCTAGAAGGGAGGTCTTTGCGACCGTGCGAGTAGCATCTCATCCTTTCCCCTGTACTCCGGCTGCTGTTCTTACTGTTCTCATTTTGCCCGCCCACTCAGAGATCCCATAGCTATCTCGCACCAGAAGCCTTATAAAGTTTAGAAGAAATTTAAAATAATGCTTTCTCAGGAAATTTTGTTGACCTCTCCCTTACTCCTCCACGCATCAGTTGGGGATTGGAAATAGCACCATGCTGGGGGCTGCCTCTTACAGGCAGCTGACCTTGTGCAAGCCACTTACCCTCACTAACTTCCAATTTCCTTATCTGTGAAATGGGGATCAGGTTGACCTGCACTCACAGGATTGTTAATAGGACCAAATGAGATGGTATGTGGTGCGGTTCTTCCTGATCTGCCCTCCAGAGCTGCCCCTTTATAAAGAGTACCTATTTACATGGGTGGAGAAATATCTGTAAAGATGGTACCTGACTTAGGACAAACCGCTGCTCCTTCTCCTTCTCTACCCACCTGCCAAAGTGCTGGGCTGGGGCTGGTCCCTCTCAAGGGCCCCTGAGCACATCCTTCTCTGGCTCCAGGTCCCTGAGACCTCAAAACACCATACATGTATGCCCTTTTTATAGGATCACATGTCCTGGGTTCCTACTATCACCCCACCTGCCCCCCCATCTGATACACACACACACACACACACACACACACACACACATTGGGCCCCTCCCGTCTGCTTTTGTGGTTGTCAGAACTTACTAAATGATTGAGAACAAACCAAGATAGCATGAATGATAGTTCCCTAGGGGCGCCATTCTAAACCTCCCTAGCACCCCATGGCTGTTTGACTCATATTATCCACAAAGAGGTGGTCGGTCAAGATGTGCAGAGGTTCCTGGCTGTAGGACTGGATGAAGGGAGGAAGTTGCATTAGACCCATACTGTCCCAGAACAACCAAAGAGGTGCCTTGGGAGCCATCTCTGGATTTGGGAGGGGGGGCGTTGGTGAGAGGTGGAGCTCTGGGTCCCCCACCCCTGTTTCAGTCAAGATGGCTCTATTTTATATATTTTACAGATTGGAACCCAGATGGTGAATTTCTTTTCAAGAATTTGTTTCAAGGTTAAAAAACATTTGAAAACCATTGGATTTAGACAGTTTCTAAAGCTTTTTTGACTAAGGTTCTGTAATCTGCAAAAGTGCAACATAGAGCATGGTCTTTACTTTTTTGTAAAAAAAAAAAAGGGATTTAATTCTAATGATTTGCTTTGCAATTTTGCAAACCACCCCCCCCGCCCCCCCTCGGGAAATCAGTCAACACGCTGTCACAAAACCAAGATTAGCCACTGCTGCCTGCTTCTCCCGCCTTCGATCTTTCCTTGCAGAAGCCACCGCGAAGCCACAGTCCCTTCCCCTAGCAAACGGCCAGACTGGGGAGGCATCCGGTGGCCCCCGTAAAACAGACATTCCCAGGAAGCAGGCTTTCCCAGATGTCCTTCTCTGGCAAAAAGCTGGCTAGAGAGTCATTGTGGAAATGTGGTCACTGTTTGAACGGGCAAGCTAGTATCGCAGCCGCTCGAGTTTGCTCTTGGTCAGTGGGCTTTAACTGATAAATGACAGTTCTCGCCACAGACCGAGGTGTTGAGTAATTTTGTTTATGTGGTGGAAAGTCATGAAGCACAAAGAAGCTGTTAGTAAAGCCTGGGCGATTTGAGTTTCATTGAACAAAATAGCCAAACAGATGTTCTTTCAAGGGTCACTGTTCTCAAACACAGATACACTACTCACGGGCCAACTAGCCCAGGCATTTTTACAGAAAGTTTATTTCCTTCTGAACAATTCAAGTAGTAGCAACACTTTCCAAAAGAGACGTCAATACAAGAATAACACTAAAAATGTCGACTTTTTATGGGACACCCTCCATGCAGTCCCCGCCATAAACTGGGCTGAGAATAGTTGTTATTCTCCATTTATTTCCTATGATTCTGTGATTAAGGTCTATGTCTCATGTGATTGTACCATTATTTTCCCCTTTATCATTGTTTCCCAGCATCTAAGCCAGATCCCAGCATCTAACCTAGCACATGATAGGTATTCAACAAATATTCATTAAGTGAATGGATTATTGTTAATTATTTTCTATTCCACATAGTCCTCCCCGTGCTACATTATCATAGATTACGGCTTGTTAAGAGATGAGCAAGGAGGGGCGCCTGGGTGGCTCAGTAGCTTAAGCAACCGGCTCTTGACTTCAGCTCAGGTCATGATCTCGGGGTCCTGGGATCCAGCCCTGCTCAGGGCTCCGTGCTCAGTGGCAAGTCTGCTTGTTCCTCTCCCTCTGCTCCTCCCCCACGCTTGCGCACTCTCTCTCTCTCTTTCTCAAATAAATAAATAAAATCTTTTTTAAAAAAAAGAGGTGAGGAAGGAATTTAGATGAAAATTAGCCTTATCCCAGTCATATCTCCTCAACAGAGGTTTCTTTTGAAGTCAAAAGCCATAACTATTTGTTAACATATTCTAGATTTCTAGGGTGTATTATTAGGCATTGAGCAGAGGAAAGAAAAAGAATATGGTGACATCTATACCTACCTTTCATAAGGTTGTGTATCTTTTTTCCAGGAGCCTGGTCAAGTAGTTCTGCCAGTTTTCCAGTTTCTTAGCAGATTATCCAATGTGTGCTTTTCTTTACAAGTACGACGAAGTCAATCCGTCTACATTATTCAGTGCCATATAATAAAAATATCATAAATATGAATATTTTAAATCCATAATCATTTCAGATGATGGCTTTTAAACACAGCCATTAATGGTGCATCTTATCTATGATGTTTTGCCCCGTCGACAAAGAATGGATCCTGGGAATGGGAAATTAAATAGTGTCCCTGGCTGGGACTACACTGATAAAGTAATAAAGACCATGACCGATGGCCATGTGAGCTTTGAAAGTTAATAATGCTTCCTTTTGTCAGAGCTGCTTTTCTCCAGGCATGTGTATTATATGTCAGCTTCCTTGCTGGATCTCATTCTAAATGTGCCTCACAACTGCATCAGGGGTTTTAAGTAATCATTAGATATTAGTTTGAGGGGCGCCTGGGGGGTTCAGTTGGTTAAGTGTCCAACTTCGACTTAGGTCATGATCTTAGGGTCCTGGGATTGAGCCCCACGTTGGGCTCCGCACTCAGTGGGGAGTCTGCTTGAAGATTCTCTCCCTCTGCCCCTTCCCTGCTCTCTCTCTCAAATAAATAAATAAATAAATAATCTTAAAAATAAAAAAGAAATTAGTTTGAATCACTGAGGAAACTTCTCACCATCCACATACTAGTATTTCTTGATTTTTAAAAAAGTTTATACATTTAACTCCTGAATTTTTTTTTTTTAAAGATTTTATTTATTTGACACAGAGAGAGGGAGAGCACAAGCAGGGGGAGCAGCAGAAGGAGAGGGAGAAGCAGGCTTCCTGCCGAGCAGGGAGCCCGATGCGGGGCTCGATCCCAGGACCCTGGGATCATGACCTGAGCCGAAGGCAGACACTTAATGACGGAGCCACCCAGGCACCCCCTGAATTCTTTTTATAAGAGATTAAACTGTGGCTCTTTTATACCAGTTCTCTATACATATAAATTTCTCCCATCTTCACAGTATCATTACAGAACATATTTTGGTTTAGTCAGTATATTCAGTGTTAACATTAGTATGAATATATGAAAATTATTAACAGCTGAACCATATATCATAGTATAATTGTATTTCCATTCTTGTATTACTTCCAATTTACCCTGGATTTATAAGTTGCCTTAATTTCATTTTATTTGATCAGTTTATTTTATGTACTTATCACTAATGTAGCCCAAAACTTTTCTTCAAAACTTGAAAATTTCTTCTTTCTTTTTAATAAGATTTTTTTAAGAGATTTATTTATTCATTTATTTGAGAGAGAGAGAGAGAGAGAGAGTGCACGGCAAAGACAGGAACAGAGGGAGAGGGACAAGCAGACTCTGCTGAGCATGGAGCCTGATGTGGGGCTTGAACTCACAACTCCAAGATCATGACCTGAGCAGAAACTAAGAGTCAGGCGCTTAACTGACTGTGCCACCCAGGCGCCCTGAAACTTGAAAACATCTTGCAATATGGTCAAACAGGTCAATCTGAGTTTTTTGTTTTTTTTTCTTTTTTCTTGGCAACATCCCCCTAGGAACTCTCCATCTCTTTCTCTAATTTGGACTGATTGCCCTCTGATTCTGTTGCACAATTTTTTTTTTTGGTTCTTAAAAAAACTTCCTTTCACTTTTTAAACAAATTCATTATGACACTGACTTGTTTCTGTTATATCTATACACATATGCATTGCTTTTATTAATAGTTTGTAAGCCAGAAGGACTAATTTTTTTAAAATTAAAAATAAAGAATTATTTGTCTGCATTAAACTGATGAAAATATGCTGGAATTTTAAAAAAGTCAAAAATTACATTGTTAGGGAGACTTAAAATCATTCTGTTTGTGGAAATAAGATTTCTCACTCTGTATATACGCTAAATAACTTTTTTTAAATAATAAGAGGGAAAGTTCCATAATAGGGAATGTTTGGGGCATTTACTTTAAGACTTTATTAATTTTTATAGAAGCAGGCCTAATAGGTAGTAGGAGTGCATTCGTAAGATAACAATTGATTTCTTTCTTCCTAGGGCTGTCACATGGTAACTGAAGAGCTTCATTCTATAACCTTTGAAACACAGATCTGCCTCTATGGCCTGACCATAGATTTGGAGGTAGGCGTCAATCAACTATTTACTAATAATATACTCAGTCATTGGCTGGCATTTATAGATGAAAGCTGAGTCTTTTCTAGGTTTTAGTACATTCCCTATTTTTTATTTTTGTTTAGAGTTTTGTTTAGAAGATTTAGTTTAGAAAACCATTATGTCAGATAGTTACTAATTAGTCAACATTCTATTATTAGAATGTATACTATTCTGGTTAAATATAAATGATAAGATCTCATGGGCAAAAAAAAAAAGATCTCATGGGCATTATCAATTGGATATCTATTGAATAATTGCTTGCCCAGATTGCATGTTTGTTGGTTCATTTTCTGAGATCTTCTGAGTCACGAATAGTTAGTGGAAAGCCTAAAGAGAAATAAGTATCCTTAAACCATGTCACATAACGATATATTTTCAAAAATTTAACTTGTACATAAAATCCCTCAGAAGGAAAGCTTTTCTAATGTAATGAGTAAAGACAAATGATAGGAACATTAACGATACATTGTTTTGATTCTCTTATAACAGTCACTATTGTACTCAAAGAAGGAATAGAGCAATCTTGAGGATTAAATTGAACATGAGTGACTATGAGCTCCTTGAAGGCAGGGCATCATGACTTTGTCACTCCATTACCAGTGACTCAGTGCCTGGCCCATAATAGATGCTCAACATAGGTTAAATAAATGAATGAATGGGTGCATGAAGGAACAAACACAGTTTTACACACCCCGAATATGATCTTATTTGTGGGATGTATTGTTTTAGAGTTCTGCTTTTCCTTTTTTATCTTAATAAGTGTAAATATGTAAAAATTTTCCATAAATGCCTTCCTCGTCTCTTTTTCCTATACCTCTGTTTCCATGAGCTATTAAGCTGGGTATTTCACTGTCTGTAGAAATCTAACCACTGTTATTGAGAAGGGACTAATGTAAGTTGATTGGTTTTGCACACTAGTCTGTGAAAGCCTGTTTATTCCATGAGGTTGAGAATGACAGTACGAATATTGCTAAGCTGAGTTCCACAGCAGACCAGGCAGCTCTGTTTCTCATAAAGCTTTGTACTCCAACATTGCTTACCTCTCCATCTTCTGCAGTGAAAATGCCCATGTCTAGTACTGACATTAATTAGATGTCAGATCATAAATTGAATATATTGATCCATTTCAAGATAAATTTAAAATTAAATTCTTTATAGTAACTTAGTAAGAGAACAGTGGCAAAATCAATGCAAGCTCTAATTTGTTGCATTTTGGGCTATATATGATGTAAGTATCAGTATTTGTATAATGTCAAGGGAAGATACTGGAGAAGCTAACTGACCAAGCACTCTGAAAGGGTTCCTGTTTTTATGGCTTCTTTCATCCCTATACCTTGATTCATAGATGCTCAGAAAGTTCCCTTTCCTTCACAAGTCATTTTAGTAACCAGGGCAGTGTCAACACCAGGATTAAAGGAGTAGAGCTGGCTTGAGATAGCCCTGTAGGGGACAGGATCAAGTATCAAATCAGTGCAAGGTGCAACTACCTGTAATAACTGTGCTTTTTTTTCTCTTTTAAACCAGACCAGCTCATTACCTGTGGTGATGATTTCCAATGTCAGTCAGTTACCTAATGCTTGGGCATCCATCATTTGGTACAATGTGTCAACCAATGATTCCCAGGTAGGGTCTCTATTCCTATTTCTCCTCCTTTAATTCTATTTGATTTGTTTTATTGTCAAAACACCCATCTGCATCAAAAGATATATGTATGAATTTTGACTATATATTCGTATATCTATATATATGAAATTTGGCATGTCTTTGTGGGTTGTTTTCTTCCAGAACTCCAATATATTTAGTTGCATGAATCCTCTCTCATGTTATATTTAAAATGATATGTTTTGATGTACTTGGACGCTGGGAGAGTTCTGGCTAGCAAAACTGACGGACAGGTATTTGTTACTTCTGAGGGTCTGATCAGCTCCCAACTATGTGGATCACAGAGAGTTCTAGGCCCATCCTGTGGCTCTGTTAATTGGGCTGTGGGGAAACTTCTTGGTCTAGAATTTAACGTCTAACTGCTGTGTTTACCTCCGCAACTACTTCTGGTCACACCTCCACACAGACTTTTCTACAAAGGTAGAAAATTCGTTTCCAAATAAGTGACCTAGAATATCAACCAATCTTGCCTAACTGCCCTCTGACTCTACAAATTTTCCAGTTGATTATAGATTTAATCCATTCTAGGCTCAAGTTGGGTTTTAATGCCATCTGCTGGTTATTTGAAACATTGATCAAAAATTGGCCTCAAGTTACAAAGCTAGCAGAAAACAGATGCTCTTCTTAAAAGACAACCACGGAAGGGAGTGGCAAAAAAGATGAGTCAGCCCTTCGCCTTGTTCCCTCTTACAAAATCTCATTGTGTTGTCCTGGAAACCACCGAGGTCTAGAAAAAATAGGTCAAATATAAATAACATTTCTTCTTAATTCAAAGCAAATATTCACTCTTAAGAATTTTTTTTTTTTTTTACCTTAGGTTCTAGCAATAAGAACAGACATGATGAGTTAGCTCCAAGTGTTCTTTCCCTTTTTAAAAAATGTGCCCAATAAGGAAACAATATGGTAAATGACTCAGCCTGATGCCTTCTCATCCTCCGGTGCCCTGGCATCTGAAACAGATTAACTCTAGAGAGGAGGCTGCAGAGGGTGCGTGGTGTGTCGCTTCCTCTCAGGCTGCACTGAGAGCAGGACCCACTAGAGAACTTATCTGGTCTTTAAAGCCAAGAAGTGCCTACACCCCTGGAATTACATGTCATGCCCCATTAGGAGCTACAAATATTCAGAGCTTTTCGTTCAACTTCAGGATGGAGGAAGAAAGATGGGTCACTTCTCTGTCCTCTGAGTACAGCACTGTTGTACTTAGCTTTCTTCAGCATCCTTCTTCTATAAGAAAGCCACCAAAGTTGTCCCACTAACCATCCCAGACTCTGCTCTGCTCCTGGATGAGGAATGTGGGAGTGCAGATCATACATAGCTTACAATGCAGATGCACAGCCTACTTACAGAGTCCAGCATAACAACGAACTCTGGTTTCTCTTCTTCACTCTCTTCTGCTTCAAAACCCAAGCCCCCAGACCTCGATTAGGTTCTATGCCTTTTGGTCATTTATCCAGACACAGTTCTCTGGTTCAGGGGAAACTGCCTCTCTAGAAATTCTTTCTCTCCATTCCCCCCCCCCCCATCTCCCACTCCTTGTTGGATGCTGTATCCTCTTTTATTCCCACCTTCTGAAGTTTCTTGGATTGGTTCATTTTCTTGCTGCCCAGCGTAGTTCATGCTTCTCCCTGTACTGCACTACATTACTCAGTTATTTCCCTCTTTAGGACATCTTTCTTGGCTTTCACACCTTCTGCTTTCCAGTAATCTGAGATGAAGTCTTCTTTTTCACTATTGTTGACCCAGTTTCTGGTACAAGCAATCTTGTTTGCAGTTAGTCATACAGAAGATTCTCTTGTCCAGATCAAAAGAAAAAGACTACTATACTGTTCATAAAACAGGACTCAGGGTAATTATGAATTCACATTATAGGGTCACCTACTTTAGCCTGAGACTTATCTGTTTTTGTGCTTTGGGATTCTTTGTTTGGTCAAGGTATAACTTATACCAAGCCATGATGAACTAATTAAATAACTTGATATAGATTTGCTTAAGATTAATATTATTTCAGAAAAGAATATTTGCCCAATGATTTGTTGGACAGTATTAAGTACTTGTGTGAGTTGATTGATAGCCCATAGTCCAGGGAAAGTTAAGAGGTGCCCAATGATTCTTTCAAGGATAAGATGGAGCCGTATATTCTATTGGACTCAAGGATTAAGGAACTCTTTAGGAAAAGACAAAATCAGTGTCAATTAAAATGTACAACAGAGATGAGACAATATTCTGTATTAACTTAGATTGGCCTAAAGAGTTTGGAATTTTATATACTGAATTATAGTGTGTTCAATGTGATTAATGAATATCATCATCATTACAACTCTATTTCAGAACTTAGTTTTCTTTAATAATCCTCCATCTGCCACTTTGAGTCAACTCCTGGAAGTGATGAGCTGGCAGTTTTCATCCTATGTCGGCCGTGGCCTTAACTCAGATCAACTCAATATGTTAGCAGAGAAGCTTACAGGTGAGAGGGGGTAGATGTGGAAGACTTGCCTCTGTTTGGGGTACTCAAGCGTTTTAAAGAACCAGGTGATATTACTACTATTAATAATAATAACGATAGTCACAATTTATTGAGTGCCCACTGTATTGCCAGGCACAGAGCTAAATGTTTTGTTATCTTTCTTAGGAAAGGATAACTCCTTACTCTATCCACTTTATAGATGAGGATACTTAAGTTCAGAGGTTAAGTGACTTGCCATGGCTGCGTGGCTAGTACACAGCAGAGCCAAGACACCGGCCTCGCCTGTCCAGTTCCAAAGCCCCTTCTTTCCATTCCGCTCTTCAGTCTCCAGGGTGTTTTATGCCATTCCCACTGAGTGTAATGCGAAGCCTTAATGGTGCTTTGACTTTCATATTAATATCACAGTGGTCATTAACCAACTCGACAGTAGCTGATTCCAGGACCAGGGAATTTAATAGAAATTAAAAGCCACCCAGGCAATACTTGATTGTCCGTATCAAGAAAATTTCAGTTTTGACTAATATTTTTAAAGTTTGCAAAACAGACTCATTGGTACTTCCTGTAGTGACTATAGCGTAAGATTTTTCTAAAAGAATTTCAAAAGATATCTATATTTTGACAAGTCTAGGGTGAACATGCTTAGCACCAAAAAAGAGTTAAGATGGAGTTTGTGTACAGTTCTAATTAAAGTAGGGCCACAGATGCATCTGAGCATCAGTAGTGAAATCATGTGTGATTTGGCAAGTGATGCTGGGTTGCCACTTGGACCTACTATCTGATCAATAGGTATTTAAATAAATCAGATCTTTGGGGAATATTAAAACATTTAGTTAATGTAAATATGGTTTTTGAACTTATTTAGTTTATAAACTGCAATGGTAGGCATATTTGTTGAGTGAATAAAGTTTTTAAATGTGTAGTATAGATAGCAGCCATATCCTTTCAGATCTTTATCAGATTATCCTTATGAGTATAATTTCCTCAAAAATTTAGATAGAAACTCTTGTACCCTTTCATCACCCTGGGTCAAAGTAGTCAGTGCCTCCTTATTGCCTAATAGATCTCGAGTTCATTCTTTTCATAGTAATAATTAGGACTCCTCGTAATCTGGCCATATCTAACTTAAATTTATTTTATGTTTATTTACCAACATTAGACAGCTCTTGCTGTCTCCTATATAAGCCGGGTTCATGTCCACTATGCTTCATCTTACATTATTCTTACTAGAGTTTAGTTTCCTCCTCCTCCTCCTCTGATAATTTATATCCTATCTATCCATGGGGGCCTGGCCCTAGACACTCACCCTCTTTCTAAAGTTATCTTAGTTCCATTGAAAAGAACTTTTTCTTAGAAAATAGATTTCATGATATCTTACATTTTTATTGTTTCTAGCATTAAGTACACTACAAACCTATAACAGGTGCTTAAGGAATTTTTGAAAGGGGCTGGGTAAAATCTAAATTGAGCACCAAATTGAAAAGTCTAATTGTTTCATAAAAATCTCATTCTTTTCTTTTATTTTAGTCCAGTCTAGCTACAGTGATGGTCATCTCACCTGGGCCAAGTTCTGCAAGGTACAAATAGGGGAGCAAGAATATCATTTAGATAATTTTTTTAAGTAGTGCTTCTTTTTAAGCCTCCATATCATAATCTGGGATTTTGAGGATTTCCTGGATGCAGTTATTTTTTTTTAAACTCTAAACTATTGTCTTGTTTAAAGGAAATATTTTGGGGCGCCCTGGTGGCTCAGTCAGTTGGGCAGCCAACTCTTGGTTTCTGCTCAGGTCATGATCTCAGGGTCCTGGGATAGAGCCCTGCATCACATGTATCAGGCTCCCTGCTCAGTGGGGAGTCTGCTTCAGGATTTTCTCTCTCCCTTTGCCCCTCCCCCTTGCTTGCTTTCTCTCTCTCTAAAATAAATAATTTTTTAAAAAAAGTTTAAAGGAAGTATTTCATTGAAAAATGGAACTTGAATTATTGTATCAACATTAACTATTAAAATAATCATTGTCCTGACATGTTTGTTTATTACAATAGGAACACTTACCTGGTAAATCATTTACCTTTTGGACTTGGCTTGAAGCAATATTGGATCTAATTAAGAAACACATTCTTCCTCTTTGGATAGATGGGTGAGTTACAGGCTATATTTTCCATATGAGTTCATTAGGTTCTTATTTTTAAGCTGTTGGTTTTTTTCCTTTCAAGCGTGTTTAGTGATAGAGGGGTGGGGAATAGTTCAGTTTCTTACATTCTTCATAGAGTACTGATATTTACTTTAATCTTAGAGGAGTATTTCATTGACTTTTTATTATACTCAGAACAAATTTAGGTCTGTTCTTTGTGAATGAAATAAATACAAATGTAATAAATTACAGTGTTTGATCAGGTAAAACTATGCATTGTTCTATTTTTAGGTATGTCATGGGCTTTGTTAGCAAAGAGAAGGAGCGCCTCTTGCTAAAGGATAAAATGCCTGGAACCTTTTTGTTAAGATTCAGTGAAAGCCACCTTGGAGGAATAACTTTCACCTGGGTAGACCATTCTGAAAATGGTACATGATTTATACTTGTGAAAGTAGTACTGAGTTTGGTTATTGGTCTTTCAGTTTTCAGAAGTGTGTAGCATGGTGTTCTGTTTTTCATGTGTCCAGGGGTTTGAATATAGTTGTTACAGTTGTCCCAGAAGAGAGGCTCATGACTTTCTCACAGCCTGTGTGGGTGTCCTCAGTCACATGGCAATCTGTGCCGTCCACACTGCAGAAAAGGGCTGGCATTGCTTGATAGCCAGTGACGTGAAGATGACGTGGGCAGGAAGAATGGCCCCCAAGAATGCCTGCAGGAACCTGAATGTACCTCCCTCCACCCACCCTTTCTGTTTTTCCAGGAGAAGTGAGATTCCACTCTGTAGAACCCTACAATAAAGGTCGGTTGTCTGCTCTGCCGTTCGCCGACATCCTTCGAGACTACAAGGTTATTATGGCTGAAAACATTCCCGAAAACCCTCTGAAGTACCTTTATCCTGACATTCCCAAAGACAAAGCCTTCGGTAAACACTACAGCTCCCAGCCCTGCGAAGGTTAGGTCCTTTCTGTTTGCTTGTTTTCCTCAGCTTTTGGCAAATAACCTCATATTGGAGTAAACGAAGTTCCTCTTTTTATGTTCACTTTGATTGTCATAAGACGTAGGGGGTATGTGAAGGTCAAAGCCTTAGAAAGCAAGTAGTGCGTCAACAGTTCCTGAAGAGGAACAGCTGGGCTGTCCAACTCCAGCAGAGTAGTTAGTAATCGGTGGCTGTGACCAGACTTCACACGGCTATGTGCCTTCTCCCAGCCGCCTGGAGAGCTTTGGCTTTCTCCTTTCTAAAACAGAAGTGGTGCTGACTTCACGTCTATGACTGGGAGAGAGGAAAAGAAAGAGGAGGTAATGATTAGAAAGCTGTTAAGGGTTAGGGGAGTCTGTTTTCTGCAAAAGAAGCCTGAGGTTTATAAGCTTTATATTTTTTACCTTACTGTAGTCTCACAACTCAGCTTGGGTAGTTTACTTGCCAGGGAGGGGCTAAGGGGTCAGTGCTTCATTCCCCACCTGCTGGCCTTCCAATAACTAGTCTTGACATGCCTGCCTTTCCTGGTTGTATCCTAAGGGGCTAAAATCACACCTGGCCAAAAGAAGCATTTGGTAAATATTTGTTAAATACACGAAAGAATATAAATAAAATTAGCTCTATAATTGTAATCTAAGTTAACCATTCTGTGTCTCTGATGAAAGTGTATACAATCCATTAAAATGTTCATCTATAGCAACTAAATCTATGAGCACCATCTTTTGGAATAGCCTACAATTGTCACCCACAGACGCTGACTTGCTGCTACCCTGCTGAGTTACTAGAAATCCCGCAATACACAAATCAATCAAATATAATCAAACTTGAACATAACTTTGAAGACAGGTAATATAGTTGCCTCCCACTTTTTCTCATGCATTTTGGAGACAATAATATGTAAAGTCAGATTAGGCCTGCCAAGAGATCTGTTTTTCTCTTCTTGCACATTTTATGTTCACCTAAAATACTGTTTCATCTATTCAACTAAAAATCTTTCTGAGTCACTAAACAATCATAATACCGCTCTTCTTTTTTTTTTTTTAAGATTTTTATTTATTTGAGAGATAGAGACAGAATGAGAGACAGAGAGAGCATGAGAGGGGGGAGGGTCAGAGGGAGAAGCAGGCTCCCCACCGAGCAGGGAGCCCGATGCGGGACTCGATCCCGGGACTCCAGGATCATGACCCAAGCCGAAGGCAGACGCCCAACCAACTGAGCCACCCAGGCGCCCAATACCGCTCTTCTTTTTAACATTACTTATATTTGTCTAGACTTTAAAAAAATTTATCAATAATATTGATAACATTTTTTCCTGCCTTTCTTTTCCAGTTTCAAGACCAACAGAAAGGGGGGACAAAGGTTATGTTCCATCTGTTTTTATACCCATTTCAACAATGTAAGTAACCTTAGCCACATGTAAAATATCTCTTACTGAATTTATCTTTTTTTTAAAAAAAGCATTTCTACTCGGATAGAGCCGAGTACATATACCTGACAATAAAGCATTTTAATGCTCAATGTCCCATTTGCTTTAATACATAAAGCTAGTCTTCAGGAAGCACCATAGTCTACCATGACTGGAATTATAAAGTTGCCTTTTTATATGCCGTATATTCCAGAGTACGCTGAATGCTCTGATTTCAAACAATGAATTAGGCATCTCAGTGAAACAAATAGAGGAAGCCCTAGAAATGAGTTCCTGACACAGTGTCACCAGAAGCTATTATTTTTAATCCTTTTCAACATGCACCTTGTTATCTCTTTAAGCCGAAGTGATTCAACGGAGCCACATTCTCCATCAGATCTTCTTCCCATGTCTCCAAGCGTATATGCGGTGCTGAGAGAAAACCTGAGTCCCACAACAATTGAAACTGCAGTATGTTCCCTTTCTTTTCCATTGCTGGTCAAGGGCACTCCTAATGAAGCAAATGTGGCACCTGTTAATCAAAGGGGCTGAAGTTCTGCCTGAGAAGTGAGAAAACACTTTTGTTGGACCAAATCCATGAGCATCACACTGGGTGTGTCTGTATGTTCCTGTGGGTCACTGATAGGGGCACTGAAAACAGACACCTTCACTCATTTGAACTGCTTTAAGTTCTTTCCATCAAAAGCCATCAAAGGGCAAAGTATTCCTCTTCCTCGCTCATGTACACTTTGTCCCTACTTCTGCCATTGGCCGCACCACTCCCCACCACTCTCCCACCTTAGTAGACAACATATATTAGTCACTATTTATAAACCTAGTTCAATATTTATTTTAGTTCAAGAACCACAAATTCCAATTTTTCTTAATTTTTACTTGCATTATTAGTCCTGTCCCAGGAGCTTCTTCAAGTAGTACATGAATTATAGTCAGTAGCAGCATAATAATACTCCTCTGAGAACTTAATCACAATCTTAAATGCAATAATGTGATTTAGGATGCATCCTATCTATTATTATTCCTCAATACCATCAAGTTAATCCAGTTTACATTCAGATGAACAGATGAGAATAATAGAATCTTGGAGGGACCCTGAGCCCCAAGAAATTTGATGTTGGGTGTTGGGGAGGAAAATTTTTACTTTACCCTTAAAGGTTCCTTTGGCTATCAAAGAATTAAATTGACATGAGATGGATTAATAAAAGAAAATCAAATAATTACTAATAAAGTACTAACAGGGGGGCCATAAGAATATGAGGCCCACAGACAAGCACTTGAGGCTTATATGCTATTCTGAGCTAAGGAGAAGGGGCTGGGACCTGGGACTTCAAAGGGATTGAAGACAATTCACAGGAAGATGAAAAGAGTAAATATTTCAAAAGCAAATGTTTGCTGGGGCATACAGAAACAATGGGGCACAGAGAAGAATTTTAACAAAAATTTTGTTAAGTTCCTCCCTGTCTACCACACCTAATTCATATTATACTGTAGTTATCTATGGTGATAACTCCCTTCCTGTAGCCAGTTTCTCTAACTAAATTCTTTTAGACAGTTAAGGGGAAGGTCAAAGTTTCTTCCTGAGCTTTTTGTTTCTTAAAACTACTCAGCCTAAAATAATCCACATGCTAAAAAGACACATTTTAGGGTGGCAAATTTTGCTCCTCTACGCGGGTTATAAACCAAGTGAGTTTTAGTCCTCTCAAAGATTTCCAGGGATGGGAAAACCCATAGTCTTGATCCAATGTTAGTTGTCTTAAATCATTTAGTTATAAGAGAACTTTTGCTACATTTTGCACTCATTTCCTCATTACATTTTTGTGGGATGAATTTTGTGAATGCTTACTAGTTAATTGGTAGAAAGATTGTGAAGTATTTAGTAGACAAAAGGGTGTTTACCTTAAAAATGATGACTTATTTGCAAAAACCAATAGTTTCCTCAAAAGTCATTTTCATTTTCCAATTTTAGATGAAGTCTCCATATTCTGCTGAATGACAAGATAAATTCTTGACACTCAAAAGAAGGAAGCAAATGAAAAAGCTTAAAGACTGATCTTTGCCAACAATCCTATCTTATTTCTTCAGCTTTGTATATACCAGTTTCCAGGAAATGGTTGAAGTCTGAAGCTCTCCTCTCACCCGCCTAACACCACCAATTGGGAATGTCCTGACTGAAATGCTAAAAACCAAAGCTTCAGATAAACTTGCAAGATAAGACACTTTAAGAAACCAGTGTTAATATAACATTAACAAAAGACTCTTTTGTCTTTGTTTCATTTTTTATTTTGTTTCTCACATGTTACTTATGATTTTGGCTCTAGAAGGATTAAGTGTTAAGATTTCAGAATAGGTTATGAATGACATAGTCACACCTACATTACTCAAAGCCCAGCAAGAAGACCTTAGAGAAAAGCCAAATAAGCTTATGTCCTGAGTTCTAGAAGGTAAAAGCCATCACCCTAGATACCAGATAGATCCCTCTGGAGGACCCCTCTCTAACTTCTTCCACCCCTCTTCTGTCCCTGAGGCAAGCCATACAGAGAGAAGTTAATGTTTAATGGAAAAGATTTCAAAGAGAAAAAGGTTTTAATATAACCTTCTTTCTCAGAGACATTCCATCTTACCAATCGCATCCTTTATACCCATTCACATGTGCCCAACTGGATCCTATATTGTTCTTCTAACTCTGTACCTATACCAAGGCCAGTTCACTTACTCCTTTGCAAGCTCCTGATAGTACTCTTTTTTTCAGATTTTATTTATTTGAGAGAGAGAGCAAGACGGAGAGGGAGAAGCAGACCCCCCACTGAGCAGAGAGCCCGACGTGGGGCTCAATGTCAGGACCCTGAGATCATGACCTGAGCCGAAGGCAAGCACTTCACCGACTGAGTCACCCAGGCACCCCTTCCCGTGTCTGTTGGATGGAGGACCACCAGGCTAACTTGAGGGGCAGTCTCCCAATCTCTCCTCCACATGCCCAATTTTCTGCAATTCAAATATATCAATTGGCAACAAAAGTAGAAGAATAATCGTAAACCTGGTTTAAAGTTATATCTTGATTGATATTTTGAATTATAAAATTATTATTATTGTTTTATCTTTAAAGAGGTAATCTACTATCAGGAAATAAACAATTGGATTTAGAAGCCAAAGAAGGTTGCAGAAGCTTTTCACTCCCTGGAATGTATTAAAAGTATGATGCACTCTTACTCAGCAAAATGTTTAAAAACATCTCAATATGGAGCCTGGTAGCAGAATGCCGAGGTTTCATATGTGATCTCAACCATCATCGTTATTTGAGGGCAGACGATACAAGGACATATGTAGTTTGCTCTCTCTAACAGACACAGAGGCCATATAGTAAGAAGAAGAGTTCAGTAAGTGGCTATTTGCACTTAGATTCAGAAAATCAAAACCAAGTTCTTGATCACAGTATAGAGTTACTTCCCAAGAGTGTGAGTCTTGCATTCTAGAAATCATCTTTGTAAGAGTAATGGGATTTTGTCAGAGGATTCCTGGAGATACCTGTTTAGTTGAGGCTAAGGTGTGCCACATGAGATGAAGTACAGTGAATGGGAAGGGCATTTAGATCACCGAATTTCCACCGAATCCTCCCCCGGAATATATTTTTTTCTTACAACTGGCAGCAAATAAGTAGCATTTAACGAAATAAAATGTAGATTTATTTTTAAAATATTAATCACATTTTCACTCCTCCCCTCACCCATCCCAGACCAATCACAGATGTCCATTTTACTAATCCCTTGTCAAATTCTTTTTCACAATGACTCACTTTGACCCAACTGTACTGAGTATCAGTGCCTTTATCTGGAATAAATGTTGAAAGAAGGCAGCTTCCAGTGGACTTCCCCAAATCTTAAGGCAGCAAGGAAGGCCCCCCCCAAACCCATAAGGAATGAGTATGCTTCTGGCAAATCCAAGGGATTTTTCTGTACCTCACATGTTCAGGAGGCCCAAGAGCTCCCTGCAGAAGAAGGAACAGAATTAGAGGTCAAACCAATTACTGCTATACTCTAGTAGATAACTGTAGTCCAGACTTAGTAAAGTGCCTGTGCACACACTCCAAATTCTGACAATTTTCTTCTTTTTTCAAATTGACCATGAGCATTGATTGATTTGACGGCTTGCATTTTTTAAAGATTTATTTATTTGAGAGAGAGAGAGAGTGTGTGCATGAATGGAGGAGGGGCAGAGAGAGAGAAGCGTCAAGCAGACTCCCACTGAGTATGGCTCCATCCCAGGACCCGGGAGATCGTGACCCGAACCGAAACCGAAAGTCGGCCGCTTAACTGACTGAACCACCCAGGTGCCCCTGACTGCTTACATTTTTTAAAGTCTGGCTAGAGGAAGTATAATATACACATAATAAAATTCACCCTTTTCTGACAAACCCATACAGTTGTGTAACCACCACTGTAAGACATAGAACATTTCCACCAGAGTCCTCAAAGAGGACACTATAAAAACATGATGAAGGACATGCTCTGTGGCATACCTAGAGTAAATACAACAAACAATTCTATGTGGCTTCTTACGTACACAGAGGGTTCTATTTTAAATAAATCACATCATTTTACCCCCTGCTTATAATTTTCATATGGCTTCTGGTGCTCTGGATTAGCAGTTCTTACCTGGCGTGTATGGATAGAAATCTGGAGGTTCATGAGTTTGGATGGCAAACATCAGTCTATTTTCACAGACTTGTAATTGATACTTAGAATTTCTTTCAATTAGGAATAAAGGCAACAAACCATGACCCACACATTTTTGTCACGTTACAGTTGTTACAATTACCTCAAACTATTGCTTATGCTAAGCACAATTTTGAAATCGCATTCGTCAGACTTGCTGCTAGATCTTATTTAATGCCAATAACAAAGAAGCACTTACATCACTATGTCACAAAGTTGCTTTCAATATTTTGATATCTGCATTTCAGTGTAGTTGGTTTTCTATTTAATCTCATGTATTTTATTTTATTCAACTAAAAGCATTACTCTTTGGAGTTAATAGGTTTCATCAGATTGACAAAGGGGCCCATGGCACAAAATTTAAGAATCCTAGCACTGGATGATGACCATAATTCTCAACAGATCTTTCTGAAGTCATACATTATTTAGTCCCTTCCTAGTCTTCAACTCATATCTCATCATCTCCCCCAACAATGGCTTTTCACCCTGCAAAACATACACACACAAGACTGAACTACTTTCAGTTTCTTTGATGGCCCGGGTTCCCTCCCCCTTCCCTCCACTGCATCCTCTCAATTCTCCAACCCCATCCCATCCACCCTGCCACCTGGATAACGTTCACACATCCTTCAGGTTCTAGAAAACCTTCTGCCGCCCCCCCACCCCGTGCACACCTGTATGACTCAGGTCACTTCACACCTCCTCCAGATGCTCTAGATGCCCCAGCACCATTCCTACCACCTTTGTTGTAAAGGAATATCAGCTGTCTTCTTCATTAGACTCTAAGAGAGCTCTGTACGTACAGGGACCAAGAAGACTTCGTTCAGAGTTCTAGCCCTAAAATCTAGCACAGTCTGCCCCTTAGTAATTTAATATTTGAGCACATAGAAGACAGTAATTAGTTCCTTTCTGCCTGCAAGACTAAGCTAGAATTCTCTTTACAATCCTCCAAATTCTAAAATTATGGAATAGTCACTAATATTACATGCAAATTGATTAACCCAAACATGCCCGTTACTGCTTCCCTCTACTTCACCCTACTCATAATTTCCAGACTCTGTAGAAATGCTCTGGATTAGATTGTCTGATTGTTAGCTCATTCTAACTTCTCTTTTATTTAGATATCTTCTATGTGCCCAACATCCCAAACATCTGCCCGTGCACAGATAAACCAAGTGCTCTTGACATTTCCCTTTGCCTTTATTAAACTCACCGCCTTTATACTCCTACCCCGGGTAAAAGCCCTACACAACACTCTCTTACATGAGGCTTGAAAGTCATTCACTTAGATGCTTCACAGAACGCTGCTAATGGGAAGAAGCCTGGAAGCTGTCTAGACAGGGTGGAGATGGGGGAGAAGTTGGAAAGGGTGCGGAGGAGGGTGCTCTCATTCAAATCCTTTGGGGAATTTTTCAGAATACACATGCTCTTTATTCTCCTCCCCTCAATTCTAGCTCAATAGGTCTAGAGCCAGTGTTGAGGTCTGAATGGTTGAATTCACCTGTGATTCCTGATTCCAGCATTGGTCAATGGTGTGATGTGCTCATTAAAAAAATATTGAGATTGTGTATCAGGGACAGCCTTTCTCAACTCGGGTTTCCCATCTGAACCATAAGACACAGTGATTTGCTTGACTATTTTCTTAGTTGTCCCAAGGATGGTACCTAGTGCCATTCTAGGTATATAAGAGAGACAGTAATTCATACAGATGCCTCATGGCACTAGCCTAATTCTTTCATGTCACAGCACAAAGTCCCTCCTGTTGTGAGAAGAGATGAAAACAGACAAATAATAAATGACAACTTTAATAAGTACTATGAAGACTATATAGAGTAGCGGGAAGAAGTGGTCAGTGAAGGTCTCTCTGGAGAGAGATTTGATCTGAGGCCTAAAGAATGAGAAGGAGTAAGTCCATGGACACAGCCAGGAACACAGCATACTAAAAGAACAGTACATACATGAGACCCCGGCCGACAGAATCTTGAGTCCTTGAGGAACAGGAGGAGGCCACAGGGAGGGGAACATGGTGAGGCATGGAGGGACTGAGACAACATGGGTAGGAGAGAGGGGCAAGACCAGATCATGTAGGACTCTATAGGGAAAGCTGAAGGCTCTGGATTTTATTGCAAGTGCTATAGGAAAGAGTGGTGTCATTATTTTTGTTCCTTCATTATCTAAGTTTTCATTTGTTTTAAGTAAATATGAAACAAGGTTTCTATGGGAGAACTCTCCTTTCCTTCAATTTCACACTAACTTCATTAGTGTGCAACCTGAGCAGTTGCCCAGGGCCAGCACTCACAAGGACTCCATGCTTGGTTTAACGCTCTACTATTGCCTTCTTGAAATTCTTATAAGTTTTGAATAAGGGACTCCATATTTTCATTTTGCACTGGGCCCTGCAAATTATAGAGCCTGTCCTGTCCTTCAAACAGGGGGAAATAAACATCCATTTGCATTGTGGAAATTATGTAAAGAGCACTTGCTGGGGTGTTTGTAGCAGCCACGGGGATGGGCGCTCACTCTCACCTGAGACTGGAGGCTGTGGTATAGTAAGATGGATCCCTTCACACACTGGAAGTCCTAGGTTGGTGACTATGTCACCCTAAGTAGCTAGTATCCTTCGCTAGTGATGGAGCTGACCCCAAGAAACTCAGTCTGTGCCTCCCGGTTTCGTTCAGTAAGTCAGATAGCAGCCAGGACCCAAACTATTTCTCCTGGGCCTGTCAAACCTCTGAAATCATGGTGCAGTGACAAAACTATTCTCCTCCATTATTCTCCTCCCCAACTCCCTCTGCTATAATCGCCCTATGGGAGAAAGCAGGGGGCAAGAAGATCCCAGGAGGAAAAGAAGAGACCTTTTTGCAGATATAGCAGAAGGATTCCTGAAGAACCAGCCAGCCCTCCACCTTCACCTTCACACCAGCTGGGGGAGGGTCAGAGCTTGAAAGACAGAAGGATCTGAGTTAGCATGCGTACAGATTGTAGAGATGGAGAAGAGGGAGGGAAAAGGGTGGCCTCCAGGCCAAGAGAAGGAAGAAAAGGTGGGAGTGGGATGGTTAAGGTTTCCAGCACCTTAAGGAGTTAGAAAACATTCCCCCCCTCCTTCCAAAGTTAATGGGCACCCGCCTCCCCGCCTTTCATCTTGTCCTGGGCCACTACTCTCAGACTTAGCCAGCTAGAAGGACGCAGAGCAGGTGTCCACCGTCCCCGGGTAGCGTGCGCATCCTGCCTCCCGGCTCCAACCCCCCCACCCCATCCCCGGGAGGCTTGCGGGGCGGGCGCCGCTGAGCTGGCGGCTAGTCAGTGGGAAAATCCCCGGGCCCGCGCCTGCGTACTGCTCCCCGAGTCAACTTACTTTCGCTTTTCGGTTTCCTCCCAATTCTGCTCCTTCTCGCTCCAGGGCCGTTTCCCCGAAAGCACGTGGGACGGCTCTTCCGAGCATTCGCGTCCCTCCCGCCGCACGCCGGCGGGGCTGCTTTGGAACCGTTTCAAAACAGCCGACGACCTGCGCCTCCCAGCGTTCCGCATCCTGGGCCGGCAGGGGCTGCTGTGCAGAAAGCACGGGACTTCCAACAGGTCTTCGCAAGGGTGTTTGGACTCTGAATTGAAGTGTGCTCAGTATAGACATTTGTGAAAAAAAAGAAAAAAAATTATATAGCAACCCACCACCCTGAAACTTTAACATTTTCAAATATTTTCCCTCCGTCCCTCCCTCTTTCCCTTTCTGAGTGTTCCATGTATTTACATTTCTATATATTCTTACAGTAATAGGATAATGTTTTCTTTCCTGCATTTTAATTTAATTTTATACGTGGATATTTTCCAATAACTAGTCTTCGAAAGCATAACGTTCATATTCTAGGCATATGAATATAAAAAATCCAGAGAACTACAGAGAATTTTAGAAATCCTTAATTTTAATCCCGTCGTATTAACAGATAGCAAACATGGCTTACACTGATTAGGTGTAATTCCTACTATTGGATATAAGTTACCAACATTGCTACAATATTGGAAAAATTTGTAGCTGCCATTTTGAAACAGACCAAGGCCATCAAGACAGAACACAGAGGGAGTAAGTTTTTCCTGGGTGTGTGCCTAAGAACACAGCAGAGTGTACTGCGGGGGACTGAGAGACCCCAAGGAAAATATTCGTGGTGGGGGCAGGGCAATGGTACTGCACCACGCGAGAAATTCCATTTTACAATTCAGTAGCAGGATGCTTTGCTTTCCTCCATGAGGTCTGCGTCAGTGATCTGTTGCTACACAATAAACCAAACTCTCCTCAAAATTCAGTGGGGATAAAACAACAAGCATTTATCATTGCCTGTGAGTCTATGGTAGACTGAGCAGTTCTGCTCATCTTGGTCAGGTCTCTGATCTTGCTGTCTCACAGGTCTGAGGCCTAAGCCCTGAGAGCGGCACTATTCAGTTGTGTTCTGTGTGTTGTCTTATGCTGCGGCAGGCTAGGCTGACTTGCCTCGGAGGCAGGGCAGGGTTTGTGGAGGGAAGTATTACAAGGCCCCTTGAGGCCTAGGCTCAGAATGGCAGGACATCACATCTGCTGCATAATGTTGGTCAAAGCAAGTCTCAAGCCAGCCCAGATTGAAGGGGTGGGAAAATAGTCCCCACCTGTTGCTAAAAGGAGCTACAGAGTCACATTGCAAAAGTGAGTAAATAAAAGGAAGGAATAATGTGGCCGTTGTTAAAAACAATCTACTAGGAGATCCCGATTTCTTCTAATGAGAATTATAGAACTGATAATATCTATCTTTTTGCCTTGGTTTGTAAGCTGCGTTATATTCTTCATATGTATATTTGTAGTTATTGTATATATAATTAAATAAATACAAGCGAGTGGAAATCAAAGAAAGGATGAATGAAGAATAGGAATGATACTGTCTTCTCAATGACTTCTCCAAAATAAATAAATAAATAAATAAATTTGCTTCAAATAGGAGATGTGGGATGGCTTCTAAGAATCTTTCCACTATAACATCATGTGTATTTATGAGTTACTCCAGTGCTCTTAATCACTCACCATAAAATGTGGTTTCTAGACTCCTCACCATCCTTGACTCTCCTTTAAATAAACACCAGATGGGGGGTGCCAAGTAGTAAGTTTCATCTTACCTGCCATTTCTAATTGATTGCTAGTGAGTTACCAGATACAGTGTTGAAAAGTATTCCCAAGCTGGGCACTGGCAGCAAAGAGTACCCTGTCATTCGTTGCCTTTTAAAAACAAAAACAAAAACAAAAAACCCAAATACAGGTCTTTGCATTTACTGTGTTAAGTTTTATCTAGTTGGTTTCAGCACAGCAACATTCTATATACTAATATACTTTAGACTTTTGATTCTGTCATCTGTGAATTGGTCAGCTATTTCAGCAGGGGGGAAAAAACAATCTCAGGGCCTTCCAACATTGACCACAAACAAACACCTCTTACTCATGGGTGTGTGGGTAGGCTGCAGCAGTTCTGCCCCGGGTGGTAGGTTTGGAGGGGGGGGGCTCCACATGTCTCTGCCTCTAGGACTCAGGCTGGAGGAGCCGGGGCTGCTTGAGTCTGCCATCTCCTAGTGTGGAGAAGGAACACATGAGGACAAGTGGATCATACAGAACGTTCAAAGTCTCAGGTTGGTTATACCTGAGTGTACCTCATGTCTGTTCTATTCCATGTTGAGCCAGAGTGAACCAGGGCAAGGAGTGGGAAGGGAAAGAAACAAATGGAAAAATAATACAATCTATCAAACATGGTATCAGTTATTTTTTCCGGATTTGTGTCTTTTGCCATGCTGACATTGTTTGTATAGAGACACAGGTCCCTCGGCTGGCTGTTCTAAGGGGGGCTTCACACGGTTGGGCTTTTCACTTCTGGATCTCTTTTGTTCAGTTTTGGTTTTTTATTGGGTTGCTTTTTCAGCAGTCAGTATGTTAGTCACACTTATAAAATACATAAGCTTGCCCTCCTGGAACTTAGAATCTCGGAGGGAATAGGCTTAGACACTTCACAAACCATCATATAGGGAGTGTGTGGTGCTTGTTGACATAAATGGAGACACTCGTGCATCATATTATTTCAGAGACAAGATTAATCACCACAGGATGAGGTGGTTCCAGAAGAAGGAGCGTATAGATGTGGGAAGAGAAAATTGTAATAGAAACACATATAAGCATATCTGTGGGAAATTATTTAGATCCCTTTCCTACCGAAGTTTGCCTTATTATTCAAGGCTTGATTCAAGTTCCATCTACTTGAAGGAGCCAATTTATCTTACGGGCAGACATTCCAATAAGATCGAATCTAGGCTGGCCTCTGGGATGTCTACCTGGGGGAGTGCCACTTAAGCTGAGTTTTTAGCTAAGACATAAAAGATGAGTTAGCCAGAAAAGAGGTTGGGGAAGGGGGATGTTGCTCCAAGGGGCTTTCCAAATGGAGAACTGCTGGTAAGAAGGTCCTGAGTTTGGGGAAAGAGCTTGGCATATTCAAAAACCAAAAATGCTGACGTATGGAAAGGAAAGAGTGGCACAAGATAGGATTAGAGAAAGAGATAGGGGAACCAAGGCTTTGTAAGCTATATTAAGAAATCTGAATTCTGTAAAAGCCATCATGGGATTTTCAAGTTGGCAAACACATGATCTGCTTTGAAATTAAAAAAAAAAATCACTCAAACTGTTGCATGGAGAATGGATTAAAAGGGAATTAAAGGCAGGGTACCTGGCTGCCTCAGTTGGTAGGGCATGCAACTCTTGATCTCAGGACTGTGAGTTCAAGCCCCACTTTGGGTGTAGAGATTAGTTAAAAAAATAAACTTTTTTTAAAAGGGGGCAATGAAGAGCTTAAGTGAGGCAGCCATTTGGGACTCTACTGCAATAATCCAAATGAGAAAAAAGTGGGGATGGTATAAGAGATGGAGAGAAGTTGATGAGACTTGAGGAATATTTAGCAAGAAGAATCAACAAGGCTTGAGGACCAGATGTGGGGGTTGAGGGAGAAGGCAATATCAAAAATGACTCCTAGCTCTCTGACATATGCCAATTCTAGGGAAAAAGGGCAGGTTTGAGGAGGAAGATGATGAGTTCGTTCTGAATGTAACTAGTTTGCAGAACTTATCAGACATCCAAGTGGAATGTCAAGTGACGACTATACACTTGCAGGTGTACAACATAGAGGAGAGGTGTGGACAGGATCCACAGGTGTGGACAGGACACACATGTAGAAGCCCTTCACATCTAGAAAGAAACTGAAGCTCTGGGTGAGGTCATCACAGGACAGCGTGAGAAATGTGGGTAAAACTGACCAACATCTGGACGCTGACAACCTTTAACGTTGAACAGTTTGGTCGTGGAGTGAAGCAGAGATAAAGAAAGAGTGCCGTAGAGGTGGGAAGAAACAAGCAGGATGTTGTTTCATGGACAAGGAAGAAGTATTGAGAAAGGGAGGTGTCAACTGTGCCAAACGTTTCTGAGTGGTCAAGTAAGGTGAGCGCAGAAAAAACGGTCCCCTGGGTTTAGCAACAAGCAGATGAGCTGCTGAATTTAGCTTAGAGTTTAATGCCCACCTCTGTCTTCTGCCTTGGGTTCACAGATAGGGGTTTAATGCAAGGTTCTCCAAGTTTGGGCCTCTGCAAACAAAGACTTCCTTTTAGTTGTTGTCTATAATGTCTAGAGGTAACCGCCAACCGACCAAGTTGCAACACAGAGCCGAGCTTCATGTCACCCCCCGCGGGGCCCTGCTCAAAGCCCAAGGAAGGACTCAGCGGGTTGGCAGTGCAGCGTGCCCCCGGAGGGGGGGAGGCAGCGGCCCTGCGGAACAGCCACGTCCGATTGGCCGCGCGCGGCAGCCGCCCGGTGATTGGCGGAGGCGGAAGGAGGCGGGGCGCCGGGAGCTGTCTTTTCTCCCAGCTGGTACTTTCGTTTTTCTGCACAGAGTCTGCGGAAGGTTCCGCCGCACCGGGGACGACGTCCGTCAGGCCCCAGACCCAGCAGAGGCCGACCGGGTGCGGGAACCCGGGAAAGGCAGCACCGCTGCGCCTCCGCCCGCCGCTGTCCGACCCCGCGCGCAGAGTGAGTGGGCCTGAGTTTCCGGGTGCCGGTGGTGTGGGGTGTGCCAGGACCGCGCCGTCGGGGCCTGGCGAGGGCGGGCTTTGCAGGCGAATCGGTCATCCTGGAAAGAATGCGTCCCGAATACTCTCAGTGTCCTTCTTGGTGATGACTCGATTGCCCCTGCTCTAGCAGTAAAGAAGTCTTGTGAAATAGAATTTTCGCCCATAAAACACTACGTCTTCCCTTTTACCCCCCACTTTTCCTTCCTTCCCACCCACTTTCACCACAGTCACCTTTTCTTCTTTTCACAGAAAAGTTTTCATTTGCTTTGTGCCATCCTTGGAGAGCTGTCTAGGTTAGACGCTCACACCCTGTGCATGCAAACTCAGCAGTCTTGGCACCTCACGTGTATAGCTGCGGCTTGGGTTGGATCCTTAGCCCCTCGGTGGGACACAAGGTGACAGGTCAGTACTTGTTCATGAAAACGAATGAATGAGTGCATAATTTTGGAATCTTAATTCTGCATCTATGTTTAAAGATGAAGGAGCTTGATGTCTTCCTGGAATATAAAAGTTCCTGCAAACCCCCAAATGCTATTAGTCTTTTAAAAAAAAATTGTGACTAATACTGAGGAGTTTGGGTGATATATGTGTGTGTGTGTGTGTGTGTGTGTGTGTGTGTGTTTGACTGTGCTTTGAGTGTTGTAGGTATAGGTTGGAGAGGTTATTTTGTTATTTTTATGGGACAGAAATAAGACTTGAGCCTCCAGCACAATCCAGTATGCAACTGCTGCTTAATGAGGATGCAGAACCCAAACTTGGTGGAGCACAAAGGGTTTGCCCTTTACTTTCTAATTCAATATGAAATATACTAGAATTCAATTCAGAAACTTAATTGAGTACATACTATGTGCAGGACACTGTGTAATATACCGAAGATGTTTTGTTTTGTTCTGTTTAAAAAAAAAAAAGAAGACATGGTCCTGGCAGCTCTGAAACTTACATCCTGCAGGGGAGAAATCCTAGAGCTTTATAAGGAACTGATGCTGTCATAGAGGTACAGAATGCTGTGAGGCACAAGTCAAAGAAAGCTTAATTGTCTCTGGGTAAGTGCTAGACAGCTTTATGGAAGAAAGGCATTTGTATCTACCTTTGAATTACGGTAGGATTTAGAGGGGTGGAAATTCATAGGGAGGCTGTTTTCAAGGGTGAGTGATAGCTGGAGCGGAGCAGAAATGTTGGGCATGGCCAAGACACTGTAGGTAATTTGGTGACTGGTTTGCTTTGTTAATGGATGAAGATAGGGTCAGGGTGCAAAGAGCCTAGGAATGGGCAAACTAGCAATTTTGGGCAAGACAGTGATGTGGTCCAACTGCGTACAGCAGGAGGCTAGACTGGGAAGTAGTGTTGGAAGCAGAGGCAGGAGGTCTTGGGACTGCAGGAAGGAGTCCGCATAACATTGGAATTTGAGCCCGGTGATTGGGGGATTATCATGTCCCTCCTTGTGTTGGTTACGGGTTTTGTGAGAAGATGATATGGATTCTGGATTTGTTAGCATGAATTTATTAATCGCCTGCTCCGTGCTCTGTACTAGTTCATCCAGTCTTAACAACCACACTGTTGATAGGGAAGTGAGTTGCCTGAGGTCCTGCATCTAATAAGAGGTGTCATACCCCCTCTGGCTGACCCCCTGGCCAGCATATTTGCTTTAGGCACATCCTTATTAAACACCTACCAGGGTGGGGAGAGAGCCACAGATTTGGAGTCACCCGCCCAGGTAAAATAATTTGAAGTGCAAAATCAAATTCCTATAGAAGGTGTGCCAAAGGGTGGGTTTGTGTCCATTTCTACTGGTATTTGTGAGCTTCAGCAGCTTGACTCCAAATTCCTGGAGCAGGTTCACCAGCTCTATGATGACAGTTTTCCCATGGATGTAGGTAACTAGCTTTATAGTCCCACTATATCCTTGCTTTTCTTTGGAAGGAAATTCGTGAAGTAGACATGACTTCATGCCTGCACGTACATGCTTGACCGCAAGCATGCATAGCTTTTCCATACCCTGCTTGAAAATCCAGACCCCTTCCTCAGAGGCCTGGTAGGACAAGATTCCCATATACCCACTCTGCATATTGTTGGCTGTGCACTGGTGTAAATCTTAAGTTATGCTGTGGTAATGGGAGGCTCTTCATTTTCCTCATAGATGTTAGGACTTCCTTAAATCAGGGTTTTGTTTTCATTTCCTTAGAACTGCTATGTAAAAATTGACTTACAGTTATCCAAAGAGGTAGCATTATTTTATCTTTTGAAATTATATTTAACAATGTTGTTTCAATCTTTATTTTTTTTTAAAGAAAGAAAGAAAAAGGAATGCTTTTTCTTTTTTTTTTTTCTTGTGTATTTCTTGTTGATTTCTTGACTTTAAATTGTTTTTTATTAACATATAATGTATTTTTTGTTTCAGGGGTACGTTGTTTCAATCTTTAAATTATTACTGAGATTTAAGAGTTTTTGTACTAGTTTTATTGTTCATAGTAGGCCAAGAAGAAAATCTGTTTTAAAAAGTATAGGACAAAAATAATTCATTTTAGCATATGAATCACAAAATGTAAAATACCAGTTTAAAATTCTTTGAGTTAAATCACAAATGTACTGTATTTCTTTTTTTTTTTTTTTAAGATTTATTTACTGGGGCGCCTGGGTGGCTCAGTGGTTCAGCGTCTGCCTTCGGCTCAGGGCATGATCCCAGGGTCCCGGGATCGGGCCCCGCCTTGGACTCCCTGCTCGGCAGGGAAGCCTGCTTCTCCCTCTCCCACTCCCCCTGCTTGTGTTCCCTCTCTCGCTGTCTCTCTCTGTGAAATAAATAAATAAAATCTTAAAAAAAAAAAAAAAAAGATTTATTTATTTATTTTAGAGTGAGAGGACCTGAGAGCAGTGGGAGGGTTAGCAGGAGAGGGAGAGACTCTCAAGCAGACTCCCCACTGAGCTCAGAGTCCAATGTGGGGCTCAACCTCATGACCCTGAGATCATGACCTGAGCAAAAATCAAGAGTCAGACGCCCAACCTACTGAGCCGCCCAGGCACCCCAAAAGTACTGTATTTCTAAGAGAGCAACTTTTGGAGGGTTCTTGGGATTTGTCTGAAAGCAAATCTAATGACGTAATGTTTTCCATTTTTTATTCGATAAAAGTGCAGATTCATCTCAAAGTCATATTATGTGCCTGGCACTGTTCTGGAGATACAGCCGTGAACAGTCTGCCTCCAAATTCTTCCCTTCACGTGGGGAAAACAGACAGTAATCAAAATAAAAGAAAATATATGGTGGGTTAGCCGGTGGTAAGTGCTATGGAGGAGAACACATCAGGGGGTAGGGATAGTGTTTTATGAGGTGAGAAGTGATGTCAGTTTAAGTAAGGTGTCCAAAAAGGCTTCCCTGATATGTTGTTGACATTTGAGCAAAAGGCCTGAAGATGTGTTTTCTGGAGAAGAGAAAAAAACAAAACAAAACAAAACCTTAATAAAAACACAGACTTCCGAATATAAATACCATTTAAATAATATATTTCAGAGACAAATTATGTTTTAGATTAAGTAAGATATTTAAAAGAAGCATAATGCTAGATATGCCTTCTTTGGAACTGTGGTCTTCCATTCCTGACCTTGGTTTTGTGCTCTGTTTCCTTGTAGGATGTCCCAGTGGTATGAGCTTCAGCAGCTTGACTCCAAATTCCTGGAGCAGGTTCACCAGCTCTATGATGACAGTTTTCCCATGGAAATCAGACAGTACCTGGCACAGTGGCTAGAAAAACAAGACTGGTAAGGGAAGCTCACTTGAAGATTTTCTATGCTTTTAAAGTGATTAAGTGACTTGGAGCCACATTGGCTAAGAGATGAATCTCACTGTAGCCATTTGGATTATCTGTTGCAAAAAAATGTGTTGGTCTGAAAACTGGTGTTTTATCTCTACAAAGCTAACTGTGTTAGTCATTAAGTACTTTTATGTAGTTTTACCCGTTTAATTATGATGTAGACTCCTAAATGCTTTGGACAAGTTAGGTAATGCTGGCGCCAATTATTTTCCACATTAGGATCCAGGTTAGAGAAGGAAGTAAGTTAAAAGAAGTAATGATAGCCGAATTATGGTAAAACATTGATTAGAAATAGGAAGAAGGTAATAAAATTAGGGGGATATCTCTAAAAACTGATATGTATTCTACTTTAAAATTTACTATTTGCTGATTGCAAAAATTTTAAATGACATACAAAGTAAAGGTCCCTATTTTTTTCCCCTCCAGAGATAATTACCATTAACAGTTTCATGCAGAATCTGAGTTCTGGAATTTTTCATGATTGTACAAACTGCTGTTAAAAGCTAAGTCAGTCTGGAAAGAAGAAAAAAAACCTAAGAGAACGCTTAAAATTTGGTTTCTTAAATAGTTTTCATTAGGAAAGCGATGTTTATTTTGTCTGTTTAAAGCAGTATCTAAAATAAAATGTATAAGGGGCGCCTGGGTGGCTCAGATGGTGGGGCATCTGCCTTCGGCTCAGGTCATGATCTCAGGGTCATGGGATCGAGCCCCGCATCGCGGGGAGCCTGCTTCTCCCTCTCCCTCTACTGTTCCCCCTGCTTGTGCTCTCTCGCTCTCTCTGTCAAATAAATGGATAAAATCTTTAAAAAAATAAATGAATAAAATAAAATGTGTAAATTTTAAATCTCCCAGGGAGCATGCTGCTAATGACGTTTCATTTGCCACCATCCGTTTTCATGACCTCCTGTCACAGCTGGATGATCAGTATAGTCGTTTTTCTTTGGAGAATAATTTTTTGTTGCAGCATAACATAAGGAAAAGCAAACGTAATCTTCAGGTATGATCTGGTTTTTGCATTTTAGTCAAAATGTTCCCAAGCCTATATAAGAGTATTTTTTTCATTGAGCAAATACTATTGAGTTGAGCGTGCATTCTTTGGTATTTTTAAAAGTTTCAGAGATGGCAAATAAACTCTCTTTGTATAGCTAATATTTTATAGCATGAGCAAAGTAAAATATCAATTTATTTTGTAAACACATAAAGAATTCTCAGATTTAAGTGTATCACCTGTTAGGTGTCAGTAATTCTGAGAGAAATGTGATGCTATCACCTTGTCTTACTAACAGTTGTCGAAATTGAAACCCAAGGAAAAGGGTTACATTTTAAAAGCCGTGAGCTGTATTAACATGTAGAAACTCAAAGGAACGTTAGTGATGAGTCCAGTCTAAGCCCTTGGTATACAGATGAAGAATAAATCCGGAAAGGTTTGATGTCCCTGAGGCCTGATACAGTCAGTGAATTGGAACTAGGCTCCACCTTTCCTTGCTTTTGGAGGAGTTACCCTCCCATGGAAGAGAAAGTCAGAAGGAGTCCCAGGCAGGAGAGAATGGGCTACAGAGTTTCGGGAGTTTTTGAAAAGTACTCCCTTCAGCCTGGTTACCATATTTACCTGTGTAGTAACAGAACTTTTCTGTCTCCATGGAGGTGAGAGCGATCATTTTCTTGTTTCATACAACACAACCAAACTGTTCAACTTAGGTAGTTAGAAGCTTTTTCTTCCTTTGTGAACATATCTATGATTTTATAATACCAGTGACAGGGGAAGTCAGATGAAATACAGGAATTTGCTCTCCTACAGACTTTGCTTGAACATACCTGTTACAGAGGGCCGCGATTGCCAGTATTTTGACCCTGCTTTGACAAGAAAATAGAAAAACCGAAAATATCTTTGATCTAATTCAAAACAGAGACCAACAGATAAATTAATTGAGAAAGATCATAGGTAGTTTCTGTATCATTTGCATTGTCTCAGGATCCTAATGGAACATAAACGGCTTCAAGAACAACAGAAATTAAAGTAAAACTATTAGAGGAACCGTGTATGAAGATACGTGGTTTTTTAATCAAGAAATAATTTAGGTACCTGCACTTATTGGAAAGCTTTTGTCATAACTTATTAAAAGAATATTTTGATTTTACCAAAAATAGCTTGTATAGAATTTAATTAATACAAGGTGAGGCTTTTCAGTGGATAGGAAGAAATACAATTTATAATATACAATGGCTTAATCATTCTGAAATTTGTATTTATTTTAACAACCCACATCTAGGATAACTTTCAGGAAGACCCAATACAGATGTCTATGATCATCTGTAACTGTCTGAAGGAGGAAAGGAAGATCCTGGAAAATGCCCAGAGATTCAATCAGGTACTTTTTTTCTAATGGAAAACTGAAGATCATAGTAAAATAAAAATTCATTCATTTATCCAACTAATATTAACAACATCCTGTGCAAGGCAGTAGTGAATAGCCCTCTGATTTTATAGCCCCAGGAAATGGCAAAAATCAGATATGGAGATTTTGTAGACCCAGGCTTTAAGAAAGGACTATAATCTAATGGAAATCATTTTGGTGATGGAGAGAGTTAATATGTAAACAAAATATTTTCAGATAGTGATGATTCCTATGCAGATACCAAAGCAGGATACTGTGATACAGTAACGGAGTATCGGGGATGGGGCTATGTCTTTAGATCAGGGTGAGGAACCTTCTCTGAGGCATGGGGCAGGGAAGGAACCAGGCAGGCCGAGGGAGAGGAAGTGGAAATGTACTCAGGAAAGGTGCAGTTGGTAGAGGTAAGAAGAAGTAGGCAGATTATGTTTGGGACATGGTACCAATGGGGCTTATATTGAAGGATCAGATGTGGGAGTGAGGGAAAGTGAAAAACGAGAGATGACTTGATGGTTTGCGACTTGAATCACTTGGAGATATTGTCCATCGAGCTGGGGAGGAAAGAAAAGACAGGAGGAGGGCTTTTGCAAGACATAGTACATTTTGGAGGGAAGAACAAGTTGATGGGAAAATCAAGACCTTTGTTTTGAATAGGATCAAGTTACCTCTTAAATATATAAGACATCCAAACAGGGAATGAGTCAGATTTGTTTTAGCACCAAGATTTCTGATCATGGTTTTACTAATACTCATACAAACCTTCCTGGCGATCAGGGTTCAGATTTTTCAAATTGCCATGGCATCTGTTTACTCCCTTTTTGAGTGATGGGGTGCTGGGAACCACCCAGAAGGCAGTGAGACTATAGTTATGAAACCCCTGTGTGGGTTGTTCAGCTAAGACCCTTCCAATATGAGGGGGAGAATGCCAGAGTGTTAGAATTTAAGTAGCAGGGGTGAATGCCATTCTCTGTGCACTTTCTGGGCATTTGATCCAGTCCTTGTGAATCTGCTGCTTCCCTGGGCATTTAGTTCCTAGCACACGGGAAGCACCTTGCTGCACTAAGCATTTAGAGAGACGCATTATTTGTTCTCAACTCAAGCTAGTTCATCTGGTACCTGGCCTAGTGAACAGAAGTGCGTATCAGTGCTGGCTGCCTGGTCTCCTCTGCAGGAGGTATGCTTGTCTTCAACATGCATTCTGCACCTGGGAGATTTTCAGCAGGACATTCTGATTGTGTGGGATTTTCATCTTAACAACACTATGCAGTGGGCTGGCCACGCCTGTATCTCAACCTGGAGAGGACCGCCAAGAGCAGAGACGGGCAGAAGAACAAACTGTGCACCTTGGCACCCAAGCATTTCTCTCCTCACATTTGGCCCTGAGGCCCAGAGTTGGCATTGGGAGGCAGAGTAGGGGAATTCTCCTCTCCCAGATCAGCCTACTCTCCTGAGTATGCTTTGGGTCTTGAAGGCTTGCCAGCATTTTTCTCCCCTTTAAAAAATGTAGGTAATCTGGAGAGAGGATCATTTTAAGCCTCTCAGAAGACACCTGAGTTATCAGTGAACACCTGTAAGGAGGTTTAGTTGATTGTCCAGCTAAGAACAAGAGAAACAAGGCCTTCTTCACCAATACAGTTAGACAAGAGAGAAGCATGAGAGGCATAGGAATCAAAGGCAACATCATAGAGATATCGGCTCTCCCTGAGATATTCATAATTTTAACATGATCCCAATAGAAGTAACAAGTTTCTTTCTGAAGCTGTGAAAGTCATCAGGAAAATAAATGTGCAAGAATAGCAAAGAAACTCGTGAAAAAGCACAGCAATAAGATGGGCCCCGCCCTATTAGATATATCCCAAACCCTCCACGGTCAAACACTGTTCAGGGTTCGGGTTTAGGAAGAGAAAGACCCATGGGAAATCAGAGAAAATCTAGAACTTAAACCCAGGTACGTAAGGAACTTTGTGTGATAAAAGCGGCAAGTCAAATCTCTGGGGAAAACATGAACTTTTCACTAAATGTTGAGACAAGTGGACAGCCAATTGGAAAAAAGTTAAAATGGTACCCACACTTCTTCACAGTAAACACAAGAATAAACTTCAAGTGGATTAGAGATCTAAAGGTAGAAAAAAAGAAAAAAAAAAGAAACCACCTAAGTGCTAGGTTAAAAATGGGTGAACTCCTCTCTAATCTGTCAATACAGAAAGGCTTTCTAATAGGGAAAATCCAGATATAAAAGAAGAAAATACCGGTAAGTTTGAATATGTAAAAATACCCACATAGAATCTGTGCTTGTAGGACTCCGTAAGAAAGGTCAATGGGCACAGTTTTTGCCATGGGAGGGGCTTTAAATCTAAACAAAATGGCATTTTCTAGAATCTAATCCATGTGAAAACAGTCTCATGTTTACCACTCTACCACCGGGGTCTAGGACGTTGTCTGACCTTGACTTAATACCTAGTAAGTCATGCTATGTGAATAAACCATGGAACACCTTAAATAAGGAACAAACACAGAGAGGCTGCTACGTCTGAGTCTTCAGAAAGGATGAGGACTGAATATTCTGTGTCTGGGTTGAGAGTCATTATTACTTTCGAGTAGCACATATTCATTGAAGTCCTTAACGGCAGTGCTGTCCAATTCCGATAGGCCTCTGGATCGCCTGGGATCTTGTCAAAATGGGGCTTCTGCTTCAGTAATCAGATTAGGCACTGAGACTCTGCATTTCCGGCAAGCTCCCAGGTGGTGAGGTGCTGCTGGTCTGGGGACCACACTGGGAATCGCACGGCTTTACGACAAGTAAATACAGGGTTAATAGGAATAATCTTGTCTACAAAATTTGAGAAACCTTGAAGTAAACTTCTTATGTGGTACCACACAACTGTATGAATTAATGGAAAATTCCAGAAATATTCTGTTTATAGTAGGCACGAACTGAGCCTAGTCTTTCTGTAGCCTTTTTAATAGTTTGCCAGCATTTTCCAGAGCCTCGAGAACCGAGCTATTTCTTGTCAACACTCATGTGGGAAGCTTGTAGGAAGTTTTGGAAGGTCTGGGAGGTAGGTGGTGCACAGGGTATGGACTCGACTTTGGAGAGTAACCATCCAGTAACTCTGCCAGAGGAAATAATAGTTGTTAACCCCTGCCCCTCCCATTCCAGGCGCAGTCGGGGAATATTCAGAGCACGGTGATGTTAGACAAACAGAAGGAGCTTGACAGCAAAGTCAGAAACGTGAAGGATAAAGTTATGGTGAGTACTGAGTCAATATATATATTTAGCCTCTAACTTTTTTTGTAAGACAGAAAGGGTTTCAATGGCTCAAGCGTAAAGGTGGTTAACTGATTTCAGCTTTTAAGTAGTTGAGAAGAAGAGTTTTGCTGAAATTCCAAACCATACGTAAACAAATTAGTTAAACCAACGAGCAGATAGACTTTTATGGCCCCTGTTACAGCTTCAAACATTGAGCTTATCTCTTTCTTCCTTGCCAAGATTGTGCAGTAACTGTTGACTTTGCCCCATCACCCAATAAACTAGATGTTGCTACTCAAAATAGTCTTTGATGTCTGTGCTTCTCAAATTGGGGTGTTCCTGGGTTACACAGAGCCCCAGGACAAACATGGCCCATCTTTCTCAAGCACCTGTTTTATTCTAAGACTGGGAAGGGGAACATTAAAGTAGAAATCAAGTGAGCCCCATCTGAAAATAACCATCTTTTCCTCTTAGAAAAATTATTATATACTTATTAAGGAAATAGAGATTATTATGTATGTGATTAGAATTTTGCAGATGGAATCCATCTTTGAGGAAGCAGGATTGTTACCCTGGTTTTCTGAGTCCTATAGAAACAATAATCTATTTCCCAAAGTCTTTGGAAGCTGATCAGTGGGAAAACCTGTTTATGTCTTTATTTGTAGTGTATAGAGCATGAAATCAAGACCCTAGAAGATTTACAAGATGAATATGATTTTAAGTGCAAAACCTTGCAGAACAGAGGTAAGAATTAACGTTTAAAGCAGTGCCCATTGGCTGTCCTTTTTTCTGTTGACACTAGATGAAGAAGGCAAGTATGTCTTCATATTTGCCAAATGTTTTATGGCTCTGAATTGATAGTCTTGGCTTCTTGATGATGCAAGCCAGGGTCTTAACCTCTGTACTGTTGACATTTTGAGCCAGATAATTTTTTGTTGTGAGGGGCTGTCCTGTGCCTTATAGGATGTTTAGCAGCATCCCTGACTTTTAGCCACCAGATGGCAGTAGAACTATTCCCTCATCCCCAGCGGTGACAGACAAAACTGTCTCCAGACACAGGGCTGAGGGACTGGGGTGGGGGGGTAGGACGCGGTGGTGGCCAGTATCACCCCCCTGTCGACAACCACTGGTTATGTGTTACTCACTTTACTTGCTGTACCTAGCCCACTGACTGACACAGACCGGCAGGTGTGTGGAGTTTCCCTGCTTGAAGCCCCTGCAAACGTCTCCGCTCCATATGATTGCTGTAACCCTAGTGATCACTTGGAGGATACCAAGGTTAATCTGGAGAGATTATTAGGATAATTTAGGGAATAGTATGAGAGAAAGGGACCCCAACTACTCCTTCCTAATTGTGTACTTCTCTTACAAAGCTGCACATACACTTTGTATAAATTTTTTACCTGGGATTTTGAATTTTGTCACTTATATTCATTCAGGTAATATTCTGACAATGATTTAAGAGCCAGATGGTACTGTTTCCAGTTCACATGGGTCATTGAAAACAAGTACTTTGTTTCAGTTTATCCAGTTTTTAAACTTAGGACATTATTTTTTGTTTTGTTCAGTAAAAATTAAAGACCAAACTTTGATCTGTCACCAGATAGCATTTGGATTATATTTCTTCTAAGTGTATGTGAATCTTGGATTCAGTTGGTTTTGGTTTTTTTTACATTTATATTTTTCTGCCATCTCTCCCAATTCACAGAGCATGAAACCAATGGCGTGGCAAAGAATGATCAGAAACAAGAACAGATGTTAATCCAGAAGATGTATTTAATGCTTGACAATAAGAGAAAGGTAGTGATTCACTTTCCAGAATAATGTGTTGCTTTTATCACAGACTATAAATAATGGACTTGAAGTTTAGGATAGAGGAAAAATTATTTTTATAACCACTTGGCTTAGAGCCCCAGTTGAGATATTTGCTTTGCTTTAAAAAAATATATTTTTAAATTCAGTGATTAAAGATGAATTGACTTCACTTTGTCTCTTCCTCTCCCTTTAGGAAGTAGTTCACAAAATAATAGAGTTGTTGAATGTCACAGAACTTACCCAGAAAGCCCTGATTAATGATGAGCTGGTGGAATGGAAGCGGAGACAGCAGAGTGCCTGTATTGGGGGGCCCCCCAATGCTTGTCTTGATCAGCTGCAGAACTGGTAAGATTCTCCAAATCTGACTGGCCGACCCCATGAACTCATGAAGTGCACATTCGAGTTGTTGTTAGTTGAAAGGACCCCATCCAAACTTTGGATTGGACTTTAATGTAGTCCAGCCTCTTCTTGCTCTGGAAACACTTGAAAAGCACATGTTTTTCATGCCTGTGGCCAAGTTCAGCCAGGTTCTGCTTGGTTTGGAGCACTCCTCTCCCTACTGTGCCTGTCCCGTGGGATGCGTCATTTGTGCCAAAACACTGGTGACATAGTCGTCACATAACACATTTAACAGCGTGAACCCTAATGTTTTATTAAAAACAAAATAGCATGAGACAGTTTCCAGGCTTCCATGGAATAATAGTTTGGACCATTCATTCACTCATCCATCTAGTGAACCCTTATTAAATGCTGTATGCCAGGCACCGGGCTAGGACCTGGGAACACAGGATGGGTGATTCTTGGTCCTCACCAGCAAGGAGCTCTCCGTGTGGAGGCGGAAGGTAGATGCCCTCATTCTGTGCGGTAAAAGGTTGCCAGTGCTCTAATGAAGGGCTGCCCAGAGTTCTGTGGGGGACGAGGGAAGGAGTTACCAGGAGAGGTTTCTGAGAGGAAGTCATCTTGCACTGACTTGAGACTGAAGAGGAGTCCTTCCTGGAGACCAGGGAGGATACCAGCAGGGACAGAGGAGAGGAGAGGCTGGGCGTGAGAGGGGGCCTGCAGTACCCCATACTGGATGGCTGCAGAAGGGGGTGCCCGCAAGGGCAGGAAGAAGGGTGGAGGTGGCGGGAAGCTGGAGCCTGGTTGAGGAGGCTCTCACATGGTGCGAGGAACGGGACTTTATCCAGTGGGTGCCGATGAGCCAGGCGGGCTTTTTATTTAAGTGGAGGCTCACTTCTCGGGTTTTTTTTTTTTTTTGCTTAGGTCACTCTGGCAGCGATCTGGAGGATAGACTAGAGACAGAAAGGCCAGCTGGGTGACTGTGAGCATACTAGTGTCGTCCGGGGGAGGGCCGACAGACCAGAGTGGATGGCAGAGGTGGATCAGAGTGGAGGTGAGGGGATGGTAGCCTGGAAGAGTTCCCAAGCGCCCAAGGACCAGAGATCTCAGGAGGTTCTCTGAATTGCTATTCTTAAAAATATTCACGATTAATACTTAGCCATTCATTTTTATTCTGTGAATCGTCTGCTCGTATTCCAAGTTTCTTGTTGGTTAGAGCAGAGCTTCCCAGCCCAGTGTGCCCCCATGGGCCTTGAGAGGCCCTGACCCCCCCCCCCCCCAAGCCCTCCCGCTGCCTAGGCAGGCCCTGGGCTGTCTGGAGCCCCCTCATGGTCATTTAGGCCACAGCGAGCCTCTTCCAGAGCCACAAATGCCGTCCGGGGGCCCCCCACTGTGCTGTCCACAGATTGTCTTGTTCAAGTGTGTGCCATGGCCTGAACAAAGTTGGGAAGCACTGGCTTAGGATACCTTTGGAGCTCGCCCACCTGCCATCAGCCTGCCTCTCCTTTCACGGCCAAGGGCTGCGCCTTGGGTGCTTTGAACTGGATTCAGGAAATGAAACCATGAAGCAAGGGAGATGTGTTTCATTGGAAGAAGGTTTTCCTCTGTCACTACTCCAGGGAGTTAAGCCACAGTCCCACAGCCTGACTTGGCGCAGAGGCCCTTTACTGGCAGGAAGGAGGAACCTGAAAGCAATCGCTAATTTCCTCCTTGGTTTATATTTTGAGTATCTAGACTGAGCGTCTTGCCGCCTTCTTTCGGTTCAGTAAAACGGTAACCTTTGTTCTCTCTTCTCCTACCTGGGGCCTGTCATTCCCTCACCGTGTGGCTTCCGCAGCTTGCAAGCTGCTCTCTTGCTCCTCTGTGTCCTGATACAGCACCTGCCTGGGCTCCTCGCTGCCTCCGGCATCACCCCTGACGGCGTTTCCTTTGCTGTGTCCCCTGCCTCTGCCTTCCTCTTTGCCCGGTCCCTTTAAATCCCAGTCGTCATGCAGGTCAGTAGAAATCACGGATCCCCAGCAGGCCCCATCTCCGTCGGTCTGGGCTGTAATCTGTTGGTTTCTTCTCCCCAGATAACACTCTTTAACGGCAAGGTGAACCTTGTTCTCTGTGCAGAGTGTGGCCGCACAGATAAGGGCAGGTGTTGCCTGGGGAGACCACCTGTGGGTTTCCGCGATTCCCTGTAACCCAGGCAGCTTTGAGACTGCTTCTGATCGAGGCCCCTGTGTCTTGTACCTTCCCAGGTTCACCATAGTTGCAGAGAGTCTGCAGCAGGTTCGTCAGCAGCTTAAAAAGCTCGAGGAATTGGAACAGAAATACACCTATGAACACGACCCTATCACAAAAAACAAGCAAGGGCTATGGGACCGCACTTTCAACCTTTTCCAGCAGCTCATTCAGAGGTAACTTGAGGGAGACTCATTTGCATCTTCTGCAACTGTTTTACCCAGGTGAAAATTTCATGGTGATTCAGATCGTTTAAAAGTTTAATAGGTTATGGACATGTTTTCAGGGCAGCCACCTCTTCCTAAATTCCTTGTCCCTACCATTGGCTCTTCATTCTTGGGGCCACCTAGCCTGATAACTTGTCCATTTTACTCCTCCTTCGCCTGGGGCCAGTATGTGCGGAGACCTGTCAAGTCTGTCCTGGGGCTGTTTGTCCCCTCCTTCCCACTCCAAGGCCTCATCATCCTCCTTCAGGCTCTCAGATCCTCTTGCTGAACTCGTGCATAGTCGCCTCCCAAGTGGTTCCCTCCTCAGCTCCTGCCTCCCTAGTCCCTGTGACGCTGTGCTTCCCGGAGCAGAGTCCAGCCTGGCTCTTTGTCACCAGCTTGCCCAGGTGGAGCCCCTCAGCTGGACACTTGTGCCCCACCTCCCCAGCCTGGCCCCAGCTGGCCGCTCCAGGGTGAGCTTCCCCACACGCCTCATTTCCAGGCAGACCGCGTCCGCACCGAATCCAGTCACTTCACCCTGCCTCTCCTTGGTCCCCCGCCCCACAGCCGCCTTCTTTGAACCTCATCTCGACATTGTTTCCTCTTGAAAGTTTCAGCTTATATCTTGTCATGAAATCTTCCCAGAGTTCCCAAACATGTTACCTCCCTTCTAGATCCTCATGGCTCAGTTTTTATTCTTCTCCCATTCTGGATTCATTATGTAGTTGTGTATGTATTTCTGTCGTCTGTGACATAAATTGGAAGTTCTTGGAAGACAGAGATGTGCCTTTGTCATCTTTTTTCCCCCACAAGGACCTGGCGCAGTGCCTTGTCCATGGGCAGGTGTTCCAAATATGCTTAGTAGATAAATAAATGGCGCTGGGTAGAAGAATAGGGTTTATATTGCAATTTTTTTTTGTGCTAACGTGACATAATAAAAAAATATCTTTGGCTCCCTGTGGCTAATGTCCAAACAGGGATACCTCAGTGCTGTATTTGAAATAGTCAAGGATACTTATTTACTTGGGTTTTGGAATGCAAATGTGATCCTTTTTTAAATGAAAATTCATAGTTGGAAATGTTTATTAGATAATAAGTATTACTAAACAGTTTTACTAGAAGGACAGTTTTCCAAAGGGTCCCGAAATATCCATGTCAAATTATGGTAGTAAGCAATGTGTTACATTGTTCGTTTTCAACTGTAGTGAAATTTCTTTTTATTTTTTGTTTTTGGTTATTTTTATTTTTAAGTTGAGATATGAGTGGCATACAACATTACATTAGGTTCAGGTGTACAACATAACGATTTGATATTTGTATATGTTGCAAAGTGATTGCCACAGTTAAATCCAGCTAGGAAATCTGGTTCTTCATGCAAATTCGTAAATGAACATAACCCAACTCAAGGTTTTCATTGTCGAAGGTGCCACGGGTCACCACAACTACTCTGATCTCACGTTGAGTGAAATGTGGTGTGGAGATTTCTGTGCTGACTAGCAAACCTCACTTTATTCGCCAACTTGTTCGAATCTTCCAAACCGAGTTTTAGCTTGTGCCCTCGAACCCCCTCTCCTGTTTCAGGAAGACAGTTTGTACTGCCTCAGCCTTAATGGAAATGCTAATCTGCACTTTGCTTGGAATTTATAGCTCATTTGTGGTGGAAAGACAACCTTGCATGCCAACTCATCCTCAGAGGCCGCTGGTCTTGAAGACTGGGGTCCAGTTCACCGTGAAGTTGAGGTAACCAAGAAAAGATGGAAACGCTGCGCCTTGTGCCATGAAGTTAGCACCCCTCACTTCCTTCACAACAGTCACGGAGGGTGCTTAGAGGAACAGTTTTGCAGTAGGCATTTCAGTGTGAATTCTTATTCGGAATATCTTATTCAGAATATTAAAAGAAATAGGAATATATCGTGTATTTATGTATACACACGCACACGCGATCCTCCCCCTGTAAATGTAAAGCACATTCACTGTAAAAAGGAATGCAAAAAGGCAGAACTGCCCCTAGTAGACGTGAAAGTTCCCAGCAGTCGTGTGCCTTCCTGAGTAGAAGCTTGTAACCTGGGCTTTACGTAGCCCCGAGACCATGTGCAGTGTGTGAACATGGACTCATGACACGTCTCTTTTTCTGGTGAATGGGTTCATAGCTTTCATCAGTGTTTCAAAGTTGTCCGTGATCTAAATATCTGTAGACCACTGTGGTAAATAGCCTAGTGTCAGTCCTCCCTCGCAGAATTCTGTCCATGTCTACACAAATACAGAAAGTTGCGTGTGTGTGTATATATGTACATATATTTTCATACATAGATACATATGCACACACATACATAATATCATGTACAGGATTTTATTTTTAAAAAACTAGGGTTCTGGCCTGTTTTTCTCCTTGATCATAAATTGCAGAAGTGTTTCCACATGAGAACATAGGGCTGTCCTTTATTGAATGGCAAATTTCTTTAGCTGTTCTGCTGATGAGCACCTGGACTTGCCTTCAGAGTTGGCCTTAGTCCTTTCTCCTGGGGTGCTGCTGAGTTAGGTCCTGGCTGAGGCCCCCTGGCTGCTGGTGTTACGGCACCACACCCACGCACCCGCAGGGACCGGGAACTCACAGCTGGAAGGGGCATGAGAAGCCCGGTCCCAGCCACCTGCCCCATTAAGCAGAGCAGACCAGCGAGGGGCTCCTGCCCGAGGTCTCCCGCTCATCAGAGAAGATACACACATGTCTTAGTCCAGCATTCCTTCCTTCCATCTTTCCATACCACCCTGGAATGACTATAGATGTTAACCTCTTTTTCCTGATTATGGGTCGGAGTTCTTAGTTTTTCCCAACGGAACAAACATTAGATAAAAGTTTTAATAAAAAATATACATTTGCTATTTTTTGCCCATAGAACTGTCCCAAAGTAGAAATTTTGATAAAACCCAGTGTTGGCCAGGCTGCACGGGGAAGCAGGTGCCCTCGCTCACACTTGGTGGGAATGGAAGAGCTGCTGCTTTCTATCAGAATTTAGTGTGACAGCATTGCCCCAGCAATTCCACAGTTAGGAATTTATGCTGCGAATACACTTAAAAGAAATCCAAGTAGACATACATGGATGTCGATTCCATTGTTTGTCATAACTGGAGGGAGCGGAGGTTATTGAAATGTTCACCAATAGGGAATTGGCATAATAAATAAACTGTAATAGATAATTTTATTTTTAGGATTGGCTTCATTTTATTTTTTTATTTTTTTAAATTTTATTATGTTAATCAGCATACAGTACATCATTAGTTTTTGATGTAGTGTTCCATGATTCATTGTTTGCGTATAACACCCAGTGCTCCATTCAGTACGTGCCCTCTTTAATACCCATCACCAGGCTAACCCATCCCCCTAACCCCCTCCCCTCTAGAACCCTCAGTTTGTTTCTCAGAGTCCATAGTCTCTCATGGCTTTTCTCCCCCTCCGATTTCCCCCCCTTCATTTTTCCCTTCCTACTATCTTCTTTTTTTTTTTTAACATATAATGTATTATTTGTTTCAGAGGTACAGGTCTGTGATTCAACAGTCTTACACAATTCACAGCGCTCACCATAGCACATACCCTCCCCAATGTCTATCACCCAGCCACCCCATGCCTCCCACCTGCCACCACTCCAGCAACCCTCAGTTTGTTTCCTGAGATTAAGAATTCCTCATATCAGTGAGATCATGTGATACTTGTCTTTCTCTGATTGACTTATAATAGATAATAATTAAAGTAATAATGACTTTTATTTTTCTTTCCAGACTGCTGGTGAAATTGCAAGAGCTGAATTATAATTTGAAAGTCAAAGTCTTATTTGATAAGTAAGATATCTTTAATATTATCTAAGATACATACACTATTGAAATGCTGGTTCTGTTAACCAAACAAGGACTGATGCACCGGGGTTATTTATAAGTGATCCCAAGAGGGTTACATTGATAGTTCCCATTCTGGGCACTGGGAGCGTCCCCTAGAGCTGATAGCAACATGCTGGTGCCTTTTTAGACTATAAACGAACGAAAGCATGAGTGTGTTTTATGCATATGAGCTTGTAATGATCAAGTCTGAAAGCAACCGGGCCTGGCCTACTGGCCCTCCTTCCTCCTAGGGCAGCCCCAGAGGAGGAGGGGCCCTTGGTCAACCACAAGGCTGAAGACCGTGATTCTGCAGCCATTGTGGGGTTGTTTCTGGAATGCAGTTGACAGCATTTTACAGGGACTGTGTGGGGCCTGCTGGATCCACCCCTGTCTCTTCTGGACGGTAGGGACCCAGGAATGGGCAGGATCTCTCACAGGGTCTAAGTGGAGCCGTCCTACCCCATCTTACCCTGAGACCCCGGACCTGGACTAGCCCCGACCTAGCCACTGGCTCCTCTCCCTGCCCCCACCCTTGATATTTTTTAATGCTTTTGTGTGTAACATACTGGTTTAGCAAGTTTCAAAACCATTTATGATAATCCAAGTCCTTTTCCTCTGGTGTTTGTCTCTCCGCTCTGTCACAACATTCTTCCCTGTACCTCTGTCTTTCCTGCCATCAGCTACGGTGTCTCTGTGTATCGGCTTTTGCTGCTTAACAAATCACCCCAAGACTTAGGGGCTTAAAAACCCAAAAGCTTATGATTTCTCTTACTCTGTGAGCTGTAGGTGGTCTTTCTGGTCTGGGTCAGCTTGGTTGTTGCTGGGTGGTCCAGCGTGGGCTTGCTACATGTCTGAGGTCCTGGCTGGGATAACTGGGCCCTTGTCCGTGGGGCTCTCAGGGGCTAGCCTGGGCTTTTTCGCATGGTGATGGCATTGCAGGTGCGTACGGCTAGCAGGGTGCGAGGCCTGCTGGGGCAAGGCTTGGAGCTCGTACAGCATCCCTCCCATCCATTCTGTTGGCAGAACCCAGTCAGAGTCACCTGAGGTTCAAGGGACAGGGAAATACACTCGTATTTCTTGAAAGGAAGAGTGGCAGAGATTTTTTGGCCGTTAGGCCATGCTCTATCTGTCTTCTCTTTTGGTTTGTTATGGCTCTTTTGTCTTTTCTCTCTGTTCCAGCTCTGGGTTTTCTTCTTAGCTCTGGCAAGGTGGCTTTGTGTCACGCTGTTCCTTTTACTTTAAGTTCTTCCTCGCCCCCCAGCCGCCCCCGGAACTGGGGAAAGTTGGTCACTCGCATAGCTAATGGTGATTGTCACTCACAGAAATGTTGAACTTCTAATTGAGATCGGAAAGGCAGCTGACCCAGGTCCCTGTGAGTGTGCTAATGATTTCCGGGCTGTGCCTCGGCCTGATGGGTACATGTGAGTCCAGGACATGACAGAGTCATCACGGCATTGATGTTAAGAGGCCAGGTTGCTCAAGATTTAACCTCAGATTTAAAGCTTAAACTTGACAGTTTCCCCAAATAATTGACTATTCTGGTACCTTCATAAAAGCATTAAAGATAATAGAGAATAAAAAGAAGGCTTTAGCCGTCACACTGGAAGTTCCCTAATCTCACAGCAGAGACAGCTCTCCGCTGCCCCGTGCTTAGCTCAGTGCCTCACGCAGGGCAGGTAATTGCTCAGGAAACAGCCAGAAGCATAGTGTACTTACGTTTATGGAGGGTGTGCTCTGTGCTCTTTCAGCCGTGAACTAGCTTACCACTCACAGTCTCCCTGAACTAGCTTACCACTCACAGTCTCCCTGAACTAGCTTACCACTCCCAGTCTCCCTGAACTAGCTTACCACTCACAGTCCCCCTGAACTAGCTTACCACTCACAGTCCCCCTGAACTAGCTTACCACTCACAGTCCCCCTGAACTAGCTTACCACTCACAGTCTCCCTGAACTAGCTTACCACTCAGTCTCCCGTAAGGTTGGCGCTGGTAGCACCACATTGCACAAGTGCGAAACGTGAGGGCCGATGGATTATTTGCCCAGGGTCACTCAGCAATCCTCCGCAGAGCTCGTGTTGGTCGACCCCGGGTGGGGGGCGGGGAGGGAGGGAATGAAAGGACAGAAAACCCACAGGTATAGATTTTGTATTGGTTTTTTACTTATACATACACTTTTGTATTTTTGTTAAAGCTTGTTTCAAAATTTAAATACACATATATGATTTTACATATGTATATTTCTTTTTCAGAGATGTGAATGAGAGAAATACAGTAAAAGGGTACGTCAGACACTTTGTACTATATCTTGCTGTTTTTGTTTGTTTAAAAAGTTCCGAGCCTTTTAAGTATTTCTGCTCTGTATTGTCTAGATTTAGAAAGTTCAACATTTTGGGCACACATACGAAAGTGATGAACATGGAGGAGTCCACCAATGGAAGTCTGGCCGCAGAATTCCGACACCTGGTAGGGAGACCAGTTTTCCCCCTTTTTGGGTTCTGTCTGGCTTAGTAGGACTTCATTTTCAACACATGGCACCCGGTTCGCTGTGTGATGTGGATGGCACCCCCTGGGGAAGGCTTTCTCGAGTGTGGCTGTTGACTTCACTAGCTCTTGAGGAATCTTTGTTCCTCCTCCCTATCCCAGGCCTGTTCTGTTGCTGTTTTCTGCCAGTCTCTTCTCCAGAGATACTTTTTAGGAGCGTAGCAATCTCTGCAAAATATTCCATAAACCAGTGAGCACCTCAGTGATCTGTTCCTGGTGCCTCTGCGACCTCAGTGATCACTCACTCTAGCCTCTCATAGATTCCTCAGAATTGATAGTTGCCCCCACATCCTGACCATTCCTTCTCCCCACTCCAATTGTGGCAGGTCCCAGGAGTCTCTCTTCAGCCCATTTCTCACATTTTCCTTTCTGGTGGTCTTGCCCACGACCGCTGCCCCTACCGCTTTATCTCCAGAGGAGTAGGCCCATTCTACCAAGGTGGTTCTGACGTGTTGCCACTGACCCTTGTGTTCTCCCTGGGCTGGAACCTGCAGGGAGGTTCACTGGCAACAGTTCTGTAAGCCAGCAAATTCACAGTTAGTGAAGCTAGACCTTATATGAGAGCCTCAGTCCAGACGTGGGAGTCTGATGGTACCCAGAGCTGCTCTCAGGGCTCCAGAATGCTTCCTTAAAACCTCAGGGATTGAAGTCTTTTTGAGGGCAGGCTTAGCTGTGCCCTGAGCCTGGGGAGCATGAAACAGCTAATAAAGCTTAAGGGGGATCATTCGGAAAAGTTTGCATATGGGGTTGGGGGGAGGGAGCAGGATGTGAATCCCTAGGATCCTTCCATGTTTGCATGGTGTCAGGCTGCTGGAAAAGGGCACTTAGGCTCATGAGCCCACACAGGGGTCACTTCATGTCTTGTTTTGCACTCTGAAAATCATTTCACATCCTTATTCTTTCTAAACCCTGACTTCAGTTTGATTTATAGATGAAAATAGCAACTGTGAGCATTATCATGCTGTTTACTAAGGTGGTTTCTTGTTCTATAGCAATTGAAGGAACAGAAAAATGCTGGCACCAGAACTAATGAGGTGAGTCCTTCTCTGTTTTGAATAGTCTCTAATCGGCAGGTGTGTGTCCAGGCAGGTTGGCTCAGTGCTCCTGAAGGCCGGGGGCACGTTGAAGAGGGGTTCAGACGCAGCAGGGAAGAGGATGAGCTTTGGGACACGGTGTATCTGTGATAACAGTAAAAACCCACGGCTTTCATGCTTTGTGCTTGTCAGATGATTTTGCACTCGAAGTCACTGGCCCCTCCCTGAAGCCACAGTGGAGTAGGTACAATGGGCCCATGTGCTACTCACATTTCACAGGCAAAGAAAGTGGATCACGGGAAGTTTGTAGGATGTAGCTGAGGGTACACGGGAATTACTGTGTGAGCTGGAACCAGAGGCCGGTTCGGGGCCTGCTGTGCTGAAAATGAAGTGTGGCAAGAGGGTTTTCTCACCCCTGCGTTCCCTACCCAGTGGCAGCATCTTTCTGTCCCTTTCCTTTTTACAGCCGGATCCTTGAGGAGGAGTGATGTTTGTAATGCATTAAAAAGTGAACTATGGACAGAGGACAGAATGTCTGGAGTTGCTTTGGTTTGGAACGATTTCAGCCTTGTGCCCCCATAGCAGGCGGTCCTTGCAACCACACCCAGCAGAGGTCGCGAGGAAGAGTGGGACAGGCACCGCCCGCCCCTGGCAGTGTCCCTGGCAGTGCAGCCCTGGTTTTGACCTTTACGCTCACCGTGACCTCCCCGGGGGCTTAGTTTCCTCTCCCGGGAGCAGAGAGAGCGGCCGCGCCTCTCCGGTTCTAAGTTGCTGGGAGGCTCACATGAGATAATGTGTATGAAGGCACTTAGAAAACTATTACATTTCTCCCTAAACCAGGGACTTTCTGACCCGCCAGGCTTATGCAGATCAGTCCTTCCAGTAACTCATCCCTCTTGGAACGCGTGCGCTGTCCACCCGTCCGCCTGGGGTTGGAGCGGGGCGGCCAGGCAGTGGGCAGAGGGGCTGAGAGCCACGAAGCCTCACATCACCAAGAAACCCATTAGAAGCTGCTGTTTCCCTACTGACATTTCTTTCTGTCAATTTATAACCCTGGCCAGGCTTTCAGAAATCTAATCCTTGAGAGAACACGGAGATACAGTAATTAAACCTGGGATACATTATTGAAAACGGGAATTTTTTTTCTGAATTGCACTTGGTTGGGGGTTAGGCTTTCTGAAGCCTGTTGCAGTGCCTATGAGGCCCCCGAAAGTTGCAGGATGTGTGAATGAATCACTGTACTCCTTTCTTTTTTTTTTCCTTTTCTCTTTTAAGGGCCCTCTTATTGTTACTGAAGAGCTTCACTCCCTTAGTTTTGAGACCCAGTTGTGCCAGCCTGGTTTGGTCATTGACCTCGAGGTGAGACTTACATGGTTCAGACATGGAAAATTTTATTTTTATTTCTCGGTTTTTGTTTTAGACATATTTACTTAATTGCTAAAAATGATGGTCTTTTTCAGCTAATACTATCTTGATGTTAATTGAATGGTTCGGGAAGCTAGAGAACCCAATTCAGCTTTAAATGCTACAAACTAAATGTTCTAGTTGAGGTGTCCTATGTTAATTTGTTATATGAAACAGGGAGACTTATTTTTTAACTGAATGATATAACAAAAATAAGCTATGGACAAAAGAACTTAGCTTTACATTTTTAGTGTTCAAATATAAAATACGTGCAAATTTACAAACCATCCCTTGCTTAGTTTTGAGGCTACACAGTGGTCTGCAGGTGATATTTCTGTGATTCTGATGATATTAAGGTCTTTGTCATCTTTTAGACGATCTCTCTGCCTGTTGTGGTGATCTCCAACGTCAGCCAGCTCCCAAGTGGTTGGGCCTCCATCCTGTGGTACAACATGCTGGTGACAGAACCCCGGGTATGGAAAACACATCTGCTTTTGCATAGGTGTTAACTAGAGACCCCATCGTCTGGCTTCTGTGCATCTCACAGAGCCCCTCAGGGCCAGATGTTGAGAGAAATGTGACAACTCGAGTGGCTTTGTTAAGGATCTTTAGTAATTCTGGAAAAGGGAAGCATATGTATGTATCAGAAGTGAGAATTATGATTTTCCTTCTATGTGAATAAGCTCAGGCAATAGACTTCCTATAACTTTTACTGTGGAAGAGTTCATTTATTGCTTTTCTTTTAAAAAAGTGTATATATCTGCTCAACAAGCATGCTCCATTCTTAAGTGTGGGTACTCACTGTTAATTAATTACGGCTGATTCTCGTTATTCCCTGCACGTACATTCTTGAAGGTCACTGTGAACACTGAATTAGCAAATGCTGAATGACTGCTACTGAACCTATCGATATGTGGCCGTGTTTATGTGGGCTTCTGTTTAAAGACACCTTATCTAATATATCTGTTGGTGTAGTAACATTGAGCTCATGGCCAACAGCACTGTAGCTCATGCCTGAACGAAGCGCATCTGAGTACAAGTATTTGCTCCGTAAGGTGCCCCGAGGCCATCTTGCACTTAGCAACACCAGACAGCCCTTCAGCGCTATCCTTGCAACCATTTTTTAAAAATGAAATTTTTAAAAAACAAACCCACAAAAAGGCAAAAAATGTGGCACTAAATAGACCTCGAAAAGGACACTCGCTTGTGGTACGAGAGCTGAAACAAGAAGGCAGCTGCTTCGTTTGACTCTCCTGGAAGCATCCATGTCAGGCGACTCCAGTCTTCACCGCTCTATTCATGGCGTCCACAAATGACTCCAGAAGTGCCACGAGGAGCCGTTTGGGGGTTAAAGTGACTTTGCATGAGTAGGTTGAATTCACGAATGTGAACCTGCACATAACGAGAATCAACTGTGTTTCTCTTCTGTGAAAACTTGTGTGTGTCACAGAAACTAGAACTGAACTATGGGACAGATCCAGGGTTGAGTGCCTTGCTTGGGACCGAGGGTCTGAGCTTCCGGGTGTTTTTTTCTCTAGAACCTGTCCTTCTTCCTGAACCCACCATGTGCACGATGGTCCCAGCTCTCGGAAGTGCTCAGCTGGCAGTTTTCTTCTGTCACCAAAAGAGGTCTCAATGTGGACCAGCTCAGCATGCTGGGAGAGAAACTACTTGGTAGGAACTTTTTCCGTATATGAAAATTGAAACTCATAAAAATAGCTCGACTTGTTCCTTTCCCCTCTTTGCTCTCTATTTTGATCAAGGTAGAAGAGTTTTAAAAAAAAAAAAAAAAAAAAAATCTCTTGGCTTTTCCAGCTGCAGCTTGTTGCAGCTAAATGAGAATTATAGCTCAACCTCGGAAGTAGGTATAGACCTGATAAAAAACTTAAATGAATCATTTCCCAATTATCTCATGTTAACATTACTGAGCAGGTTTCCTAAGGGAAATATTTTTGAATTATGTAAAATATGTTAGTTGTGGCTAAAAGAAGTTCCTTGATGAGAAAGATGAAGTCTTATTAACCTTGGGGAGAAAAAAGTAAGTCCCCAGTAAGTCTCCCCCGGGGAGAATAAGTAAGGTCCTGGGGCTACCCGCTGCATGGCATACACTCAGTGGTCAAAGCACATGGAGACCCTGCCCACAGCAGGATGACATCCTTGGCCAGCAGTTTTGATTGGTTTTGGCAGGGTCCAGGCCATGATAGAGAATTCCCGTTCAGTAGCTAATGTCATAGATTTATTAGTCTTCCACATAAGGAAATCAAAGACCTACTAGCCTCAAGGTCAAATCTTCAATGAATGGGAGTATCTGAACTATTTCTTTAAAAATCCACAGGCAACTTTTTTTTTTCCAGATTTGCTTTCTATACAAAGAATTGTGTATATTGCAAACACCAGTAGACTCTTCCTAACCAAGTGGCTCTCAATATGCCTTCTCGTGGCCACTTAGCTGTCACAGTAGGGGTCTTATGCCATTTAATAAGATGTAAGAAATCACCTCATTCCATTTCCTTATTTGGTGAGAATTAAGACAGATACCTTTTCTGCCTATAATGGCTTATTTGTGGTTCTCTCCAAAGAGAGATGACGGGCTCACCGCCTTGTACGGCCTGGGCTGCTTTAATTTGTGTAGCTGATAACCCCTAGGTTTCCTTCCCCTCTCTCATTTCTCTCACTTGGCTTTTGATCTGCATCAACCTCCCTGAGCCCATGTCCTATTTGGAGGAGGGCTGAGGAAAATGCCCAAATAAGCTTGAAAAGTCAAGGGTCAGTGAAATAGATCACCTAGGGGTGATCTTGGTCTTAGTTTAAAGCTTGAGAAAGCTCTGAAGGACCAGTGGGAGAGGAGCCTGCTGAGGAAGGAGGAAGAGGCAACTGGAGATGATACTGCATAGACAGGGACCAGATGAAGGCTTCTCCAGAAAGCACAATTAATTAGCATCAGTGTGTCTGAGAATATCAACCATGTACATACAGTCTTCCTCTTTTGGGTGTTGGCTCTTTGAGAGGAAATACAAGAGCCATCAGTCTAACCAAAGCTTCAGAGTCAATTTCTGTTTCTGTTTCATTTGGTTAGGTCCTAATGCTGGCCCTGATGGCCTCATTCCGTGGACAAGATTCTGTAAAGTGAGTACTGTCTGGGTTTTCTACGCTCTGAGTTCTCGCTCTCTGTTGAGGTTTTCATATTTTTTGCTGTGGTAGTTACTTATCTTTGTGCTTATTTTGGCATGTTTGTCCCTGGCCCGTGGAAACCCTAGGGCAGGTTGTTTACTTTCCTTCAGTGCAGAAGGTCAGTCTCCAAGTGTGAGTCTGACAGGAAGCGCCTGAGTGTGTGATAACATTCTTTCTATCTGAAATGAGTCTTCCATTTACCCACACCGGTCCCTTGCCTGGGAGCATTTTTGCCCCGTCCATGAGAATTGTGTGCTCTGTGCTGGCCTGGACGGCCCGATGGGCCTGATGAGTTTCCCCAAGCCTGCTCAAGCAGAGGGACCAGTTGGAGGGAATAATCAGACCCGCTGGGGTCACCAGACAGTGCTGACAAGCTCACACTACTGGATTTTACTAGTAGGAGGGCAGCTTTTGTTCTGTGATTCACCCTGGAGGTCATTCCCTGGCTGGTTCACTACAGTTTAGAGAAGGAAGCAGAGCCTGGCCCAGGAAAGAGAGAGCGTGGTGTCTGCATGCCCATAAGGGGAGGGGCGGCTCTGTAGGGGACAGACAGTGTTAGTTTTGGCAGCTGGGCAGGCTTTGCAAATTAAAATCCGACGGTGGGAAGAGGCATGGTAAGTCACTATTTTGAATTTCTTTGTTCCTAATGTGTGCATTTATACACTTGCAGGAAAACATAAATGATAAAAATTTTCCTTTCTGGCTTTGGATTGAAAGCATCCTTGAACTCATTAAAAAACACCTGCTCTCTCTCTGGAATGATGGGTAAGGATCATTGATAGATTTATTTTTGAAACATAATTTTAGGACACACCCCCTTACTGCAAGGCTGAGACCGGCCTGACCTGGACAGACCGCCTTATTTGACAAGACTTGTGTGCATCTCACAGGAACGGATGCTTCCAGGCTTTCTGGCTGGTCCCGTTGGGGCTTCATGATAGTGGAACCTCGTAAGATTAAACTTGCGCTCTCATAGTATATGGATATTCAACACTTAAGATTTTTTGAGCGCCATTCATGCATTCACTCCTTCAACAAAAATTTCTTAAGCACTGACTTGCTGTATTGCCCCTAGGAAAGAAGAAAAACCTTTGTAACTCAGTAAATTGTTTTTATCTAAATTATTCCCAGGGTCAGTTGATATTTCAGCAAAGGCTTTAACTTGTCAGAGGTGCTAGAACATGAAAATATATTGTCTGAGACATTTCCATGGCCTTTAAAAATCAAGTGGAAATAAAAAAGGTCATCAAATAAATATAAAAGGCTCATTAATCCAGCAAGTATTTACTGATCATCTATAGCATCCTATTGGCCCCGTGTTAATGATTGGTTTGCACTTAAGCAGACACGTGTATAAGCGAAATGCTACCTGAAGTGTCAATTAAATAGATGTTAAAGCACCCTAAAGGGTCTCTCCATTTTTATCCTGTGTTCCTTTGTCAAGTTTCGGTAATCGACTTGGTCTGTAAGCTAACATGAAAACACGGCTGAAGCTCAGAGTGCCTCTCGGATCGCTTTCCGCCCGCAGGTGTATCGTGGGCTTTATCAGCAAGGAGCGGGAGCGCGCGCTGCTCAAGGACCAGCAGCCGGGGACGTTCCTGCTGCGCTTCAGCGAGAGCTGCCGGGAAGGGGCCATCACGTTCACGTGGGTGGAGCGCTCCCAGAACGGAGGCGGTAAGCCCTTCTCCCTCGCCGAGCGCCTGGGGCGGCCGGGGCGCCGGCGACGGAAAGCTTAGCCGCGCCCGAGCCTCGCAGAGAGGATTGAATACATTGCCAGGGAGAGTTGTGTGAGTCACGGCCTGGAGCGCGCGGTGGGCATGACGGTTTTTTTAAAAGACGAGGCCACATTCTTCTCTTTCTGTCAGGTTTGTCATCTGGAGAGGGAGGATGTGAGTCAGCGAGGCTGACAGGCAGTTTTGGGGAGGCCTGTGCGTGCAGGCGCACTGCGGGGAGCCCCACGTGGAGGCGCGCACGGGCGGGCTCCCCGAGAGGGGGCCTGCCCCCCACCCCGCCAGCAAACTTGGTTCTCGCTTGGGTTTCTGTTTCGCCAAATGAATTTGTGGCGGAAAGGCTCCGAGCACCTCCGCACCCCGAAGCCGGTTTCGGGGGAGGAGGCTGAACGGCAGAGATGAGAAAAGGACAGACACGTTTCTTTTCGCAGTTGCTTCTAGTTTGCGCTCTTTGAGGGGCTGAAGGAATCCAGCGACTTTCCTGCTTTCGGGGGAAAGAGGCAAAAAACAGGGCCTACTTTTCTTGTTGTATTTTTTTTTTTTTCTCCTAACGAAAATGCAGGAACGCTGGGATCAGGGCCCAGGGTGGGCAGAAGATGTTAGAAACGGCCTTTCATCCTCTCCCCGGGGAGGGGGTGGGGGGAGCCTCTACGGAGCTGAGAGATGGAGCGAGCCAAGCAGGAGGCAGAGCCGAGGAGAGCCTTGGCAACCCGAAAGCTTAGGCGGGGCGGCACGGGCTGCAGAGCTCTGGGACGCCCCGCAGAGGCTGCGGTTGCAGGGCAGGGTCCCCAGAGCGCCCAACAGCAGCCTCTGGAATGTGTGCGCCAAGACTGAGCTTCGGGATCAGTCAGGTCGCAGGGTTCAAATGAAGTCTGGGAATAGGACCACGAGTAAATAAACGGGTTTATCGCATTAAGGATTAGAAGAAAAAGCAAATAGGATCCTTTTTTGTTTACAAATTTTTTCCGTGTATTGTCATTTATTTTAATAAAAAATTACATTCTTCAATCCGAAAAGAAAAGCAACCGGAGAATGAGCTTATTTTTTATTAATCTGTGACTTGAGCCAAGATGATCCAGTTAGTATTTCTTTGGGTGGGGACATCGTTAAAGATGCAGGCTACTGAAGATGTTTAATAAACCTTGCCAGGTTTACCAATCTCAGCAAATAATGATAAGTGCAGTGTTGTTGCATTGCCTTTATTTCTCCTGTTTCTCAGAAAAGATTATGATTTATTTAGAAATGAAGCAGCATGCTGTGTTATAAATCCTATATTGTGATTAGTTCTTACCGGGGGTCACTCAAATCCATAAAGTCTTGCAATGTTCTGTTTCTCTCCTCTGTTGTTTTGGGATAGTCCATGGGACTCACTTAGATCTTCCTCTTTTTTAGAACCTTACTTCCATGCCGTTGAACCTTACACGAAAAAAGAACTTTCTGCGGTTACTTTCCCTGATATTATTCGCAATTACAAAGTCATGGCTGCTGAAAATATTCCAGAGAATCCCCTGAAGTATCTGTATCCGAATATTGATAAAGACCATGCCTTCGGGAAATATTACTCCAGGCCAAAGGAAGGTAGGTGGGGGAAGTGAATGATCGGCGCCCTGATGAGTAATAGCACAGGTGTGATGAGGTTCCCGTTTCATCACTGTCCAAAGGTTTGCTGGAGCCCGGGTTTAGTCACACACACTGGCCTGGCCTTCCTGTAAGTGCCTGGTGCCGGCACAAGCTTCACCCCGGCTGTGTCCTCCTCCCGCCACTTTCTTTTGAATTGCTGTAAGCAGGCTTTCCAAAGATGGTAAAACCCAAAGTATAGTTGAAATATAACATGCTATTTGGCCTGATATAAACAGTAAGAAATGAACAAAGAATTTCTTATTTTAGGAGTGTCAAAAAAGTCCATTTCTGGTCTTGTGTATTTGTTACATTATTTTTTCCAATATTTTGGCCAACTGATTTATACCAGCCTGTTCCTGTTGAAATTGAGAGATCGAAGGCCCGGGAGAAGCAAAATGGTTCATTCAGGGTGATATGATGAATCTATGAGATGATACTATTTCTAGTGATTGTCATTAAGAGCGCTTCTCCATCTTTGCCGAATTGCATTTGAGATTTGGCTGCTCTGGTTTGGAACACGCCAACAAAGTTAACTATTTTCCAGAACCAGAAATGTCAATATTCACACAGTTGCTTTGGGCGGAAGATGTGTATATCGTAGCAGCCAGGCTGGGACCGCTAACCCAGATACACTTGGCACATTTTGTGCTCTGGCTTCTGTAGGATTTTAAGCCTGGGAAGGAGAGAGCTCACAGCTTGACTTCTGTCCTGGGCTCTTCGCCCTTCCCTCTGAGTTGTTTCTGCATTCCCACTGGAATGTGAGGTGACCCAGGCAGGGAAGTCACTTAAAGCTTAAAGCTCCAGGACCCACCCGACTGTCAGGGCAAACAGTAAAATTTTGATGAACGAGAACGTTGATCGTCTGTTCTTGGGTAAGGTCTGCTAACCGAAGGTTGTACCTGATGTGTTTGCTTCTAGCCCCAGAACCAATGGAACTCGATGGCCCAAAAGGAACTGGATACATCAAGACTGAGTTGATTTCTGTGTCTGAAGTGTAAGTGAACACAGAAGAGAGCCATGTTTAAAACCCGCAGGCCAGCCCCGCTCCTGGCTGGGGCCTGTTGAAGATGCTTGTCCTTTGCTTTCTCACTGTAGTCGCTGCTGCTGCCACCACAGTCGGACTTGTTGGAAAGATCCTGACTAGAGATCCTGGTGTCACTGCCTATCAGAATTTTACTGCCTTTATACAAAACAAACAAACAAACAAAAACAAAACAAAAAACCCAAACACCACCGCCACCACCACCACCCAAGGTTGTATTTAAGTCCCCCCCAAACTGATACTTTGAAAAAGTATAAATAAAATGAACAAAAATGGATCAGAGTGGGAAAGTAGTTCTTTTCAATGGAGGAAAAGGCCAAAGTGATGATTGAGATACATTTTTTTTTCGCTTGCTTTTATTTTGTTGTTTCATTTTATAAAAGGTAGACAAAAATTTGGAAAAATCATTGTCAGTTATTTGGCCTGCAGCACTGTCTTGGGGTGAATGGATGTAGCCTTCATGTAAAAACACTCTGGAGCAGCTTTATCTGCATACAAACCTCAAGGTAGGGACGAGGGACTCCCCAGACACGTCTCTGGAGCTTCTCGGGCCACACTCAGCCCCGAGGCGCCGGCCCCTCGGTGACGCGCTGCCCGCGCCGCCCGCACCTTTAACCAGGCAGGAGCGGCGCGGGTCCCAGGCCTGGCTACCTCTCGCTCACATCTCCAGAGTCCTGGACGTTTCCCAAGGGGCCGGGCTGGGGACAGGAGCCTCCCGCCATCTGTACTTTTCCAGATGTACTGCACAAGCGGGTGCACTGAGCCGAAATAAAGATCTCAAGGGATCATTCCATCGCAGGCCAAAGACGGAATGTCGAAGTTGGCACCACCGCTTTCACGATCTTGGTGTTAACATTTCCTTTTCCTTTCTCCCCATTTTAGTCACCCCTCTCGACTTCAGACCACAGACAACCTTCTCCCCATGTCTCCTGAGGAGTTTGACGAGGTGTCGCGGATAGTGGGTTCTGTGGAGTTTGACAGTATGGTGAGTACCCCACGCGGATGTGTCGCCGCTCGCTGAGCAGGTGCTCTCTGGGGCGGGGAGGGCGCCCGGCAGCCGCTCGGCTCAGCTGCACGATGTCGGAAGGTGCCTCTGGCAGAGCCAGCGAGGCTGTTTTAGATCAGCCCTGCTAAGTCGGAGCCTGCTGTGCTTAAACAAGCTCCATCATCACCAGGATGCTTTATTCCTGGCACTCTGCACCTTCCAGAAACTAAATGGCATTTCAAATATTGAAAAATTCCGCCTCTGCCCTTTGAAGTTGTCCTTGTAGAAATTTCATATATTAAGGAACTCCCGTTTCTCTGATAAGAAAATGTTTTCCTTCGGCCTGTTATTTCAGCACTGTGTCTGGGTGCAGGAGTGTTATTTTTAGGAAGAGAGAGGACTGATGCTTGGCAGTTAACAGCCCTTACAGAGGCTTCAGCAGCGACAGCAGTACAGTTCCACCTGCTTCGTATTTGAGGACTGATTTGGGCTGCTCGCACCTGGGGTGGTCGGGCACTTGCCAGGAGTAGAAAGTTCTAGGAGTGAAAGAGTTATGAGTGTCATGACCAGAATAGGAACAGGCTTGTCCACAAAAGAGAGAATCTAGTCCCTCTGGGAAAATGTTTTTTCAGTAAATCAAATGGTATTGTTTGCCTGTCGGGCCGAAATCCTTCCTCTTAAAGACTTTTTTTGGTTGGCTGGAATTTTGCTGATACTGTTTAATTTTAAGCTCTTTTCCACGTGAAGCTATTCCAGTCTATTTGTTAAAATGTGTTTACTCCTTTAAAAAAAGTCCTCCCTGAGTTACTACCGTCCTTTCTTCGTCAGTTTCTTGTAACTGGTGCCTGGCACAGACCATTTGCTCAGGGGCGAGGCAGGAGGGCAGGGCAGGGGAGGGAAAGGTGGAGAGGGTGCCGTCCTTCAGACACCCGGGGTTGTGTGGCCGTGTGTGCACGTGACATCAGTAACACCTGTTGAGAGTCAAGTTTCTGGTATGTAACTTCTTTCTTAGTCCCTTTTTCTCACCTGAAGAAGCCCAGGCTCAACTCTTTAGAGACCGTAATTTCTTACACATTCCTGATTGTTGAGAATGAAAAAAGTCACTTCTGTTCCTGTTGGCAAGTGTAAAATGGACCTTTTCCATGGGCAAGGACGCATCCTCTGTTGGAATGTAGCCCCTGAGTCTGCTATAAAGTGCTTTCTAAGCCCGACTCAAAAATGGAACAAATATAAAGCCCTGTTCCAAGAGTGTAAGAGCTGTCGATGGAACCACAAAATGGCTGCCCTTCTTTATTGTGCTTTAGCAAGTTGCATTATCATCACAGTCAGCAGCACCATTAATAGGTGAGATTTACCGTGTACCGGGCACTCCGCCAGTAGTGACTTCATCAGTCTTCACAACCCCCTTCTGAGTTAGCGGTTATTGTTGTTCTCAGTTTTACAGTGTGGAAAAGGAGCGCCCCCCCAATCCCAAATTGTATAACTTGACTAAGATCAAACAGCTAGTAAATGGTGGAATGAGTATTTGAACCCACCCGGTGAGTCTCCAGCGTGCATACTGTCCGCTGTCCTGGAATGCCTCCCAGAAAAAGCAGAGCTTCATCGCGTTCAAAACATCCACCGCACAGAAACTGTTTGCACAGGACTCACTAGGTCTCACCCCAGTTCATTAGGACAAAGGCAGCATGGCCTTTGGATGAGAAGCCCGTGTTTGGGATTCAGAAGTCAGAGTTCCAGCTCTGTCATCACCGTTATTCCCCTCGGCTTTAAGAAAATGAGATGGATTAGTTGTCTCCATCTGTCAGACGGTGTGACTGACTTTCTCTGTGTTCTTGGGATGCTACTGGGAAAGTGATTTAAATTCTCTAAATACAGGCCAGGAAATGGACACCCCCCCCCATAGCCATTCCATTCCAGATGACTTCATTCATGTCATGTGTAGGGCAGAAGAAGTCTGTTTTACACACACACACACACACACACACACAGAAGTCTGTTTTACACACACACAGGGCAGAAGTCTGTTTTACACACACACACAAAGTCTGTTTTACACACACACACACAGAAGTCTGTTTTACACACACACACACACACGTAGGGCAGAAGAAGTCTGTTTTACACACACACGTAGGGCAGAAGTCTGTTTTACACACACACACACACACACACACACTCTCTCTCTCTCTCTCTCCAGGTTAAACCTTTAGAAGACTGAAGGAGCTAGGAGAGGTGATAATCTGGATAAGGCGCTGGCTGGACAAAATAGAAGTTGGATTAGTCCCCAAATTGGGTGAACTCTACTTTGTCTCAGATGATCTGTCCTTAACCTTGGCCATGATTTCCAGTCAGCATCTACCCCTGGCAGGAGAGCATATGCTCTGAAACAGAGCAGCCTCTCTCGGAGCTGGCTATTTCAGCCACGTCTGCAGCTTGCAGCTCTGGATTAGGGTCAGGAACAGAAGGACCGCAGGCCCCTGAGGAAACTGTCCAAGAGACACAGAGCACCAGTGTTTTCTGCAGGATGACTTGAGTGTTTAGTCTGGATTTCCTGTACAATAAACTTCTTCCTCAGGGACTACGTGAGAACCAGTCTACTCTCCTGCCGGCCTTTGGGCAAAGCTGATGATAACAGCAGGAACATTTATTAGCCATCCTCTCTTTCCATCTGCTACACTAGGCATTGTACATGGTATCTCATTTAATCCTTCCAGTACGTTCTTCTGCTTTGGAAGGACAAAGACCTTGAGATTTAAAGGGGTTGGGTCACACATGCCAGTAAGAGACGGTGACAGGATTTGGATCCAGGCTTTCTCTCCTTCTGTCTCTCTCTCTTTACCTCTCTCCAAAAGTCCACTCTCTTAACTATACATTTCAGCCACACACTGAAACATAGGGGCAAAACCTTCATTGTGCTTTTAATCCAAAATAATGTTCGTCAGAGCCCACTGTGTCCTACCCACCATTGACCACTTAGGATTAAAAATAATGGACTCATAGAAACAACTATAAATTCTTACAAATTCCGACTCCCTTGTTTTGGTCACTCTGTGGCTTCCTAAGTAGGTATTAAAGGAATTCCCCAAAACCTTAAAATAAAGGGCAGTTCCCAAGAGGCTTACAGTCTAGTCCTGTGTTTTTATTGGTATTCCGGGACGCAAGGAATTTTCTGTTTCAGAGGGCTGTTCTCTGCACTGTAGAATATTTAGCAGCGGCCCTGGCCTCTGCCCACTAGATGCCACGAGCACACCCGCACCCAAACCCAGGCACGACAATCAAACCTGTCTCTAGACATTGCTGCAGGACAGACTCAGCCCTGATGAAAAGCACCTGGCCCAAGGGGACAGCCCGGCAGGGACGTGAGCTGGGAAGTCGGTGGCAGGCTGGGATTGTTTGGACGCTCAGTTTACTGCCCACAAGGTGCCCTGCTCCGGGCAGCTGGGCAGGAGGCACTGCGGGGGGAGGGGAAGGGCTTCCTCGTAATTCTCTGTCTCTAGTCTGTACCTGAAAGACATTCATTTATTATTCCTACTGCGTGGCCTTTAAGGAACATTCATCATCTCCCCCCCGCCCCCATCCCATCCTCCGGCTGGCACACAGCTCAGCACTGCCTCGTCCTTGTTTTGTGGGAGCAGATTTGCCACGTTGCTCTGCCCCCAGACTTGCATAACAGCAAAAAGCTTTGTGCGGCCTGGATGAATTGGCAGAATGAAGCCGGCAGGCTGCAGAGGAATAATCCATCAGCTTAGATGATATAAAAGGTCTCGATTAGTCCGGGAAAAAGGATAAACAGCTGAAGGCTCTCTAATTCCATGGTGGTTATTTGCTGTGGAAGTGTCTTCCTGCTACCCCATTGTAGAACTGACAGGCCGAGTTAGAGATGTGGATCTGCATTTCACAAGAGCTGTGTAATAAACTTAACCACATTTTATCTTTTTACAGATGAATGCAGTATAGAGCATGAATTTTTCTCATCTTCTCTGGCGACATTTTTCCTTCCCATCTGTGATTCCCTCCTGCTACTCTGTTCCTTCACATCCTGTGTTTCTAGGGAAATGAAACAAAGACGAACAAATTTGCTGCAACCTGTTGATAGCAAGTGGATTTTTCCCTAATTCAGAAACGTGTTACTCTGAAGGGCTTCATGCATCTTATGAAAGGTAAAACTGAAAGGCCCTCTCCGTAGAGTGGGTTTTACAAATGAACAATATCCGGATACACTGAAAACATCAGGGCTAAAATGAGAATCCTTGGGGACAGGTGAGGAGTCGAGCAGCACTTAAAATGCTGTGCACAAAGTCAGCGCCCAACTGTTACAGGCTGTTGGATAGATCACACAGTTACTTAGGGAACTTCTTGATGTAGGGTTGACAGATTTCTATTCTGGAGAATTCTTATTTGTTCCCTCTGCTTTAAATATGGCCGGAGGTTTTCCATTGGTTTACCTATGAAATCGTTCAAAGCTAAGTCATGCAGAATTACGTCAACTGTTTATCAAAGGTAGCCATCCTGTATCTGGGCAGGGGGTCAAAGTTGTGTACTTTATTTTATTACATTCTCCACACTGGCCATTTAAAGCTAAAGGCAAATTCTCTCCCTTGGGAGAGTTAGCTTTTCTGTTTGTTACGGCTTTATGATACTGGCTGGTATCAGGAGAAGGAAATACGTTTTCCAGACCCTTGAGTATTTTTCTGTTTAAAGCTTAATATCCAAAGCTGAATATATTCCACCTTTATCACGGTCACTAGTAAATGAAATTATCTTCACATCTCTGTCAAGGGAACCAGGCTATTAACAACTGCTCTCTCAAGACAAAAATCCTGTTACTCTTCAAAAAGTTGTAGTTAATCGTAGATCTAGACCAAATCTAGAAATTTAATTCGTGTTTCTTAAATGGGTTAATGTGTCTTTATTGTTATTAGCTGGTAGTTAGTCTTAGTCATAAAATTTTCAAATTGAGAAGGAAAAATAGGGACTGACAAGTAATTAACCAGAGATCATATGAGAATCAAACAATTTGAAAACTCGTCCTGTGTAACTGCATTGAGAATTGCATGTTTTTCACTGATAAATGTGTGTCTCGGACAAATACATTTGCAAATGGTTCCATTATCTCTCCTGTGCTTTTTCTAGACTGCTTTCTGGTGTTTCGTGAAGCGTGTTCTCTTACTCCCCGTCCTCCTTCACTAGCACTGACACCACCCACGTGGCTTAGCGGGGCGGGTTCGCAGGGTCCTTCCACAGAACGTTCGCAGGCTGCCGTCTCTGTAGCTGCGCCTTCATTTCCCCGCCGTCGCCACCTCAGTTCTATTAGTACGGAAATGCCATGTTTTTCGGGTGGGGATAAACTTTTCTCAAAGTCTATTTTAAAATTTAAACTATATGTATTGCATTAAATATAATCTGCACGTGGTGCTCTCCTCCTCTCAGTTTTTACGTAAGACCACATGAACCTGACTGGCTTTGCATTGACTTTTTAAATTGAAATGAGGAAGAAACAAAGAAGAGAACATTAAAAAAAAATAGTGTTTCTAATTGTCAGCATTTAACTGCTAGTGTGTTTTGGCCCTTTGAGAACAACCTGGCGTGGTTTCGTTTTACCATGCCAGCCAAGAGATTTTGGTTACTTTTGAGAAGTACTGAAACTCTAACGTTAGTCTCTTACAAACAACTTTGGCGTAAAGATTTTAAAAGTTCCTGGCATTATGTGTAGGTTTGATGTTTTTTCTCATGTTTTTCTTACCTATGCTTAGACATACAAACATGTGAGTCCTTATTTTTGAGTAAGGCTGATAACACCACGTTCCTGAGCACTGCCCTTTCTTAACCCGCTTGCAGTCTGAACTGCTGTGGCCGATGGGGTCGGTGGAAGACAGGCAGGAAGCAGTATTGGAATGAGCTGCAGTGAGAGCCATGAAAAGCAAACAAAGTGCTTTGGTCTTGCTGACCACAGCTGCCTCCAAATGCACAAATAATTTGGCAGTTAGTGTGAAATGGATTTTGGTACTGCTAATATAAGTTTCTAACTTAAAAACACATGGCAAGTGGGACTCTGACTGGTCTCCAAAGCCACATCTCAGGCCCACATCCCAAGATTAGAGGAGCTCTTTCCGAGGAGTCACTGCGCCCACGTCTAAAGGGGCCATTTTTCTCCAAAGATGTTGTAAGCTAGAAAGCCATGGCCTTCTGAAAGTAAAAGGCACCGTGTGCTGGAAAAAAAATAGTGTAATGAAAGACATAATCACCACTTAGACATAAATCTGGCAGGCTAGACTTAACTATTGTTTGAAGAGTTGTCAGGGAATAGTGGTATAGGCTTGAATGCTGGCATCCTAACAAATAGGACCTCTCTCATCTCTGTATCTGCAGTATTTACATCTAGGCAATATAAAGTTTCTTTATAATAAACATGGAGAACTGTATTTCTCCAGTAGGTAAGGCCCTCCCTAGCCATAAGTTTGTATTCATGTATAATTGATCATTATCATGAGTCACCACGTAGATCCTGGCTTACGGATGTTTGTGAGTTTTAAGAGTACTTCTGGTGTGGTGTTTGTCGAGGGTTTGATAAGCATAGAGCTGTTATGTACCACCTGAGAAGAATTTCTCCTTATTAAGGAAGGAGATTTCTGAGATGGCAATAAATGATTGAGCTATTTATTCAGCATTAAATGACTGAAAGCTATTTATTGCCTGTAAGCTAAAATGGAATATTAAGTCTCAATAAACAAAGGACTCCTTTCACTTCTGACTATCCCAGGGAAAACAAGAAAAAAAAAACCTAGAAATTGTTTTGAAAACTGTGGTACCTACTGTTTGAACTGGGATGCTGTTCCCAAAGCAGGGGCTATTTACTTGAGTGGCTTCTTTTGGTTAGTTAAGACTCATTCACTATACTAGTTCGTCAAATATATATTGAGCACCTGCCATGAGCCAGGCACTATTCTAGATGTTTGGGAAACATTGGTAAACAAAAACAAAGATCCCTGCTTTTGGAGCCTAAGACGTTTTGAGATACTGGATCATGTATTCTAATTGCCTTACTTATGAAAACGTAAGATTTTGTGAAACATAGCCAGAAGCTACAGATAACTTAAATTGCTATATAAAACTTTGCACAATTTCAAGGAAATGGCATTTAAAACAGTTTTAGGAAGGCTAAAGATAATATGGTTTTTAGAACCTACTAAGATGAATTTATATAGCCCTTAAAAGATACTGACAATCACACTCAGCTTCCAAGTTTTGGTAAACTAACTTCAGGTTACATGCGTATGCTATACTGAGAAATTAAACCTCTTACTTGGCCAATTGAAAAAACTACCACACTTAAGCAGTTTTAAACGTATTAAATTTATATTGGGCATACAAAGGTAGAGGTTCCTCAATGGTACCTCTGACAGGAAGCTAATAAAAGGTATTGTATTCTCATACTATGTAAATTCTGTGTTTCTGAGTGCCATCACACCACTTTAATGCCCTAGTGTTGGTGTGTTGGCAGCCTTTCCCCATTTTTTGTACAAGTATGAAGCAGTTTCTTTTTGTTATTATGAGTGCTTGTTCGACTCAATTCTAGTAGGCTCTTTAAAAGACGTGGAGAGGGGCACCTGGATGGCTCAGCCAGTTAAGCGTCTGCCTTCGGCTCAGGTCATGATCCCGGGGTCCTGGGATTGAGTCCCACATCGGGCTCCCTGCTCAGCGAGGAGTCTGCTTCTCCCTCTGCCTCTTCCCCTGCTTGTGCTCGCTCTGTCTCTCTGTCTCTCTCTCAAATAAAATCTTAAAAAAAAAAACATGTGGAGAGGCAGCTAGGGGCAGGGCTGGGGTGCATGGAGGCCTGGGATCAGGTTCAGGCTCCAGAATAAGAAATAAAATGTCCAGTCTTTGCCCCTTTGTAATAACTGATTTAATTTTCTAATCCTTCCCATCCCCAAACACACCCTTCCCAGATCTTCTAGTAATCACATCCTTTCTTTATATAACTATAAAATACCCCGTCCCCAAAAAGCCCCTTTTTAAAGTGCCACCTAACACATTCATGGGCTGCTTCCCTGTGCTATCTGGTCTGTGATTCATGAATTTACTCATTTTACTATGAAGGTTAGTAAGTGAAATTAGGAAGATTACCCAGCCCTTGTAAACAATCCCGCAAAACTAAGACGCTCATGTTGTATCAAGGATAAGCATAATTTAATGCTTCCATATCTGGTGTCACTCATCTGTCTCTCTCCCCTGCACTGTGTGCTGCCTCTCTGTGGGGGTGTATATACCATAGCTCCTGGTGAGCTAGGCAAGGCTGAACACTGTAGCACTTACACTTGTCTTTAAAACTCCACAGACAGGTTTTTAGCTAACTTGCAACTAGCCCAGTTTTCTGTCCATAGTGGGCACAGTGTGGTAGGATGCAAAGAACATGAGACTAAGAGTTCTGTATCACAGCCCACTCTTGGGTCTCAGCTTCATCTATGAGAGTGGGATTAGATTAGAGATGTCTGATGTCTCTTTCAGTCCTAAAATGTCAGTAACGCAGACAATTCACACCGTCTGACTACTATGGCCAAGCAAATTACTTTGTGACAAACAACTTCGATAGTTGAAAATGGCAGTCACGGTATTCTCATACCATCTCTATGGTTAGAAAACCACACACTGAGCCTAACCGTGTAGACCAGGGGTTTCTGGCCTTGGAAGCGAATGCCATTCCATATACCCAGCTCGTCCAACTCAGACCCTAGTGTGGCGGTACTAGATTCGGCTCCCTAAATAGATGTCAGGGCTTTGTGAAAACCACCTCTCTTCTCAAAGGAGGTTAGAACCCCTCCTAGTGAAGGACATGTTTAATGACTGAATTCTGTAGATACTGAGTGTGTCCTAACTGCAAAATGATAGTGTTCGCTTCTAGAGCACTGGAAACATGCCTGTCCCCCCTCCCACCCTCAAGGATGAACTCCTTACAGGATCGTCCTCTCCATCATGGTGATAACTCCAGCTGCCGCCCTGCATAGTACCTGGCTCACAGGAGGCGTGAGAAATTGATTTGAGCCAACTAGATACAGTCTTGGATGCTCAGCAGAGTTCCCGACCCAGTGATGTAAGAAAACCTTAGTGGTTTTAAAAAATTCATTTTTTACAGGTTTTTTTTTTTTGGATACATGTATTTATTACACTGTAAAAAGCAACACTACCTGATTTCATTTAAAATAAATATTTCCCAATTTCAGAATACTTACAACTTATAGTTTTAAGATTAGATTCAACTTTGGGAGGTTCTGGAAGCAAATACATTCATAGCTGTACAATCCCCAGGAAGAATCTAAATCCAGCATCGGGTCATTCAGTCCCCACCCGACAGAGAACAGCATCAAATGGTCAACGGCAAATCCAGCTCTGCAGCTAAAGGGCAGTGTGGGGCAGTAGTGGGACACAGCACATTGCACCCCAAATGAGATCATTAGAATTGAGACCACCAAAAACAGCAATGTACACGAAGCTTTAAATAAACATGACCACAGAGAGCTCTCATGGTACAGAAAAAGCACTTAATGATCCTAAAGCCAAAACAAAAAGATCTTTGGAGTATACTGATGGCGGCAGTTAAGAGCACAGTCAAAAGCACTGAAACCAAGAGTACTTGTTAGTACCAGCCGACAGCAAACAGCCAGAGCAGGAACCAGCGCAGTCATAAATAACCTCATGGGTAAATAAGGGCACATTTGACTAAACCACAAAGATTTTACAAAATAGTTTTGATCTGACAAAAAAGATGAAAACTCTGTTTCCAAACAATAGTTAGAACCTCTTTTCATTAAAGCCTCAAAATTGTTGGTAACCTTTAAGCCACACAATGGAATCATCTTAATGTTTCATTTTCATCACACAAAGCAAGCTGCTGTGTGAGCGAAGTTATTTCAGTTGCTTTCCGCTAAAGAACATCTACCGCATATATCTGCGGGGATAGTGCGGTTCCTCTACAGCATTTTGCAAATACTACCTGTCTGCATAGCTAGAGAGATCCGTGGGGCAGGAGCACAGTGGCAGGGCCAGGTGCCCACCCACCGTATTCCCCACAGAAGCGCACACGTGGGCATGGCTTTGTGCCTGATGCGGCTTAGTTAAGGAATACTGGCCACGGTTCCTCCAAAGGAGGTGCTGTCTAGGAAACAGGGCAATGGCTGAAGCCACTGACTTCGACTGGAAGCAAAAATCAAAACATTTGGAGGCTGCTAGAGGGAGAAAGGGGCCCTTAGGCATGATAAAGGTTGGAAACAGCAGTATGTGCTGATAGAAAAGGAAAAAAAAAAAAAAGAACTTGCTGAATTTGCTACATTATAACAGCTAGCATTCCTATAGTTGAGGATTTTGTTCATTTCGCTAAAAAGGACTTCGGAAAAGCCCACTTTTATGTGTATGTGCCTGTGTGTGTGCTTAATATCAGAAAGCCTCATTAGCAAACCCCTTTACCTCTGAGGTATGATAGGATAAAGCATAGGTGCAGTTCCTCCCCAAGACAGACAGTGGGTCTCAATTTAAAATGAGATGGCCTTTTCTTATTATTAAACTATAGAGTCCACCAACAATTACACAGTAGAGAATCAGGAGAAAACTGGAATGATCTCGTGGTCCCCCAAATAGAACAAATATCTTGATGCCTTCAATTACAGGCTTAAAAATAAATGTTAAGTGTAACAGTTCCCATACCATCATAATAACTTTGGTAGCTTAGAGCGCTGATCTGAATTTATCCTCAACTTTATCCTGGAAACTGAAACATATCTTAAAGAGCTGCGGCAGCACATCCCTTCCTTTTTTAGGTTGATGAATTTGACTGATGTGTACTTAGCTTAGTAATTTGTCTCTGGTTCATCGCCTGTAGACAAATGGCATAGTTGTAGTTCGGATGCCAGATATGTGAGGCATTTTCTGACTTTCGGTGGAAAACGTGAAGACTGCATAGTGTGCCAGCACCCACATTCCCAGCTAAAGCAAAGAGGCAAATAGCTAAATGTCTGGGAAGAGAGGCTGGACTAAGGGGCATATAGAAAAAGGAATTTTTTTTTCAAAAGTATTATAGAACTACATTCACATATATATTTTGGTCACCAAACATATCTTAAACAGATTCCCTGATAAAGTCTAATCAGAATTGGTCTATGCTACTAACAGTTGTTAACTATTTTAATTTTTAAAGAGTCACGCCATGAAGCTAGGGTGATGGGAGACATTTAAAACACATAACCCTAAGTGCATATAGTTGTTCGGACACTCAAACTAAATCTACATTTGAAGTCCTGAAAATCACACTCTTTTTGCTTCTGAAGGCAGCCTTGACCCATCTGGACAGACTGTACAACAGAACTTAATTTATAAATGCCTAAGTTCATCATACAAATTGAAAATTCACAGAACACACAAAAATAAATCCTGAAGACCACACAGTTAAGCTAGCATTGGTAACTATTTCTTTTACATCAAATTATACAATGCACGAGGTAAATATTGCTCACATTATGGAGGGAGATTGTTTTATTTCTATTTTTTCCCAAAGAGATCAGATTTGTCCTGTGTGTACAATGAAGAAAACTCCAGTAACACTGAAATGACAAATGTTGTAAAATATACATCACTACCAGATAGAAATACACATGTTCTTCATAATCATTTTCCACAATTAAATAGGTAAGTGATTTATATTTGGGGCTTAAGACCGTTATAACAATCCATCAAGATTCTTATGGACCGTTTGATTTTCTTTTCCGTTGTCGGAATCTCCTTGAGGCGTATACTGGACTTGGTATTCCTGGAGGATTTTAAATACATCGTGGTGTCCAAAGTGCAGCGCTTCATCCATGGGGGTGTTATTCCACCTAAATGGGTAGCACAACATGGCCTGGGTCGTTAGATAATCTCCATACAAAGATGATAATCCAGCGTTCCTAGATGCTAAATGCAGGCTTAAGGGCCATTCAAATTTGGCCATTTCATCAATGTTACAAGTAAAAATTGAGATACAGAAACGGATTCATAAGTCAAAAAGTGGTCTCATGGGCCACTTGAGATATGGGGAGGAAGGGAAAGTGATCTTCTACAAATGGATCTTGTTCACGTATCTAAGTGCATATGGAGGGGAAGTTCTAGTGTGGACAGATACAATGGACTCCTCCGGGATGCTGGAAGTTTAATTTCATGAAAAGCCCACAGGATCGCTCCCTAAATAAAACGTCCAAGGAAAAGTCAGGTATATAACACCCATCACCCTATCCTTGGATTGAAAATTTGTGTTCCTGTCAATTCAAAATCACAACAAATCTCGGAAGTCTGGAGATGACTGTGACCTCATTAGAGCCCAGACACACACTGGAGGAGCAGCATCGGCCCCAGAGGGATTGACATTGTCCTCATCTCTGGTAAGGATGGGAACCCAGGGGCTCAAATGGACCACTGCACCACCAGAACAGTAACGATGCTTTCCATTGTTGAGTGTGTTTCTGGGGTGTGCTCCTCAGTGAGAGAGGTGAAGACTGAAGATAAGAGAAAGAGCTGCCAGCAGCGATTAACCAGCTCAACAGCCTTTGGAAAGAAGAGACAATGCTGTGAAACTCAACGCAAGTAAATGAGAGTGTGAGAATCGGTCCCCTAATTCTTGACAAACTCTTGAGCCTCTCTTCCTCTCTCCACTGAACTTCTCCATGGCTGCCAGGTGCTCAGCCTCCCACTTTGTCATGTGCTACTCTCCCAACCTTCTGGTTTTCCTTCTTGCCATTTCTTCTTTCCTTTCCAGCTCTGTCTTCAACCTTTTACCTCCTTAATGGGGTCACAGTATGGAACCGAAAGGTTTTCTGAATAGTCTCAAAAAAATATTTTTGGATAAAATTTTGTAATCTTCATTTTAAAAATCAGGTAAGTAACATTTTACATGTATCTTCATGTTTCTCCAAAAACAGCTCCTTTTCCACACTGGCCTTCATTAATTTAGGGAGTTGGCCTTAAACTGGGAGGTTGGGGAGGGGGACTGTTCAGGCATCTATAGCAAATAATTATCTGTCTTTCTGGAACAATTGAATGTTAATTGCAAGTTACATTTTTGACAACTCTTCCTCCATGAAATAATACAGACTGTCAACTTTGAAGAATACACTACATTCACTCAAGCCTATTTTACAATTTGAGGGGACACTGACTCTATGAAATGGAGAAAAGAGTTGTCTTGGTTTAGCTTATATTCTAGAGTAGTTGAATACCCAGTTGCCAAGTTAGTTATTTAGCTAACTCCTGCCTATCAGATGGGTTACGTCTACTTCCACATTCCTAGAGGCCAATGTAGGGCAAAAAACAAAACACTTCATGATCCTTAGATATAAAGGATAAAATATAAAGCACAGTAAATGTTTCCAGCTTGTGTTAAATAGTGTTTTAGTTGGCATTATAAACACAGGGCACAAGATTGGGTGGGGGAAACACTCTCGTCAGTTTCTTGCTCTAGAAAGAGCTGGTGTGAACATTACATTTGGGGATACAAGGGAGGATTGTCCCTCTTAATATGAGGTTTTAAAATATTGCCAGTAAAGGTCATGATGAAATAACCAAAGTGTTATCATACTTACAACACTAACAATTTTCAGACACTGACATCATAACTTTTCTGCATTTCTTGCAAGGAGCTTGAACTAATAAAACCCAAACTTCTCATTTAAAAAACAGTGAAACCAAGATCTAATAGCTAGAGAATAATCAACTTGCCCCAAATTTATTAATACAGTGCCCAAATATCCAATCCAAAACTCCTAATCATACTTCTCAAACCTCTCTATCAAGCATTTTTTCCTTCAATTCTTAGCCTTTATTCTCATTACTGACTCATCCTGTTACGTAACTCCAGTTACATGATGTGCAAGTGTGTGAGAACAGAGTTGACTTTATATATTTATGTATGTAGTACAGCTGCACTCTCAAGCTTCCCATGACTGGCCACTTTGTGGAAAGCATTTACTTCAAGAGGAAAGGTGGTTTGCCAGGTGGACCAGGAAAGAGAGAGGAGAGAAGCAAAATATATTCCGAGCAGGTTTCTCCCACTGCAGACAGAGCACCCTTCTCTCCTTTCCGTACCTTCAAATCTCATCTCTTCCCCAAAGCACTGATTAAAATTCAACTCCACAGAGCCTTCTAAAACTGACACCAGCCAAATCTAGGAATTTCAAGAAAGTCTAATATATTCATTTCAGCGTTCTGTGACAGTAATTTTCTTACACATTTTTAATATGCTCCTATAAATGTTTATCTTGTCTACCCTATGAAGTTAAAAGCCCCACAAGGACAAAATTCCTATTCTTTTCCAACACAAAGCACTGTTTTCTTTATACAGTGTATTGACTAACACACTAACCCGAAAAATTCTGAATAAGAGACCATCCTTAGATGAGAGATAGGATATGGGAGAGAGAATGATCAACCTAGCAGAAACAAGGTTTTTGTTTGTTGCCTTTGTAAGGTACCATAGCAAGTTGAAGAATGTCTCCAATATATACATGGTGGATTTAAATATACCATCAACTTAAATATTATAGCCCTGTATAATAAAACACGGACTCACCAATTACATGGTAGAAGGTAACATAAATGCTCACCTGTCCTTGGGGAAAGGGTTTACTTTGCACGCTTCCAGCAAAAATTTAACAACTTCAACATGACCTGTATCCAAAACAAAACAGGCAGATTTTAGTATTAAGTAGAAGTTACGTCTGGAAAAAAAAAAAGATGAATGGTTCATATATTACCCTCTGCAGCAGCTACATGGAGTGCTGTTCTAGAGTCATAGTCTCGCTGTTCCATGTCCATGGCTGACAAAGCAAATCTGAAAATGTGTAAGAATAAGCTATTCGTGATCTATAAAATGTCATTCACCCTTGTAACATTTATCCCATCATTCTAAGGTCTTGTGAGACAAGTAAGTGCCATCCTTTATCGGGCTCACTAATGGGAACTTGAGAGCATGTTCAACTAGTACACAGGCCTCCTGGGTAAATGCCACCTCCCCTCTTTTCCTTAGCTTTGTTCTTTTTGGGTAAAAGGAAATGTTCACCAACTCTCATAGAATTCAGCTTCATTACATTATTGTTCAAAACTCAAGGATAGTGGCATACCAAAGTTTGTGCCTCAGAAGGGCAAGAAACTAACACCTACTACTAAAGTTAAATGTTTTTACTAAGGCTCCCATTCTGTAACATTTTATAGTGTACAGTTTACAAGTATAATCAGGAAACTTTAAAACAATTTTTTAAGGTGCACATTGTTCTATTGAGCTAAAACTGGCATAGAACCTAATGGAAGTTTGAGGTGTACATGCTGGATCTGATACATTTATATACTGCAGTACGACTGCCACAGTAGTTTTAGCTAACCTTACTTCTATCCCATCATGTAATTATTCCTTTTTTCTGGTGAGAACAATTAAGATCTAGTCTCCTAGCAACTTTGAAGTTTATAATACAATACTGTTGATATAAATACTAATCAGACTGGAAGACAAAGGTAGAAATTAAGCATAAATATTTTCCCATGTTAAAATTCAGTTGCTACTGTGTACAAGAGATCTTATGTTATGTGTGCAGTGCTATACAACCTTTCTAACCCTGGTGATCTACGAACACTAAATGCCCATTTTCACTCCCTCTTCACCCCCAAATGTGGGAAGGGGCGGGGAGAAGGGGACTGAGAAAGCATCATTCAACTCCAATAAAACACTAATTAGCCAGATTAGTTGAACGGTTACATTTGGGAGAACAGAGGTCTGGGCTTTTTAGGAGGTAGAAAAGGACAAGACTGCACAGGGAGCGTAAGGCACTGGAAGTGGGAGGATTTAATATAAATTTGTTTGGGTCATTTTTATTAGATCAGCCTTCAAAAATGGCCATCTGCGCAGAAGCAACTTCATAAACTTCTGTAAACCGTATGCCGAGCCATACGCCACCGTGTTAACACACCTTCGAAGTGCAGACACGTCTCCAGTATACGCGGCAAACAGAAGGTTTATCACTGACTTCACCTGCGGAGAAAAGAGAGTTCAGGCATCCACGGGGGGAATAAATAGACAGAATGTGCCACCGTCACCGGCAAGTGCGCTCCATGTGCTCCGAACTCTTCAGCTGCGTCACACGCACAGTTACCACAAGTACACTTCTATCACCAAAAAGAACACACACGCGTGACTTTTTTTTTTTTTTAATAGAGGGTTAGGAGAGAAAATTCATCAATAAAGATAAGCTACATGAAGGAGGGAGTGGAATGATACTGGCGCAAAAGTGGAAATTTGGGACCTGTGAAACATAGTTAGGGCAAATGAAAATTGTTTAGAACCTTTCTAATTTGGTTTGCCTCAGTACCGTGAGTGGACTTTTATACTCATAAATCATGCTCTATAAATGTCTAATCCCTGCCAGCAATCACTGTCTTCACCAATCACCAATCACCGGCTTCTCTGGAAATCCTAGGAGACAACATTCAGTATTAATCACCTTAAACTTAAGGACTATACTCCCCTGGAAAAACAGTCTTCAAGTCAATGCCCAGGTAGTATAAACTGGAGCATTCTCAGAGCCTAGGACACTGCCTCTGCTCAAAAGGTGGGTAAACTCCCCAGATTTTAAGTCACTGCTAATGAGTGCTTCAAGACTTCAAAGTGTATCTTCTTTTGACAGTTACCCACTTGCTTGTCCTTACAATTAAGGAAAAGGCTAGTTATCCTAAAAGGTCATTAGATTTTGGCTTGCTTTCATAGAGACTTTCTCCAACCCTGTTTTTGAGAAACTGTTGAACACACAATGTAAATACTTCATAAATTCCCACTTCCGTCTTTTGCAACTTCAGTATTCATATTGATGATCCAACTGACACTGGACTCAATGGTAGAAAACAGGAGTTGAATTGGAGGGATGGAAAGTAACCCAGCTATCCACCAACAAAGCCGTGGGCCTGGGAGCTGCGCTTTCAAGAGCTTAACCTGGACCTCTCCCCTTTCTACAATGGCTTCCCTTTCCCTGTGGCTTTCCTTTTAAATCAAGCTGGAACTAGCCATTGCTGGACTTCTCTAGGTCAGCATTTTCACAGTGTGTTCTGTAGAAACTGCACAAAGGATCTGTGGGGTAAAAAGGGTCCTATAGTCAGGCATTTTCTTAAAATATTAAATCCCCTTCTTGGAGATTCATGGGCCCATGAAAGGCTCTGTAAAGTTCTGCAATATAGGAACCTGTCTAGTTTAACACCCCCCGCCAAATTTTACTATTACTGTTGACGTTACTCCAGAAAACCTTCCTCTTACTCCTTCAGTCCATTAGCTTGCCTTCCAAGCCACCCTTACTGCTCCCACCCAGCCTGTGCCCTGTTGTCAGTCTCCTGCTAATCCTAAGTCCAGAACAGTGTTCTCCCTGGAGGTGGAGGGAAAAGCATCACGGAATCAAAGAGAATGTTCTAAAAGTATACAGAAGCATCTCTCCTCCCATTTCTAATTGTCCTAATCCCACACCTCAGTCTGACACATTTTAGGAAAAACAGCCTTTTGACAAATGTCTCCAGGTGATTTTGATAGGCACTCTTCTGGGTTATAAACCACTGTTCCAAGTGCCCCCCCTTTTTTAATTGGATCCAATTGGAATCCCCAATTCCCCTTGTGCTCTTGGGCCCACAGAAAAAATACTGATGGGCTATTACAAATCATTCTTCATATTTCCAGCTGGTCTCTCATCATTGCTTGACAATTTTTTTTTTCTTATTGATTCCCTCTCGTTCTGTCTTCAGGCCTTCAATACCAGTGGTGCCCCCAAAGCAGATGACCCTGACCACAGCTGTACTTAGATAACTGTTCTCACTTCTCCCTCCTGTTACACAAAACATCTACTTCTAATACCTATTCTCCCTTCTTTCTCTCCAAACCTCGAAGCAAAACACATCTATCCTTTTTCACTTCTGAGACTAACTTCTTTACTGATTCCTTTAAACATATATCCTCCCAATCACCTAAACTTGCTCCTTGTTTCCAGCACCTTCAACCTTTCCCTCCTTCACTGGAACCCTTATTTCTCCCTTAATATATTAGGACACAACTTCAACCTGTTTTGAAAAACCAACATATAACCCTACTGCTACCCTCTCTCAGTGCATATTTTCTGAAAGTAGCTTGTATTGCCTCCTCACCCACTATTACCTCTACTCTCAAAAGCTCCAGCAGCCTTCCCAAGTCCTGCTTCTTGATGACCTCCCCACCAAGTCCTGCCCTCTAACTCCTTGTCTTCCACAGTGCTGATTACCCAGATCTTCCTCTAGTTTGCTGTGCAGAATCATCCCCCACTTCCCATTGCTTAAGAATACACCAAAGGCAGTCTCCATCCTTTTAGAGGATAATTTTCCTCAAAGGTCTCATACATTCCTTTCGCCAGAATGATTTTCCCAATCTACATCTTTAATCCAAATCTTTGTTCCTAAGCCTCAACTCAACAGCTCCACTTGCTCATCATGCTGCCATTTCAAACTCAAAAATAGCAAGCCTCTCTGCAGCTCTGATGGCTCCGCACCAGAAGTCCGTATCCATCTGCCTACTTGACACTGCCTCTAGAATGCTCAATAGGCACCTCAGACTTACACACAAAATAGAACTTGATTTCCACCGCCCAACCCCAGTTAGTTCCTCTTCTGGTCTCCCCCATTTGGGGATGACCCTACAATTCACCCAGTTGCTTAGGCCAAAAGCTAATTTATCATCCAGCGCTGCCACACTTGACTGCACCGGTTGAGCCCTCCTCAAGGATGCCTGGCCACATAGGGGTACCCAACCCATGCTCTTCTCACCCCGCTGTGGCGTCCAGTGCCCAAGTATATCTGATGCGAGGAAGGGAGACTTCCTCATACCAACGTGCTGACAGGGTCTGCTTATGCCAAGGCAGAACTAGCTTTTTTCTAATTCACACAAACCTACCAAATAGAGCCTGGTGATATTCCTTGATTCTGTTTCTCACAACCCACGTCTAGCTCATCAACACATTTGCTCTACTTCCAAAACGTATTTGGAATCCCACTTCTCACCACCTCCAGTAATATCACCCTAGGCTCACCTTATCTCACCTGGAGGACTGCCATCGCCTCCTAACTATTCATTCCTCTCAACCAACTCTGCTGCCACAGGGATCTTTTGAAAACATAGGTCATAGCACTCCCAGTGACTTCCCGTCATACTAGAATAAAATTAAGACTCTTTACCATGGCTTTCAGAACACTAAATGCCTTACTCCCCGGTTACATCGTGCATCTCATTCCCTATCACTCTGCCCCTTGCAGGTCTCCACCAGCTGGGTGGGCTCCTTGCCGTCTTCGGACCTACCCTTGCTGTGCTGGCTGGGGATGCACTTTCCCCAGATAGTGAGGCTCCTGCCCTCATTTCATTCAGGTCTCTACTCAAATGTTATCTCACAGATTCTAAAATACTGACCTCTTTTTCATCATTCCGTATCCCTTACACCTTGCTTTTTCTCTTCAGAGCACTTATTATCTGACATCATATATATGATATTTCACATTATATATTTTATATATATATTTAAATTTGTTTCTTGTCTCTTTCCCCCATTAAATGTAAGCTCCATGTGGGGCAGAAACCTTATTTTTACCCCATTATAACCCCAGTACCTACCACACATAACAGTTGCTCATTAAATATGTGTTGACTCCAATCAACACAGTGTACACCTTAGACACACTCGATGTTAGACTTCAATTATACTGAAATTAAAAGAATATGTTTACTGACTAAATCAATATTCTCTCCCAAAGCATCAAATACTCAAATTGTTACCACCACCATTTGGGGGACTAAACTGTAATCATTATTAATTCTTCTACCTCCTTTAGCTTTTACTTCAAGTATCATTACCAAATATGTTCAGTTCACCCTAACTGGTGCCTCTACTTCTGGTTCTTCCACCCACCAAAACTTTCCCATATATTTCTACTCATCTTCTCAAAATATTGCTCTGATCATTAAAGGTTTCTCAGCATGGGAGTGTCAAAAAAAATCCCCAAATCATTTTTGATAAAATTTAAATTCTTTAACCTTGCACTCAAGATTCTTCACTCTGGCTAACTCTCTTTGCTTTCTCAACCTCCACAGAACAAAAGTGTTCTTACTTACTGCTCTTGTTTTTATCTTTGTGTCAATGCTCCTTTTTCTCCTACCTCTAGATTCCTAATCAAACCCTTCCGTTCCTTCAAGGGCCAGCCGGAAAACCTCTGGAAGCCCCTTCTTTGCTACCACACTTCCTCAGGCATCTCATCCAGCAGTCACTCTCCATGTAACTTGTTGCCAGTTGCCTGCATGGTGTTCTGTGACAGCACGTGCCAAGGAGTCATCAATCAGACCCTGTATCTCCCACTACAACCCTGAATGTACCTTTTGCTCCTACTAAGCCATAGTACACACTTTCTATTGCCTGAAAGCATCTTTTCTCCACCCGTTTTCCACTGCAGTGTTATTCATAGCCCCTGTCTATGAGCTCTACTCCAACCTCTTCAATCAGGACTCATCTCTTTCTCCGACATTTCCCTCACCACGGCCCTATCACCTGTGGCAGATTTACTTACGTATCTTATCTCCTCTACCACTCAAGAGAAATCCAGAGTTCCGACATGGATACCACTAATACATTAACCCCATAGTTCTTATTCTTTAAAGTATATTAGTCCTTTTGAGCAATAAACCCTTGATGATTTTCAGTGACTGCATGCATAAACTCCCCTTTTTAAAATTCTGAATTTAGACCAAGCTGGTTTGAAGAGATTTTTTATATATTGTATGTGTCACTTAATTATTCAATATTTCCAAAGTTCTAAAACTCCTTATTAAATAAGGCCCAAGAGTGGCTGGTTTTAGAATATAATCAGTTCACTGAGAGTATAATAATACTTTATTCACAAGCATGTTTCAGCTCAGAGAGAGAAACACAAAATGAGGAAAAAAAAAATCAGAAAACTGTAACGTACAAAAGCTCTGTGATTTATCAGGGGAAAAAAATACTAGCTTGCCTTAAAAAAAAAAAATTATTAGGGGGTAACATGGAAGCTTAGAATTCTTCCCATGAAAACAAGCTAGCTGCAGGCAGGGCTGAATTTAGTCCAAGTCATAGATCAAGACAAGAAGGAGCTTGATCACAAAATGAGTGCCATTCACTTCTAGACAGAAAAACACTAGGGGGCGCACAGGCACTGGCAGCACTTAAAATTAAAACCACATTTACTCCAGCAAATAGCCACCTGTATTTTTAAGGTTTGCATAAATCATGAAATGAGCTATGAGTAGAATGCCAAGAAAGAAAATGGAACAGTTTAACAGTTTTGAGACAGCAGATGGAGGGTTATTTCATTTAGGGACAGTCTACTTCCTGGTCTTGTTAAAAGAGTTCCACAAGTATTCCCAGCTAAACTGGCACACCCTCTGGAATGATGAGCATCGTAAACCAAACTGAAGGATGAGGACACCCTCTGAGATGACTCGTGCAACTCCACAAATTTCTCAGTGAATAGATTAACCTGAAATAATCTAGTTTGACATAAGGATGTGGGTGTGCTAACCATTGATCAAGGCTCAATCCCCTAACTCCCCAATGGATACTTGGGTTATGTTACTTTTAAAATACATGTCAAGAAGGCCAGTGTAGAAAACAGTGAGTCAACAATAACTGTCGAGTTAGATTCATCTGCTGTGATGAATCACTCCTCGGTATAAAGCAGTGGAACATAACATAGTTCCACAGTAGCCCATATAAATGAAGGGCTCTGATGTTTAATGTATGTTTCTCCATAGTAAAGAGAAACTTCACTTGGGCAGGTAGCCACTAAAAATTTATAAATTAAATGTTAACCAGCTTTCCCTTTATGCTGCACATTTTCCAGTACTACTACATTTTCCCTATCAAATCTCTGTGTCAGAACCTGCCAAAACCAGACAACCTGATCTTAGTTTATTTATACAAAGTCATGACAACAGTAGGACAAAAATGTTACAGTTCACATGAGTTCATTTCACACTAGCATACTTGGCATATCGAAATTGTACTTTTTTCTCCAAAACAGCTAGAAGCAGTTGGAGAGTCTATCAATTTTACAATTCTAAAATAAGACATTCCTAACTCTCCAATCGTATCATTCTATTCATTTTAAGCCTGTTTAAAAGTTGAACTGTGTGACTTTTGTCTCCTTCTCCCAAATGCCTTAATTCTGTACAAGTAGCAATTAGAATTACATAATATCATTTTACATTTATATAGTGAACAACCTTGAAAAATTCAACATTTTAAAAAGTTGTAATTGTTTTTGAACATTTCTGATAGGCTGGTTGTAAAGTAAAATTATAGGTATATTTTATTTATTACTACCACTGAGGTTAAGGGCCTTGGCGCAAGGTCATATAGCATATGAATTAGTAATGTAGCTGGGCTACATTCTCAATTCTGTACAACTAGACCATGATGATGTGAGTCCTTAATAGACCTCAGACTGTTATCCAAAGGACAGAAGAAAAAGGATGAAATGGCAATTTAGCTCTAATCCATAAAGGTCCTTTGCTAAATATCAAAAGGAAGGAGGGGAGGCTGGGAAGGAAAGGTCGGAGAAGAGAGACAAAGAGGGAAGAAGGAAGGGAGGATTGATTCATTAGCTTTACTCCAAGTATTCTATTTCCAACTCTGTTACCAACTGCAACACTGTGGCTACCCTTGTTTTTCCTCATTAGTTTCTGTCTTCATACAAAGACTAATAATGCAGCCTTTTTGGAACGGCTTTAATGAAAAAAAAAAAAAAGCAGGTAACTGAAAAACCGTCCTTCCCTTCGTACCACTTCTAGTTTGACGTAAACCACTCTCTCATTTCCAGCTCACTACAGTATCTGTTGCCATGGGACAGATACTCTTCATCTGTTAAATAAACCATCATCACTCCAGATCCAGTTTTGTTTTAAAAGCTTCACGCCAACTTGGCCTTTTTGAGCCTTTAAATGAAAATAAGTTTTCAGCCTTCTTTCATAAATATTTTTCTTAAGGTCAGATTAAGAAATACAAAACTATTATAGTATAGTGAAAGAAAAATTTTAAGTTGTCATCAAATGTAAATTAATCTCTTACCAACAAGGGTAGAAATATAAACCTGCACAATGCGTATGTGAGCAAAGATACTTCCTCTTTTCCTTATTTAATATTCATATAAATATCATATGGACATGTAAAAACAAAATTATAGTACTTTTGTGATTAAAAAGTAGAAGGTGAGTATGAGGCTACATGCTCCTAAGCTTTTCCATTGACTTATTCAGACACAATTATTAATCTGCTATATATAGACAAAATTAATCCAAACTGACATGATCAGAGGATTAGAGAGAATCCTTTAAAGGAATAACAGTCCAGAAATTTCATGAGATTTCCAAATTTTTAATGCAGGTGTTCATATAATAATTTTAATAGAGAGGAATAAATTGAATAGTAAATTTTACTCTAAAGAGGAGCATAGAAATTTCACTTACAAAATATAACCTCAAAATGGCAGCTCCAAACACTGCATTCTGCTTGATTAAAGAATAAACTCTCCTAAGCATACCATTTTCAAAATTTCTCAGTGAATAGATTAACCTGAAACAATTTTACTTATTCTTAAATTAAGAAGTCATGATTATATCAAAGAAATCTGACAACCCATAAAGACAAACATTCAGATTATATATTCTTTAGAAAAAAATAGCTAATATGAAGCACCTACTCTCTCTGGACTGAGCTAAGTGCTTTAAGTATTACTATCTGTTATTATTCAAAGGACAAGAAACTGAAGGCTAATGAATTTAAATTAACTTGAGCAAAGTAATAATGCTGGTAAGTGACAGAGGGAGAGCTCATGCTCAGTATGACTGATGCTCGGGTCAGCGCTCTCGACCACTACGCAGTATCTATTGGGCCAAGAGATTTCCTAACAAAACCTGAGATGAGATTTCTGCACCAATACAATACCAAGACTAAAATCAGAAGACAGCAACTAAGAAACAGTTCCTAGGGAAATCAGAAATACTAATTTTCTATTGAGGTGCTAGCCAAAGGTATTTTGTTTTTAATTGAAAAGAAAATAGACGAACAAAACAAATCATTCAACTTGGCATATCAATGCCACAAAAGGAAAAAAGTTAAAGATATCTTCAGTCTCTGCATTTAAGTCTTTAAAAGTGAAATATGAGTTTTGGGTCAATGTCAAGAGAGCAAATATGATTGCTACACCATTAGCAGCAAATAAACAACTTATCTCAGTGGCTCATGTTATTCTGGTAAATGCCAGTGAATGGCCTAAAAAAATACCAGTGGGCCCATCAGCAACCCTCCTTTTAGATCCAAGCATAAAAGTAGCTAACATCGTATCTTTGTGTGGCACGACAAACAGCATTCCTACTTAAGAAGTCAGCAACAAATAGGAGGAAAATCGAAATAAGCAAGGGCAAAGGCAGCTATTTCCCTGAAGAACAGAAGTGCATTTTCCATGTGGCAAACCTAAGAGTATTTATATGGCACGGACAACTATCAAAGTTTCATACTCACTATCTTCCCGGCTCTCCTTCTCCCTTATACAAATATTTGTAAAACTCCATGAAGATTAGCTAACATTAGTGTGTTCAGATAGAGGGCAAGGTGCCACACTTCTGGCATGATAAAGTGTCATGTTCATTTATAATTATTATTAACTAAAAAAACAAGTAGGTAAAACCCCAAAGAGTCAAAGAAACTAAAAGCAAAGAATAAGACAGAAAGAGAAGAAAACAGTCACCAAATGCTTGTACATAATACTTTAAAACAAACAAACAAACAAACAAACAAACAGGGTCAGGGCAAATAGAATCAAAAGATTCTCACAGTGTCTGGTAGAAATTAAAAATAAATATACACAAGGTCCCTGAAAAGAGATGGGGTTCTCTTTCTGCCAAGAAACAAAACAAAGACTTGGCAGCAGTAGAGACAGAATTGTGTCTTCAGTTTAAAGGACCGATCTCTCCTTTGCATGCCCTAAATGTTGCTACAACAAAGCAAGGCACAGGGACATGAATATTCTGTAGTTATTCCAACCACAGTACATTCTTACTGACTGCTTTGATTTTAGAAAGAAATCTCTCATCTCCAGAGAGCCATACTTAATTCTCTACATTCTTTAATGTTTATTTTACAGTTCTACTGTGGGAAGTCTGACATGCCGACTTTACAGACAACACACAGAACAGGCACAATGACTGTCTATTTTTCTAGTGCTGTACACTTTTCAAAGCACTTTCATTGACATTGTAATATCATCAAATTATGCTAACAGGTTCCTCCAGCACATAACACAAGAAGCTGCTGGAGAATAGGATATTTTAAAGACCCTTAAAAATAATGCAATGTTTAACACTGTATAAAATATATATATAAAAATAGGCCAAAAAAAAAAAAATCACTCCAGCACCATTATCAGGGCCTTATCATGAGACTGCTTAGCATGTATCTGTATTTTAACATTTATAATTCTTATCAGCAATATTTTATGTGAAGCAAGGCGGTTGGGCATGGCAAAATCATACACAGAACTCACCTATTAGTGTAATCTATATTAGTTGAAAATTCTTTAAGTAGAATCAAATTCTAAAAGAAAAAAGCCTAAATGTAGGTCTTCTATGTAGGGAGGGTCTAAAGTAGATTCCAAAGCCTACCGTTAAAATCACTATCTGGTAAATGCTCTAAAATCCCTTGCCTGATCTTCTGCAGCTTCTGAACCTAAATTTGGAATGCAGCAATAGGATAATAGGGGGAGGGAGGCGGGTGGCAACAGAGCAGATTAGCATCACAGCAAATCCAGGGTTACCAACCTCAATACTATTCTGACAATGTTGCCATATTTTCTTCAGCTCTGCCCCACTCTTCAAGAATCAACATTTCCTATCTTCTTTATACCCGGAAACCGCACAGCCTCCCTCCAACTCCACAACTCATTCTCAGCAGAAAGCCTGCTTTCATACTCTTCACGAAAATGGAAGCCAATGGGCAGAAACTTCAACTTCTCCCTACCATCTCTGCAAACCTACCTGCCTGCCTCTCAATGTCCTCTTTTATTGGAAGAGATGCTTTTCCTCCCACCAAACCTAATCCTCCACTTGTGCTGAGAGCTCCATTTCTTTCCAGAGACATCACTTTATTGGCCATTTCTGCTCTCCTGTATCTACCTCAAGTTCTCCTTCTTTACTGGGTCTTTTCTATCAGCAGCCAAACCTGCTCTACTCCAATAGTTCTCCGACCTTTAAATCTCAAAGCCAAGAAAATTTTCTTAACTGTGGGGAGAAGGTTACCAATATGGGCTGCTGATTTTTTATTTTCTGAGCACATACAATAAAAACAACCCTACCATCTACTGATATCATTTACTAAGTAAAAGGGCATTTTAACACCAAAAGAAAATTAGGAAAGATGTCTGCTTTGGTACAGTTGACTGTTCCAAATTTCTTACAATACTCTTTCCTTGACTTCTACTATGTTATGCTGGATTTTCTCCTAATGGGACATTTTTCCCTAGTGGGAGACTTGTGTACTGTTCTTTTAAAATGGGAGTTCCTTAAGGTTCCTTCGCATTCTGCACTGTCTTCCGGAGCAATCTCACACAGCTTGAGTTTCAAATCTACTCTCTTCATGCTAACAACTCACATAATTATATCTCCAACTCAGACCACTCTCCTAAGTTTTAAGCCTACATGTGATACTCAGCATCACTACTTGGGTATCTCACAAATATAAATACGTCAAATGGAAGTTAGTTTTCTCACACTGCCAATTGCCTACCTATGATCTATTCCCTACCCCATCCATGCTAAGAGAATCTCTATTAGTTAGGGATAGCAATGTGCCAACTAAAAATTCTTCCCTAGATTCCCTTGTAGCTAGTCTGGTCAGTAAGTGTCAGATGGGTTTCTGGGAACTTATCTGATTTAGGTATCCCTCTTTCTTTTCTTCTTCCACTTTGACCATACAAGTGAGGCTAAAGGTGGAACAGTTATCTTGCAACTAAAAGGTGACAGGCAGGAAATCTAAAGCCAACACACTAAGGTTGGTTGGAGTATATCTTACAGATGGCACACATCCCGGGTTTTCTACCCCCAGACTTGTTATGTTAGAAAAACAACCCCATTCATTTAAACCCCTACTAATCACACTCTTGATATCTAGCCAAACAGACCTTTAATTGTTACAATAACCAAAATTCATTTCTCCCTGTACTCTCAAGGTTGGCTTCTCCAGTGTTCTCCATCTTAGTAACGCAGCACCATCTGCCCTATCACTTATACTAAAACCTAGTTGTCCACTTGACATCTCATTCTTTTCATCCACCAGATACTATCACCAAGTGCTGCCAACCTTCATCTGTTAAACACATCTCATATCCGTGTACCTTCTCACATCTATTTCCCCATTCTATCACATCTCATCTCAGGCCCAGAACTTCAACTAGTTCTGGGTTCAGTTCAATGCAGTATTCCCCCTGCATTCATTCCTGTCCTTCCCAGAGGTTAAGTTTTAGTGAAGACTGGTGTGCATGTTCTTATACTTTAACTACCTTGTACATTTATCTCATAAAGTTTTTGTATAGGTGTATAAAAAGTGTCATTTGGTATATGCCATTTCACCTCCTTAATAAGTTAAAATGTCCTAGATCTACATGTATCAGTATGAACAAATCACTTATCACCATTTTAACTATTTTATTAATTATTCATTCAATATCTGCATCCTCTTCTAGATTGCAAACAAGCAAGGGTTTGATCATACTCATTAACTATCACATATCCTAAGTACTCTGTAGTATCTAGCATGTATCATGCAAGAGACAAATATTGGTTGAATGAAGAAGCAATTAGTGAACGAACAATAGGATAATGCTAAAGCTAATTTATATAAAATCTGAACTACTCCATCAAATTAAATTGGCTAAATATCTTAAACTGTGTGCTGCTTAAACAAAAACTAGTGAAATACTGAGATATAACTGGTTCTTAATAGGAAAAAAGGAAAAAAATAATTTGAAAAGTTACACATTTGCATTTATATAGCTGGATCTAATCTTAGACATTGGTAGAGGATCTATGTGTAATGCCAGAAATGAAGAGGAAAATACTCACACAAGAGGAAAACAAAATTCTTGGTATATAGAATAAATGAAAAGTTGTTTGATAACTATGTAAACAGGGACAAATAATACTGAATTGGAGACCTAAAAACCAAGAAATCAGAAGAGTCCTGGCCACTTTCTTAAAGCCACTTTAGTGGAAAAGCAACTCCATAAAAAGAATGAACTATTTGACCACTCTTATACCCTACCACATTATTATAAAAGCAATACTGGAAGAACAATTTAATTGGAAAATGGGTACATTTACCACCAGCTTCCCTAAGGGCATTGAGATAGGTAGAAGTTATTTTTTAGATATAATTTAATAGCAGAATTGTGTTTCTTCACAGTCCAGTACACATGGCATGTTTTTGTGATTTTGTTTATCTAACATTATCATTAAAACACATATACAAGAACTATAAATGACTATAGATGAGAATACAAATTTGTTTTTTTATCACTGAATCATTCTAGTTTGTGTACAAAAATAAATTTTATTCTAAAAATAAGTGCAGATGTGAACAATGAATTCATTTTTGGATATTAAGGTTTCAGATCATAGAACTCTTATATATAAGATTAATGAAAACCCCTACAATTGAGCTCTATGAAGTTTTATGGAGTCAGGGTTTATAAAGGTTTTAAAAAATTGAGGTTAGCTGACAGACATTTAAAGGAGACCCACAAAAAGATTTAAAATGATTTAAAAATGAATCTTCTAAGTTTTAAGGAGTTAAAATGAACATCAGCTCTTAATGCTAATATACTAATTTATATTTAATGCTGTAGGAATATACAATAAGGAAACTTTTTAAGTAATGAAAAACATAAGAAAGCTAAGCTAAAAAATTATTTCAGTGTAATAGTTGGGGCTGACTTGTTATCTACTATGGTCAATTATATTGGAATTAACTTTCCCACTTAGATAAACATTTTGGAACATAAATGTGCTGTCTGCTGAAAGTCCCCCAATAATTTCCCATCACATTTAATTTTAGTACAAGTATCTCTGGAGATAGGAACCTCTTTTCTATGAGTGAAATAAATACATGCACATTTGAAAATCAATTATAGGATACTGGTGACATGTGATGGAGACACTGCCTGCATTATATATGTTATAGTGAAAATTGAAATTATCACAAGATAACCTTGTTCAATATGAAATTTCCCTTTTTGTTCTGTCAAGGCACTCTGAAATTGTTACTGTCCTTAAATTTTCATGGAATATCCCAGTTTTATTAACAAGGAGACATAAGTTGCTCCACTTACATTTTGCAATGGGAAATAATATAGTCCATGGTCAAAACAATGGGCTCTGGAACCAAAACTGCCTGGATGCAAATCCTGGTTCTATAGATCTAAGAGTTCTGTGACTTTAGGGAACTTACAAGATCTATATAAATCTATAGAGGTAATAATAGTACCTACTTTACAGACTTTAGAAGGATTAAAAAAATCTCAAAACATTGCACTGGTCACCGTAAGTGCTAAAAGTCATGCTATTCAAATTTTGATGTTACCAGGTTTCTGCTGATGGTGCACTGGGCAGGCACTGTTGCTAGAGTTGACTGAAATTACTGACACTGAAAGCAAAATAGGAAGTCTACAGAAAACTGCAAGATCCCTAGGTTAGCAAACTGGACTGCCTGAGCAAACTGAGATTACCTAAAATTTGGCCCACACCTTTGAGTACTGCTCACTGTATATTCAGTTCTAGTCTGCGCACTGCTAAGCTTCTTGTGATCAGGGACTGGGAAAGGAACTCTAGGCTTCCAAGATCTTTGGGTACAGGCAGCAGGCATAAATGAGACATTCTTTTTAAAATCACTGCCAGTTTTAGGTACAAACGGTAACTTCAAACCTGTGATTAAGACTGTTTACAGATTAACCATTACCTATGTCAGAATGAATGAGAATGGTACATCTTCCTGAAGCCAATTTTACTCCAATTCTGGAGAAAAGGTTAGTCACAGAACTTGTAGTAAATACTATGTTTTAAAAAATATTAAAACAGGTAAAAAAGAATAAAATTTATGTAAATTTTTAAGGTAGAAAACAAGACTCAGAAGTTCATGCCAAAAAAAAAAAAAAAAGTTCATGCCTTATATCACATTAGGTTACCTACCCAGATCCTATGCTCAACTTCCCAGCATTCACTGATCCTATTTAAGTCCAGAAAGCACTAGGTAAACCACAAGTTTCAACCTATTGAGAACTTCTGCGGAAGATCCTAAATCCTTAACTAAAACAAAATTCTAAAATTCACAATAGCACTGAATGGGGATTTTTGCAAAGCAAAAACTACAAAACTGAGTGCTAACATAGCAACAGCCCTCTATCCAGAGTCCCCAAATATGAGGTAAATGCACTAAATGAGACTATTACATGACAAAGCCCAACAATTAAGGGATATCAAATCAAGAGCAGTGCAGATTCTGTGGCAGACATATATGGTGGATGTAAAATAAAAGTGCACACAGAGACAAAATAAAAATTAAAGCTTCTCAAGTTTTTATTACTTGGCTAAAAACACAGCAGATTAGTTTTCTTTTTCCTTTGTTTCTCCTTCAGGTGAAAAAAAAATCATACGTACTCTAAGTTTTGTTGTAATACCATGTTTTAGTTGAAACACTTCACAAACACATAAGGAGAAAGTTAAGCTCTACTTCCCCACCTCCTTAAAACCATTCTCTAAAGTTTCTCTTTCAGGTAAAAAGAAGAGACATTAAGGCAGGAATATTTTATTGGTATGATTTAAAAGGATTAATAGTATTAGTCACCGTAGAATTTTAACAAAATCACTTGTTCTATAATTTCATCAAATGTTAATAAAGTTTCATTGTGCAAAAAATGTAACATTCACTTCAATCCAAAGTAGAAACAATATTATTTAGTTGATTTCTTTATTTATATTGTAAATCTTGTGCAGAGACCTGGACCCACAGATTTTGTATTCAAACTTGAAAGTAAAATAATAAATTATCAACCATAAACTTTATTATAATGAAAAAAAGCATGAATTTTAACACTCATGTTTTTAACTTTTTAAAGAAAATAACTCTTGAATGGCAAATGTCAACAATATTAAAAGATTTGGAAATGAACATATCAGCAATATGAAGGCTTGAAAATGAAAACCCATTTTATGAGTAACTTTGATATTTTTATGTTACCTCATTTTCAGCCAAAAATGAGTTATGAGAGGAAAAAGTTTAAAAAGAAAGAATACTTGAAATTAATTTATTTTGAATTTTTCAATTAGGATCTTTGTGAGTGACTGTGAGAAAGAAAGAACAAAACAACAAAACGTGGATGGAGTCCAATGAATAATTTATACCATGGTTTTATACAACATAATTAATCTCATTTAATGGAATTAAATGAATCCCCTCGAAGGATAATTGTAATTGCCTCTCAGTGATGATTTGTGAAAGGCACATACAAAATAATGAAAACTAGTAATTAGAAAGAAAAGTTTAACAAGAAGCTAAAGATCATAATTTCAATTTGAATTTTACAATGGAATGGTCCAAATATGAACAGTTAACTAGTATAACTGATGGGAGTACTTCAAGACCATTCTAATTTTAGTAAGTATAACGTGAAAACAAGCGGAGTTTATACTGATTAAGAGCCAGTCTCCTAAAAGGTGAGGTTCTCATCTATATAAACTTATGGAGAAAAGAGCTACCCATCAGGCAAGTTTAAATTTTGAAAAGAAACCCATACTTTTTTTAAGAATAACATGATTTTAGGTTGTAACATTTCTAAGTCAACAAAGGCTTTTAAAAAGTAATGCTTTTCAAGAACAGCAATATAAATTTCCTTCATAAATAAAAAATAAAAATCCCAGAGCTATTAAATGGAGATTGGTGCTAAGGACAGTATACATGATAGAATAATATACTGACAAATGAGGTGCCTTGTTCTCAAGCCACCCAGAGATCCAAAAATGTAAAATAAAAACAAAGGAAATAAACTAGATATTTTGCATAGTATGTGCTGGGAAAAGCTAACTTGCAAAGAAAAAGAATTTTTCTTCTAGAAAACATTTATTTAGAACTCCAATAACCTTTTGCTAATTTAAACTTTTTACTTATATATTTAACCTAACCCCAAGGGAACTTATTTTAAAAAGCAAATGGTTCAACATTTATTTTTAGAGTCACATTTTTGCTACATTTACTTTCTTTCAAAGGTTCCAGGGTAATGTTTTATTTTTAGAACTACTGTATAATTGTAACATTCACTTCTAACTTTACTAGTCTTTATAAACTGTGGCATAAGACTGTTTACTAGAAAAATACAATTAAGTAGTTATAATATAAACACTGATGGGACAATCAGTTTGCCAAATAACTTAAAGTCATATTAACTATTGTCAATTATGCTTTTCATTACAAATAACCAATAAACAAAAGGCTGTCATAACAAAACACAAAACAGACCAACTCCATCAAAACAGAGAAAAAAATATTGTACATATGTTAACTGAGAAAGCAAGGTGCTAAGAAACCTGGAAAAGGGGGTTGGTTGAAGTGGGAGTTTGCACCAGATAAACTTTAAGATTACTTTCAAGTGCAATTATTGGATTCTTATCTATTTTATTTTTTGAGAGAGAGAGAGAGCATTTGTGCATGCAACTGGGGGAGGGAGAGAGAATCTTGGGCAGGCTCTACGCCCAGTGCAGAGCCCGACTTGGGGCTCAATCTCACAACCCTGAGATCATGACCTCAGCTGAAATCAAGAGTCAGATGCTTAACTGACTGAGCCCCCTGGCGCCCCTCAATTATGAAATTCTAATAAATTACAAGATTATGGTAAATGAAAGAACATCAAAGAACTAGAAAGTTTGAACTACGTTTTAAAAATAAAATAAATTCTTCAGCTGTTTATAGAATATGAACTAAAACATAACTCAGGGCTTCAAGTGGAATTACTGGACAGAGGAGATTTTTATTATATAAACAAAAATCACCAGTCATGTTAATATGGAAACAAATCTAAAACTATTTCAGGTAAGAACTTTTCCTTTTAAAAGCTAAGCCTTCCAGATAGATAATTTCAATCATCTGAGGTATTAGCATTGGAAGTATTTCAGCAAGGTAAATAACTTAATGAAAAAAATCATTATTTTTAATAATACTATGTCCAGAAAAATCAAATCCTCAGATATTAAAATTTGGCTTAAAAATAGATATACCAAGTTGTTCTTTATCACTGAGATTTAATTAAGTATTTCTGAGTTAGTAAATGAGATTTAGAGTTGAAAGTCTAATAATGGTGTTATGAGATCAATTGCCAAAATCTGTCACTTGATTACTCTTTCTTGTGAGCCTCCATACTGAACTGTATGGAGTTCATCACAGCATTTGGCACCAAGAATCATAATTTGTTCTTTCCTGTTTTTTTTAATCCCATACATAACAGTTCTCCGTAACAAGTAATTTATGCAAAAAAATACCACAGATACCACCAAAAAAACCAACACACGCAAGTGCTAATTTATGTCATTCATTTTAGTTAAAGGTTAATGTAATTCATTAGAAAGCCATTATAAAAGTTTAATCAACACAGGCTTTACACATTTTGCATATCTTAAAAATCTCTACAGCTACAGATTCTAAAAATCACTATAGTGGATCTACAATATACAAAATAAATGGTAAAGTCAACCTTAAAATTAATGACCTTTCATATTTCAAAATATAAATAAAAAAGAACATTTTAAAACTATAGTATAATATAATCACTTCATTAAATACAAAGATTTATGATCAGTCTCCTTAACATCATCTATTTAAAAAGTAAGTACCTTTTCTATTACTATTTAAAAAATTAAGGACTCCTTAACATCAAGTTTTGCCAGCTCTGATTTATGTTGGATAGATTTTGCTCTAGATGCCTTTATAGTAGTTTTAAAAACTCAACTAAAACAGACTAAGTGTAACTCTAAATTTCTTCAAGTCTGTATGGAATTCACTTTGATAAACTACTTGAGCAGGGGAAGAGAGAAGGAGAAAAGAACCTCTCCCAGTCCAATTAAATTCCTTCTATTTCTATGCAGTGTAAGAAACAAATGTTTTAAACTATGTTACAACTTGAAATAAAAGTGGTTGAACTTAATTTATTTGAATATATTTTCTTTTTTTTTTTTTTTTAAAGATTTTATTTATTTGACAGAGAGAGACACAGCAAGAGAGGGAACACAAGCAGGGGGAGAGGGAGAGGAAGAAGCAGGCTTCCCGAGGAGCAGGGAGCCCGATATGCAGGGCTTGATCCCAGGACCCTGGGACCACGACCTGAGCCGAAGGCAGATGCTTAACAACTGAGCCACCCAGGCGCCCCTTGAATATATTTTCCTGTTTAATTTTGCCTTTGAACTCCATGACAGAGAATGGACTAAGGTGAAGTCTATCCTGAAAAAATCTAAGTGAAAATCTGAAGGATGGGCCATGATACTTCATAACAGCTGTATTCTCCAACATCCGGTTTTGGTTTTATTACACAGTGTAAATATTACATTTAATATAAAATAGTAAAGGAATGGAAGAGAAATCATGTTATTTTGAAAAAACTGCATTCTAGCATTTTCAAGATTGGTTAGGAGAAACACCCAAATTTTCACAAATGAAAAGTAAAGCACATTCTTAAAATAAAAATTGTGCACAATTTTTGGAATAAAACTATTCCATAAGCTGTTCAAAATGAGAAGTACATTATTTTTTTTAAGTGAATATAATCCTTCCATATAATAAATTTTGGAAACTGCCATAAAGTCAACTTTCCACATGAAATTTGATGTTCTTGCTTTCCCTTTTACGGAGTTCCCCAATACTGTTACTCGTACTCTGACAGTGCAGGTAGTGAAAGGGCACAGAAAAAGAAAGCACAATCTTTAGAGTTAAAATGAACAAGTAAAATACCTTATATTTTATAAATCCTGGGGCAGCAAAAATGTTAAGAGTTATTCTATGATAAAACTTGGAATAGGAATAAAGCAAAGAACCATTTACACATAACATACTATGTGGAAAGGACTGCTGCTGATTTTCAGAAGATGGATGGATGGATGGATGGGTGAATGGATAGATGGACAGATAAACAGACACAGATAGATATACTCACAAACACATACATATAAACATGCACACATTATATATAAATTATCAGGATACAGACTGGCATATCAGTATGTATCAGTGTTTCTTTCCACATACATACATACATGCCTATAAAACTCTACACTGTCAGACCAAGACCACCAAGTTCTTTGAGTCACCTCTCCCTGACCTTTAAATGGATTAAAACAACAACAAAAAAATTCCAAATGTATCTTTAAAAGTAAACAATCATAAACATTACATTTTGAATATATCATGACACTTGAACTCCATATTTACTAGTCCCCAAAGAACTTTATCAAAAATCCCACAAATACCAATTCTTATAAACAATGGTATTTCCCTTTCAAATAGTTCTAAAATTCTACAGTATACTTGGGACATCTTCTCTGGATACAAATTATAGATATGGTCAAACAGAATAAAGTACAGTTGACCTTAAACAATGTTGGGTGGAGGTAAGGGACACTGACCCCTATGTAGTTGAAAATCTGCACATAACTTTTGACTCTCCCAAAACTTAACTACTAATAGCCTACGCTGACCAGAAGCCTTACGAAGAACATAAACAGTTGATTAAAACACATTTTGTATGTTTTAGTAAGCTGGAGAAAAAAAATTTAGAAAATCATAAGGAAGATAAAATACATTACAGTACTGTACTACAAATTAAATTATATAAGTGCCCATGCAGTTCAATCCTGTGTTGAGAGTCAACTGTACTGTATTTAACCAATAATGCACGAAGCCTCATTATAATTTGGACTATGCTGTGTAAATATACAGAAAGAAGTAAGTTCCTTCTGAAAACTAAATTCCTTAAAAAGTAGTTAAGATGAATTTCTGTATTATAGTTATTCCACTCTAATACAAATTCTACTGTGAATGACAATTCTAAAGTAGTATTATGATACTCTTCATTTGATTTAGCAATATGATTTTCCTAAACTAGACAACAGATAAAACAACAGTGACACAGTGAATAACATCAGTGATACTCTTCCTCAGAAAGCAGAAACAGCATATAGGGTAGACTTTTGGAAGGTAGACAAATGGAAAAACAACAAAAAAAAAAATTGGGAGAAAAGTCTTTATTCAAATACTTCTAGTACAACCAATAGGAAATGTCCTCTCCCTCAAAAAACCCCACTAACTCTATACTTTGCTTAAAGATAAAAAAATCAAACAAAGCCCTTTTGAGTATTTCTAGTATCTCTTCACAACAGCCTCAGAATTAAAAATATAAAACATTTTAATAGTATCTTGATAAAGGAAATTTTTTGTTAAAATTCAACTACTTGTACTTAAAATGCTAGAGTTGCTTTCATCAAAAAAAAAAAAACAATAAAATCAGCTTAAAATAAATTTATTGTACAATACAAAAAGTAGGCATACTGGAAAATAAAAGGTACATTATTAAATATACAAAGGAAATGAAAGAAAGCTAAGTAACACAAATGTTTTAATCCAAACACTAAGATAAAATGCACAACATTTATGCTAAAAATAAAGTATTTCAGGAAGGATATGCATTTCAAACGAAATGTTAATAATAAAAAAAAGGAAAAACAAATGTGCTAATTTCTAAATGCTTGAATATCAAGAATCAGTAATGGCATGAAACATTAAATCCACAATACTGGGTACTTTTCAAGAACTTTATTTGAAAAGGTATTAAAAATACTGAAGGAATCAATTTAAAGAATGTCCTTAAATCTGGCAAAGATTTTCCTTCTTTTTTTTTTTCTTAAGGTAAAGTTTGGGGGCCTATTCACAGTATCTTCCCTCTTCTTCCATTTGGATACCTTCCTACAAAAACTTCTGGATGCTCATCCTTAACAAGATTTTTAAAACACAGTTAGCTTAGATAATGCTACTTCACTGGTAAGTGTGCACTTACCAACATAAGTGCCATAAATTAACAACATAATTTTGAAATCTATACATATGGACACAATAGGGAAACATTAAATTTTCATTTTATAAAGTAAAACCAATCTCCAAATGAAATAGTAAAATGTAACAATTTAGAGCATAGGGGAAAAAATAAAACTTTTCCCCCAGTCTATCAATTAAGACATTCCCCAAACTGTAAATGGCTTTGGTGGAACTCATAGTACAAATGATACTGTTTAAAGGTGTTGCAGAGGCGAGGACTTCAAAAAAACCACTCCCCTGTCAATGGCCAAGCCAGAAGTATCCAGTGAGATATGCATTTATACATTAGAGAAATATTCAAGTAACCATAAAATCCTTTAAAACTTAACATATAATTATTTAAATATTTAAGTTTAATACTTAAGTTAGCCCAAAAAGCTTCTGACCAATCAATACCTTTGGAAGGGAACTTCTTTTTCTATTATCATAGTTCCCAAGCTCCAGACATCATATGATCAGGTTTTCTGTATTTATTTTGCACCAGTATCTAAATTACTCAGTGAAACCTTTTTTACTACACTATTATTTACTTTCATAGACGTTATCTACCACATTTATGCCATGACACTAAAAAAAAACAAACTATCAAGTTCTCCTTCTAGACCCCAGACCTCATCACTGCCCCTCCAAAATCTACAAGTTTAAGAATGGATAAAACAAAAACCAAGAACACCTTGTAGGTATGGGAAACTGTGGGGAAAACCGAAGAGCTATTTGGAAGAAGGAAGAAGTGTGAATAGGTCCTACAGAATCTTACAATCACTTTGCCAAGACAGACTTTAAACATTTTAAATTATTCAAAACAGTCCTTCTCTTAAAAACAAGTTTTGATTCTCAATATTGCATTTTATAACCAAACAAAAGGATTCAGATCTAACATTTTAGTAGCATACTTACTACCATCAGACTGAATTCATTTCCTAAGTACTCCAAAAGAGTTCAAATAAAACAAACTTCATGAGATGTTATTATAATTTATCATAAAAGATTCATTAGCATTTGTGAAATTATTAGGATAATAAAAATATTAAAAGCTAAAACCCAAGACTTCACCATTCATACTTAAATATAACACAGAAAAAGTAACGTGGATAATACGAAAATAAAATTGTTTAGGTAAACATTTCACTTGAAGACACCCACTGTTGCTCCTTCTGAGTAACCATTATAGCTTTTTAACAGTGAAATGTCATTATCTTACTTCTGAAATTCTTTGGCTGGAATGTTTTAGTAACATAAGACACTCCCGTACATGACAATTTTGACAGAACATAGAGGAATTGCAAAATAAAAAAAGCAAAGACATGATTTATGTTTTAAAGTGTTTGATAAAATTTAAAATGAAGTTTTAAAAATTTAAAGCCAATCTATCACTAAAAATGGCATAAAATGTAAACTTAAGCTAATTTTATAATCTACTGCTATATTAAATAATTTGGGATTCATTAATTTTGCCTTTTTAGTTTTGTATTTAGCATAGAAATAACTTTCTACTGCCCCTACAGACATCATGTAAGTTTTAAAACTGGGAAAGAAAAAACAAAATGTAATGAAATTTATGAGTTCAATGTGTGGGTTTTAGAACCAAAAAATTAAATATTTGTTACTATTTTAAAATGAGGATTAAGTTAAAATTTTAATTATACCATCAAAAAATTGAAAGGAATTTTTCCTTTTTGCATCTTCAAAAATAAAGCAAATTTGCTTTACTTATTTATAAATACTTTTTTAAAGACCAACAAATCCACTTTTTAATCTCTTATCTTTATACAAAGATTAAAAGGAAAAAAAGCTTTATGGCTCCAGCACCCAAGGTTGAGAACACAAAAAACTCAAATAAATATTTATAGTATGCAAAAAAGCTAAAGATGTTTGAGAGGTTAAATGAAGAACATTCTGAAACTAGAACCCATTTCTTTAGCTTTTCTCTCCCAGACTTTCCATTCTATATACTACAGTTGTAGAGATGTCCTCATTTGACTCAGGTGACACTTTTTTCCATACTGTCTCTTTTAAAGCAAGTTCTTGTTGGAGACTTTCATAGTCCAATGGTCCAAAGGAATGCTAGTTGTTCAAGCAACATACATAATTTATTAGTGCACTTGAGTGAAGAAAGGTCCAAGCTATAAAACGGTATTTTTCAATGAATGTTATTAAAATCTGTTAACATTTTCACCCACCACCATTTGATGTTTTGTTCCATGTTACTCATGTTGACTCTCATGGAAGTTTCTATTCTGTTGGCTTTGTATAATTCTCATATTATTAGAAGTTACTTTGATTGGAACAATAGGAAAATTTTCTTACTATGCGTAAAAATAATTTCTACTTATATAAGTGCTTCATATTAGCTTCAAGTCTAATTAGTTATTTACTATAAACATCCAGATGGGATGTAAAAGAATTTAATTAAAACTCAAAGCAAGTCCTTGTTCCAGTGAATAACTATGAAGACAAAAAAATCCTGTTCCTGAAATTTAAGTCCTGACTCTTAAATATTAGCTCTAAAAAAGTATATATGTGCAATAATATGAAGCCAAACACACTGATAAATAAATATTACTTTAAGAGTGTCAAGAATTCTATATTAAACACTTTTTAAAGTAAAGTATTTCATTGGTAGTGGCCACTAAAACTTACTATGAGGCTTTGAAAGGTCTTTCACTAATACTATAATCCCTTTCCCATTTATATATCCATCCACATCAAAATAAACTTCAAGACTATAACTGACAAATATTAAGAGTAAAAACAAGGCTTTCTTTTATAGCATGTAGCTAGCACTCTCCAATGTTGCTTTCTTGGAACAGAATCAATTCTTTTTTCTTTTTAACAGAATCAATTCTTAAAAATATTGCTTAAAATAGCAGGAAAATGGGTGGTAGGGAAACTCTGCTGCTAGGCTAACCAGTTTAAATTTAAATAAAACAGCAATATCTATATACTACCATGTCCAGGGTAAAAATGTCAACAACTTGTGTATACTCATTTGTGATTAGCAAATATATGAGGCCACTAACAATTAAACTAAGTTCTATTCAAACAGGTGAATCTCATTTTCTTTCTCTGAGAAAAATATTACATAATAATCTAAATAAGAATTTTGCTTACCCTTTGATCACCACCTTCTCTTCGAGGATCAAGTTTTTTTGCAAAGTGTCTCAGATTATCATAGTTATGGAAATTACAGAGGGAAACAAGATCCTGTAAATAAACAGAACAGGTGTAAGAAACTGGCTATTCACTGGCCATTGTTTTTTCATATTTTAACAAATCACACTAATATTGTCCAACTTAACTACTATCTCATGGAAAATACCACTGCATGCTAATAAAGCGGCATGATGCATCAAGAAGAGAACTGAAATGAGAATGAAAAGACATGGATAAAAATTTTGAGAACACTGCTTACGAGCATGACCCTAGGGCTCAACCATCAAATTGTTTAACTTTCATTTCCTATAAAATGGGTACTATAGTAACAAGCCATATGAAAGAACTATTCTATCGAATACCCATAAAGCAACACAAAAATATAAATCAATATTCTGGTTATAATCTATTATAATCTATAAGCAATCCAACGTCATCCTCTAGTTTTTGTAAAATATAAAAAATTGAAAAATAAATCAGAATTTTAACTGAGAAAGTTTGCAGAAAAATTATGGCACTCAATAGAGATTCCATGAAGTAGTAAATGTACATAAAACCAGAAGCTGAAATATTAGCAAACTTGGGTAACAACATAAAATACTGAACTAATCAACAGTAGTAACAATTTTATTTTGCAGTGCTTATGTCCTCAAAAAAGAGACTCTTCAAGGTAGTTTATGGATAAAGATATTCAAACATGCAGATTAAATGATGATACAATAAACTATAATAATCTTAATTTATGTTGGGCTTTAAATTTAAACCTTTCCAAGTTTAATAACTTTAGCTGAGCTTTCAGAAACTGAAAACTATTTAAAACCATGACAATTAAAACATCAGTTTCAAATGTAATTTTCTATGGGAATGAGTATATGGGAGCTGTCTGATAGAAGCAATTTAAAGCTCCTCTATGAGTACTTCCACGGCTAACCCAGTAACTGGCAGACAGGCAGGCAGAATGCCAACAATCAATAAACTACTGAAATGAGTAAAAAAAATAGAATCACTGGATGGTTCCACTTACATGATCATTATCATATAACATCCATTCATGATAAAAACCTTCAACAAAGTGGGTTTAGAGGGAACATACCTCAACACAATAAAGAGCCTTATATGAAAAACCCACAGCTAACACCATACTCAATAGGGAAAAAAACATGAGAGCTTTTCCCCTAAGGTCAAGAACAAGATGTCCACTTTTATTCAACATAGTACTAGAAGTCCTAGCCACAGCAATCAGACAACAAAAGAAATAAAAGGCATCCAAATTGGTAATTAAGAAGTAAAACTTTCACTATTTGCAGATGAAATGATACTCTATATAGAAAACCCTAAAGACTCCACCAAAAACTACTGGAACTGATAAATGAATCCAGTAAAGTCACAGGATACAAAATCAATATACAGAAATCCAATGCATTTTTACACACTAATAATGAAACCACAGAAAGTAAGAAAAACAATCCCATTTATAATTGCACCAAAAATAGTAAAATACCTAGGAATAAACTTAACCAAAGAGGTGAAAGACCTGTACTCTGAACTATAAAACACTGATGAAAGAAACTGAAGACAACACAAAGCAATGGAAAAGACATTCCATGCACATGGACTGGAAGAACAAATATTGTTAAAATGTCTACACTACGCAAAGCAATCTACAGATTTAATGCAATCTCTATCAAAACACCAAAAGCATTTTTCACAGAGCTAGAACAAAGAATTCTCAAATTTGTATGGGAACCACAAAAGACTCCAAATAGCCAAAACAATCTTGAAAAAGAAAAACAAAACTGGAGGCATCACAATTCCAGACTTCAAGTTATATTACAAAGCTGTAGTAATCAAAACAGTATGTTACAGGCACAAAGACACATAGATCAATGGACCAGAACAGAAAATCCAGAAATAAACCCATAATTATATGGTCAATTAATCTCTGATGAAGTACGAAAGAATACGCAATGGTTTAAAAAGACAGACTCTTCGGAGTGCCTGGGTGGCTCAGTCGTTAAGCATCTGCCTTCGGCTCAGGTCATGATCCCAGAGACCTGGGATCAAGCCCCGCACTGGGCTCCCTGCTTACTTGGGAAGTCTGCTTCTCCCTCTCCCACTCCCCCTGCCTGTGTTCCCTCTCTCGTTGTGTCTCTCTCTGTCAAATAAATAAAATAAAATCTTTAAAAAAAAAAAGTTTAAAAAAATAAATAAAAAGACAGACTCTTCGGGATGCCTGGGTGGCTCAGTCGTTGAGCATCTGCCTTCAGCTCAGGTCATGATCCCAGGGTCCTGGGATCAAGCCCCGCATCGGGCTCCCTGCTCCGCGGGAAGCCTGCTTCTCCCTCTCCCATTCCCCCTGCTTGTGTTCCCTCTCTGGCTGTCTTTCTCTCTGTCAAATAAATAAAACCTTTAAAAAAAAAAAAAAAAAAGACAGACTCTTCAATAAGTGGTGTTGGGAAAACTAGACAGCTACATGCAAAATAATGAAAGTGGACCATTTTTTTAAACCATACACAAAAATCAACTCAAAATGGATTAAGGAACTAAATGTTAGACCTGAAACGATAAAAATCCCAGAAGAGATCACAGGCAATAATTTCTCTGATGTTGGCTGTAGCCAACATCTTTCTAGATATGTCTCCCGAAGCAAGGAAAACAAAAGCAAAAGTAAAGTATTGGGACTGCATCAAAATAAAGAGCTTCTGCACAGTAAAGGAAAACAATCAACCAAACTAAAAAACAACCTACCGAATGGGAGAAGATATTTGCAAATGACAGATCTGATAAAGGGTTAGTAACCAAAATATATGAGGAACTGATACAACTCAATACCCAGAAAAACAAATTATCCAATTAATAAATGGGCAGAAGATATGAAAAGACATTTCTCCAAAGACATGCAGATGGTCAACAAACACATGAAAAGATGTTCAACATCACTCATCATCAGGGTAATGCAAATCAAAACCACAATGAGATATCACTTCACACTTGTCAGAATGGCTAAAATCAGAAACTCAAGAAAAAACAAGTGTTGGTGAGGATGTGGAGAAAAAGGAACCTTTGTGCACTGTTGATGGGAATGCAAACTGGTGCAGCCACTGTGGAAAACAGTATGAAGGTTCATTAAAAAGTCTAAAAAAAAAATGTTAAAAAAGAACTACTCTATATCCAGAAATCACACTATTTAGCATTTACCCAAAGAATATAAAAACACTAATTTGAAGGGATATATGCACCCCTATGTTTATTGGAGTCTTATTTATAATAGCCAAACTATGTAAACAGCCCAAATGTCCATCGATAGATGAGTGGATAAGGAAGAAGTGGTGTATACATATACACAATGGAATATTATTCGGCCATAAAGAAGAATGAAATCTTGCCATTTGCTACAACATGGATGGATCTAGAGACTATAATGCTAAGTGAAGTAAGCCAGTCAGAGAAAGACAAATACCACATCATTTCACTTGCATGTAGAATTTAAGAAACAAAACAAAGGGGGGGGGGAAGAGATAAACCAAAAACCGACTCAACTACAGAGAACTGCTGGTTACCAGAGAGGTGTGTAGGGGAATGGGTGAAACAGGTGAAGGGGATTAAGAGTACACTTATCACGATGAACACTGGGTAATGTATAGAATTGTTGAACCACTATATTGTACGCCTGAAACTAATACATCATTGTATGTTAACTATATCGGAATTAAAATGGAAAAAACTGAATCATTGGATGGTTCCACTTATATGACCATTATTTTCAGTAAGAAAATACACTTACATGACAGAAATGAATTCCCTTAACACTGTTGCCCATCTTGTCCAGAGGAGGAGACCAGCACATCATGCCCATGACATTGGGGACAACTAAAAGAATGCCCCCAGCAACTCCGGATTTTGCAGGAAGACCAACCTGAAAATAATTTGAAAAAAAGGATATTCATGTTAACATTTTAAAAAAAGAAAAGTTATGTCCAACAATAAGGGAATTGGTTTAAAAATTATGGTTTACATACACACAGTAGAATTCTAACATTACAAATGTAGAAAAGTATTTTTCAACATGTTTATAATATAATAAATGAGAAAACACTATTAACAGTTGAGATATATTTGAATATAGAAAAATTTGAAAAGATATACTCTAAGGATTAAAGTAAATTACATCTAAATTGTGGGGCTACGCATGTTTTTATTTTAGTCTTTTGGTCTATATTTTTTAATTCTATAATAAACATGTATTAAATACTTGGAAAAAATATTCTATGACTAGAGAACAATGAGAAATTATATCTTCTTAAAAGATTCTCTGTGGTATACTGTCAGAATTGTCTGAGGAATAGAAATAAGATGGTAATTCAAATTAATCCTCTTCAAAACTTAAGTTTGCATTATGCAACACTTGACAATAACTGTGATAAAAGACAATATTAATATCATCAGGGCAGTATTCATTAATGGCTTACTAACATTCCAATATTGACTACCTATCCTAGAAATAATCTTGCACAAAACCCAAGAGGAAAAAAAAAAATCACCTGAATGGGATATACCAATTTACCAGGAATACAAGATACAAGGGACAATGGTATGGATGCAATAAACAAAATCTATACCGTGAGAAACTATACAGGATAAATGACCCAGTTTTATCAACTAAAAATAACAAGAAAAAAGAGAGGTCAAGGGGAAGAACACAGATTTTGAAAATAATAATAAAGGGAGATAAAACCAATCACAGTGTATGGCCTTTATTTGCATCCCAAGTCTATTATTATAGAAAATAATAATTTATAAGACAATCCAGATCATCTGAACACTAAATATTTTGATGCTATTAAAGATCAAGATGTTTTTATCTTTTTTAAATGCAATAATGCTGCTACGGTTTTTTAAAGACATCCTTATCATTTAGAATTACATATTAAACTACAGCAAGGGTGGGGAATAAAGATAAACAATATTGATCATGTATTGATAATTACTGAAGTTGAGTAGTGGGTAACATTAAATGCATTTCTCCATTTTTCTGTTTTAAAATTTTCAAATAAAAATTTTTTTAGGGCATTATGTCTTCACATAAGCAGAATGAGTTAGAAAGCCTATACATTTCACAAGTGTACAAAGATGCTCACAAGTGCACAACAGAGCTTAAAGCAGTATATTTTTGTTAAATATACTTTAAGTACTTTAAAATATCTATGACAATAACCATAGATGTTAAACATCACAATTATGTGCTCCTTCTGAACTTAAGGAATTCTTGAGGTACATAATCACCATAATGCTAAATATTAACAAGGAAAAGCAGAGAGGTCTATACTAACCTTGTACTTTGGAATGCCTTATAAGTAGAAGTGATGAGGTTCTATAAATTAAACTTCAAGTTCTTAAGAATATCTGGTAGAGGGGCGCCTGGGTGGCTCAGTCAGTTAAGCGGCTGCCTTCGACTCGGGTCATGATCTCAGGGTCCCGGGATCAAGCCCCGTTTCAGGCTCCCTGCTCCTCGGAGAGTCTGCTTCTCCCTCTTCCTCTGCCCCTCCCCCTGCTCATGCTCCCTGTCTCTCTCTCAAATAAATAAATAAAATCTTACAAAAAAAAAAAAAAGAGAATATCTGGTAGACTGCTTAACTCTAGTCCTTACCAAGTCTGTAACAAATTAACCTTGAAAACAAGTCTCTCTCTCAAAAATTAATGTGCAGCTTTAGAACCAAAGTTCAAACTGTATTTTTAAAAGAACTAGTCCAGACTAGTTCCTTGCAGTAGAAAATTAAGATTAAACAATTACTTACATGGAAAGCAAACTGCCCTGAGAAATCATACATGCCACAGGAATGCATCAAACTCAGTGTATTTCGAACTGCTTCAGGGCTCAGTACTCTCTCACCAGTAATTGGACAGAAACCACCATTAGCCAGTGTTGCAGCCATCACACTGGCTGATTCACAAGTTACTTCAATGGAGCATAGCTAAAAGGAAGAAAAAAACTGTCTGAAAATCTGGGTTCACATTAATTTTTGTACTGCAGTTGACTTCTAAGGAAATCTGTTTCATCTAGTATTTCATACAGATCTGAAATCTTTCTTCCAAGGGGATTATTTTAATATAACTTGATAATATTCCAAAGATTTTAATTTGAACAAAGTTTAAGCCCCTTTACGGTTTATCCTGATTTGCCCAGTCACCTAGTCTTCTAATGGCAAAACTAGGATAGGAAGAGCCAGCCCCTAAGCACTAAGATTTGTAATTGCCCCAAGTGATATTAAAAGTTGTTTAAATATTAATACTTTCTGTTGGATACACTAACAATTATTTTTAAATCAAAAGAAAAAGGAGCCATGATATAGTTTTAAGATAAAGCAACAGACATCAGTATGATAAATAGCATCTACATGAGAAATTGCCACTTAAGGAAAAAAATGCTAAAATGCCTAACATTTCACTATAGCAAAGCTCAGCATCCCTATGTAGCAACATGCAAAAAATTAAGGGAAGAAAACTCTAAGATTGCTCTAGCCTGGATATTCTGTGTGCCTAAATCAAAATGCACTTATTAATATTCAAATACTTATTTGATACTGATTATGGCTGCTCAATAAATTATGATCAATAAAGAAGGCAAAGTCCAAGTACAATATAGTTTGAAATTTTTGCATTTAAATATAATCAAAATAATGGAAATACCTTATCATAGCAAACCCAAAATTACTCATAAAACTGAAACAATAAATATGCTCCATTTTATTTTTCCTTAACAGCAACCAAAACTGTGGGGGGTAGGGGAGAAAGGAGAGGAGAAGGAGGATGGGAAGAGGGAGCAGGAGAAGACTAGGTTCTCAACTTGCAAGCTTTCCTTATTCATACTTCAAGACTGTACAAGAGGCACAAAAGGGGTCTGGAACAGTAAGAAGAAAACTAATTAGCTATAGTGTATTAGGAAACTCACTGAGAACCACTTTTTGACTGACATTTACTTTTGTTTATTTATATTAAAATCTCTTCCCTATTTCTTCAAAACTACAAAACCTACTTACTATACTGACCCCAGACAGCAAAGACTTATAGTAGATTTAATCATGAAAGTCTTTCTAAAATAGATTTAAATTCCAATGATCATTTCCCAATTTAATCCTTAGTATTAACTGGAATTTTGTTTGTCATAAGATGATATACTACTAATTTTACAAATCCCAATTTGAGAGTACTTTCCTGATACCCTGATGGATGTTCAATTACATACAGCCCTCCTCCAAAAAAGTAAGGCTTCTATGGCCTTCTCTTGATTTTTGCCCAAAAGTGCAGACATTTCACAGTAGATTAGTAGCACCTAGGCTGTAACAGCCAAACTCAAGCATGTATACCAAAGGAAAAGAAGCATTAATGTATGGAAGAAATTCATATGGGCAGGGGGAAAATAGGGCTACTGGATAAAAGTAACTATGATGCTGTATTTTATGTTAACACCTTATAGCTTCAAAGGAATTTCACACACATCATCTCATATTATCTTCAAGGTAACGCAGAAAGTTAGGGCAAGCATGTGCTACACATAATGAAACTAGGTCTAAGTAACTGAAATTAGGTCACATGGCTAAAAAGTGGCCAGATTAGACCTTGATTTTATATTGATAGTCTGGATTCTCAATTCACAGTTCTTCACATTGGCAGATGACAAACTGCCATCAAAATCTACTTCATTATCAACCTCCCTTACATATTCTTGAAGATTACTACAAATTTGAAATTCAAGCACTTCTTCAAAAGTAAAGACAGACAAATGTAAGGTTAACTAGAAACCAATAACAATTAATTTGTTATTATGTGGCTTGACATTATATCCCATCAGAGGCACCAATGTTATTATATCTGTAGGAATGAATTGAAATGAAAACACAGGGAGAAAAAAGGGATGTCCAGGAAGGCTATTTAAAACTGAGTTCTAACTACATCAAAAACTAATGATGTAATGTATGGTGATTAACATAACATAATAAAATAAAATAAATAAATAAAACTGCATTCTATAACCACAGCAGATTATATGAATGACCCACTTCCCTCATGAATGTGGAGAGCTACTTTAAGTTAGAAAAAACCCACCATATGACATTGCAAAAATGAATTAAACCAACCGAGAAACTGCCTCTTTAAGATGCTGAGTATGAACCGTCTGATAAAGAAACAAATAAATCCTCCAAACAAAATTGAAAAGCTAAGAAATCGCTTAGTTTATAATAAGGACAAGCCTGGAGTTATACATCATTTTTGACACTTCTTAAATATGTTTTTACAGAAAAAAACTCTCTATTACATTCTGAGGCATGACATTTTAGGAGAAAAAGACATGAAATTATCTTTCATGAAGGCTTTTTTTGGAAGGTCAATGGTAAATGTATTTTATCTTAGCCAGGAACCATGGTTTCACAGATATCTATATTCTGCAAAATGTGATATGCCCATTTATATATAAAATTCATAGAGTTAAAGTAAATTACCTGGAAATAGAAGTCTAATATACCAACCATGTCTGTGCCTTCTGGAAAACACTGAAAAAACAGAAAGGCAATTAAAAACAAGAATATATGCACATATGTAAAAGACACATAAAGATTAAATTTAAAATGTACACAAATGTTTCATCTTGAGAAAATAGCACATAACCTATAAACAGTATAAACATGAAATAATGAAGAACAATAAAGTAAAAGTACATCACATACAGATTTCTAAATACTAGTTTAACAATGATAAACTGATTCATAATTCATAAACTAAGTTACTGGACCACCCTCTTAAAATTTAAAAATCAAATGTAATCAACAATAGTCTGGCATTACACTTTTGGAAAAATGGGCTAATCCTTAAGCAAAACTTGCATTAATAAAACTAGTCAAATATTTGAATACTGCCAGATACTAAATCGATTTAATAATATTAACATTTTGATACCATTAACTCAAGAGTGTTTTGCGAAAACTTCTGCACCTTAACTAGTAATAGGTAGTTGCTTAAAATCTGTTGCTGAGTTCTTAACATACATCTTAATGTAATTTATTAAATAAAATAATTTGAAATAGAAATAAAAATTCAAAAACCTTTTTTTCTTTTAGGTAATATCCTATTGCAAAATTTCGATCTCCGCTTTCTCTTTCAGACTGAAACCTAGGAAGAAAAGAAAATTGCTCTATTTACTTATTTTCTGTAAGAGTATGATTGTTCTGTAGTTTAATTTGTATAGCAAAGTATAGTATAAAGAACACATTGACCTAAGAGTCAAGACTGCTAGGTTCCAATCCCAGTTCTGTCAATAGGCTAGCTATGTGTCTTGGGGAAGTTATTTAAGTGACAATTCTTTTAGCCTTAACTTCCTCAGCTATAAAAGGACTGAAATGAGCTAGGCCCTTTCTAATCTTCATATTTTATGAATAAAGAAGCTAATTTTAAAATTATCAAATATTCCACCATTAAAAAATATACTAAGAAGTCGCAGAATCTCTGGATCCTCCAAAAGTACAATAATCAATTCCAACTGAGGGAATCCATGGAAATTTCACTGAGAGAGGGACACATGAAATGGGCCTTTCAGCATTTGTTAGATTAACAGATTTCAGGGGGAAGCCTAAACAATGGAAAATTCCATGTAGCAAGAACAAAGTTAAAAAGTATAAAAGACAGGACTTCATTGAAGAATGGCACATATTCTGATGTATCTGGGAAATAGGGTTCATGGAGAAGAGTGGAGAAACATCAAACTAACAAGGGAGACTAGGACCACATTATCAAGACTGATAAATGCTAAAAATGGCTCCTGATTGCCAACAAAATGAAAGCTTCAAGGCTTTCAATCAAATTACCTTGTCAGATCTACATTTTAGAAGGATAACTCTGACATCAGTTTGGGAAAGGGAAAAAAGAAAGGATGACTGATGCTATTAGGAGACCAGAGTAGTAAGAGCCACCGAAAGCCTGAACTTAGGTAGTGGTGATAGGAATGGAAGGACAGGTATGATCAAACATGAGAGCAATTCAGCAAATCTTCCAACTTGATGGGAAAGAGGAGAAACAGGGTGAATGAAGTCTGGTACAAAACTCTAGATTTCTAATGCAGTCTACTGAAAGGATCGTGATACCAACTGATGGGAACCCTGGAGCAAAGAGCAGTTTGAGAAGAAAGAGAATGAGTTTTAATTTAGACAGATTTAATTTGCAGTACATTTGAGAAATCAACCTACAAGAGTCCAGAAGGCTGCTGACAAAAGAGGAACTGTAGGTGACACACTGTATTATCGATCATGGAGTGGGGGGTGGCAGTCCCCCCTACCTATACATTTTAATGTTCTTATGGTCAGAAAAACAATGCTGAATGTGGAAAAGCTCTTGAAAATAAACTTATCAACTTGCCATACCTTTAAAAAAAAAAAAATCAACATAGTGTACTAACTACTCAGCAATTATCACAATGCCTAGCATATAGCTCTGTGCAACAAACACTACATCAAGTGCCTATTATCTACCAGGTAACAGGAATACAAAAATGAATTGGAAGATATTCTATCCAGGTCTAAAGGAGATCAGAGTCTAATAGCGGTGATGGGGCAGAGAGACATAGAGTAAGCTCAATTAAATATGGTAATATGAGACCACAGAAGAGAGGTGAGATGAGATTCATGAAAAACTTCCTGGAAAAGATACTTAAGCTGATGAATAAAAGTTGGTACAACAACCTGAAAATTTTTGCCTCCTGAAACATGTAGTACAAAGTGTCACTTAGTTAGTAGTCATGTCAAAACTGTTTCAGCTTTATCTAACCACAGGAAACAACCAGACCTATTCAAAATGGAGAATATCCACTATAGCCAGATGCAGCCTACTGCCTGTTTTTAGAAATAAAGTTTCTTGGAAGATCACCTCATGTTGTCTATGGCTGCTTTCCTACCAAAATAGTAGAGATGAGTAGTTGCAACAGAGTCTATATGGCCCACAAGTCTGAAATATTTACTATCTGGTCCTTCACAGAGAAAATTAGTTAATACCTACTTTGTAAAACAAGTGATTGACACTCCCAAAAAAAGCCATTTAATAAAACTTTATAAAGCAAGGGTATAGAGCAGGGGGACTCTTCTATTTTAATAAAGCAAAAGAGACTCATATAAATGTATTGTATGAACCTTGATTAATTCCTGGGGAAAAAGGCTGTAATAGGCATTTAAGGGACAGTTGGGGACATTTACATATTAATGATATTTTTAAATTAATGTTAATGATCTTAAATGTGTTGATGGTATTGTGGTTATGTAGGAGAATGTCCTTATAACATACTGTGTGACATATAAAAGTCACACAGTAATCAATCCTTACGAATACACATGTTGAGTTATTTAAGGGTGAAATGTTGGGATATCTATAACTTTATTTCTATTAGTTCAGGGAAAAAATCCCAACATATACATGTATATTTACATATATGTACATATATAGAGAGATACACATGTTTTTAAACACTTCTATTTAAAGAAAGAGGTTGAGGAAAAGCAAATGAGACAAAATATTAATCAGAAAATATAGGTGAAAGATACCCAGATATTCACTGTTTATTATTTCGACTTTTCTGTAGACTGGCCAATTTCAAAATAAAAAATTGGGGTGAAAGTCAACTTAGCCAGGCAGAGAAATTAAGAGAGGTAAGACAGGGGCATCTGAGTGGCTCAGGCAGTTAAGTGTCTGACTCTTAGTTTCTGCTCAAGTCATGATCTCAGGGTTGTGGGGATTGACCCTGTAATGGGCTCCTCATTCAGCCTGGAGTCAGCTTGTCCCTCTCCCTCTGCTCCCCACCCCCCACCCCGGCTCACACACGCTCTCTCTCTCTCAAAATATATAAATAAATAAAATCTTAAAAAAAAAAAAAAGAGGTAAAACATGTATTACAGGCAAAGAGAAAACTGAATAACTGTATCAGTAATTTTTTTTTTTGAAGATTTTATTTATTTATCAGAGAGAGAAAGAACACAAGCAGGGGGAATGGCAGGCAGAGGGAGAAGCAGGTTCCCTGCTGAGCAAGGAGCCCAATGCTGGACTCAATCCCAGGACCCTGGGATCATGACCTGAGCCCAAGGCAGACACTTAACAGACTGAGCCACCCAGGCATCCTTAACTATTAGTAATTTAAGGTAAAGTTGGATTCCCTTCAAATTCTATAATTACCCACAAGAAGTTTATCAAAACTGTTTAAAGCATTTATTTATTCACTGAAGTAAGCCCTAGAATCAATAAGGGAAAACAGATTAATTCTAAGTACACTGTGTATTATAATATAGAGAAAGCGGGGAGAGGGAGGTAGAGGGGAGGGACAAGACAGTATTTAAAACAGAATTCTATAATCTAGTTATTTTTGTTAATTTAAAGAGGCCTGGCCTATTATAAAAAACTTAAGTCATAAATCAGACTCACGTCGCATTACTGAATCCAACATATTCATTGCCAGCCATCTTATTCAAAAACTGCATCACCTATAAACCAAAATTAGAAAGTATTAGTAGTCAAAAAACAAATATATAAGGAATATAAATATAACATGAAAACTGAATTCCATATTGCACTTACATAGTCAAATTTTTCAGCATTATTCACTCCTTGCTGCAAAGAAATGAGACATAAATGTTAATATAAGCATCACTCTACAGTTAAGTTTTAAGTGAATATAATATCAAAATTCCAAACTGCTATCATTACAATTAATATATTGTACATTAGTACTTTTAAGACTAGGAAATACTCTAAAATAATTTAATATTTACATAAACTTTTTACATGTTTTTTTTAATACCAGTATGTTGAGAATGGATCTGAATTACAAAGGGAATGCTTTATTTTAAGTATATCTTTACCCAACCCAAAGTTACAGAATTTTAGTTACCCCAAATCCCCTTATCTTTCATGACAACACATAATATTCTAGAACATATGTTATTTAATTTCATATTTAAAAAAAACTTAAAATAAAGTTTCACCCTTAGAAAAGAATTGAGTATTTATAAATTATGGTTTTTAATTAAGAACAATCTACTTATATTTTTAAAATAACCTTAAACCAGCATTAGAGTTAGAAAAATGAGTTATGTTGCAGAACTAACTAATCTTTTATAATTCTAGTATATGCAAACATTCTGAATACATTTTGCTAGTGTAAAGAAAGCTCTACCTTTAACATCTCATTTGTTTTAACAATTCTTGAACTAAAAAAATATATATTCCATAGTCTCTAAAAAATTAGCTACATTTGAATTTAGCATTATGCCAATTCAGAGCATGGAAGATGTATTGTTTCATGACTTCTATTTCTGATATGTTAGCTACTGCAAATGTCAGTAGGAAAAACCTATGTAACGTAGATCAGTTCAAGTAGCCAAATGGTTTCATTTTACCTCGGCGAAGTTTACAAAGCAGTAAGATGTAGATCTGAAATCAAACGTATTAATTGGTGATGTGCACCCAATAGAAACAATACATCTCTAATTTTTAAAACAGGTTTAAAATAATTTGACAACTAAAAATTTAAAAACAAATTTCTTAACTTTACCCTCAAAAATTCCAAAACATTACACTTTAAAATTTTATTATGAGGGGAAAACCTGTACCAGAGAATTATTTAACTGAATAAAGCCAGGTTCATTCTCCACTTTACAAGTAGACTAGGATGTGGCTGATAATCTGTAAAACCTTACAAATCAACTTATTTAAAGAAAGGATGTCAATCACATATACAATCAGTAGCTGAAAAGAACACACTATTTCATCAAAATTAGGCATTAACAAAGCTTAAACAAGATAAGAATAATTTAGCTACAGCCATATTGTAATCACTATCTATGTATTTTCCCTAAAGTGCCTTTTGACATATTTTAAGTTTTCTTTCCTTATAATACACCAGAATTCAAAATGTAGAAATGTAACTCCAAAGCTGTTCAATGAAAAATAATTAAAAGAAGAAATTACCAACTTCATTGAACTGTTGCAGTTGTCAAAATATTCCATAGATCCTAATGCTGTAAAATATGTAACAACATTTAAACCACAAAAACCTTTTTAACCTTTGAGAAAGCACAAAAAAAAAAAAAAAAAAAAAGAACAACTCTTTTGGAAAAGGATGTCAGCATTTGCATTGGGATGTTACATGTATAATTACCATTATACAATTAATCAATGTAAAATAGACAAGTTATACTGAACTTTCATTCTCTGACCTAAACTGTGCCCTACAGAACAAATACAATTTTCTTTATTTAGCTGTCATGTTTAATAAAAAGAAAAAAAAAAACCTTCCAACTCTAGACTATGGTCACATGCTTGGTCTACTTTGTAGCTTACTAAATTAAAGCACAATTGAGTTTTGCTTCTATGCTGTTTTTAAAAAACTGATATTTACCAATGTCAATCATTATATAACATTTTGGATAAGCTACTTGAAACGTCCTAGGCAGATTATATAAACAAGCAAAATAAAGTATCTCACTGATTTTTGTTGACCCAAGAAAGTTTTTCCCCAAAACTTCCCCATTTAAAAGTAAAAGCACTTGATTAATGTTTATTCTTAATATCTACCCTGGAAATAGTATTATTTAAGTCAATAAAATATATTTGCCCCTATATCTCTTGGGAAGATTCTGTGCACTCCAGGGATATATGGGCTCTAATAATCATTACAAAATGCTGTTATTTTAATTTCTAAAAAAATAACTGTATAAAGTTTATTTGCAAAGACGTGAGGGAAAAAGCACACATACACATACAAAATAGAGTAAACCCCCCAAAAGCAAAAATGTAAACTGTAAAAAAAAATCCATCATCATTATCTAGTAGTGGGGTACAGAGGGGTGGAAGAAGAGATGTTATGAATATCAGAAGCCAGGAATGGGTACATGGGAGCTAGTTACACTATCATGTTTATTTTGTATGTTTGAAATTTTTCATAAAAAGTTAAAGAAAAAAGTGTTTGTTAATAATGTCCTATGTTAATTTACAACTGTTACTTTAGAATATTCTTTTCTTTTTGAAATAGTAATTGATTTTTAATTAGTTCATGTATAAGTAGATTATTTTCTACTCTTCCTATTTAAAATTTTTACAGATGTATGAGTTGAGAAATCTTGCTGACAACAGAGTAGTTAGAAATAGAAAAGGTTTTGTTATAGCAATACCACTCAGTTCTTTACATATAAAAGTCACACAGTAATCAATCCATCCTTAAAAATTCTACTTAATGCTCTTACTAACAACTTGATTAGATCCTCTGTCCATTTTGTTTAACCAAAGACCTAGAAACAACCTAGAATACAGAGGGCTGTTCCCACTCTTTACAATGATTCATACCCTCAATACCACTGACTCTAATATTTCAAAATGTTCTCTTTTGTTGGTGCCCAAGAGGCTTTTATAACCTGAAGCAGTGCACCATAGTAAAATTTGGGACGCATGAGAAGTATGCCTTCTTATGAAAACTGGGAGGAAATCTGGACCAAAGGCAGACTAATTTTAAGCAAGACATATATGAAAACTGAGATTTGCAAACTGATAGTCTTAAAACTATTTTTGTCTCCTGGAAAAAAATTCCCATAACCAGGGATATGTTTATCCCAGTTTTAAGTCACTGTACAACCATTATTAGATATGTTATTTTAATTTTAGAAAAAGTTACAGTGATATTTAGTAAGTACAGTAGGAAAACTTAAAAAAATAAATTGGAGAAAATATATTTACCAAATCCATTCACCAATTTTTTTTTTTTTTTTTTGGTGTGAAAAAGTGTTTTTATTAAGGGAAGGGGACAGGACCCATGGGCAGAATGAGCTGCATTGTGATTGTGAGGAGTGACTGATTATATACATTTAAGTTGTAGGGGGGTAGAGATAAAGAAAGTTTCTAAAGGGATTTTCATATGTTAAAGAAGACTTACAGGATCCTGGAGATTAAATGACTTTTAAAAAGCAAACCATGTTTTGTTTGAAAAGGGTAGTAATCAGATCGAGAGACTAGAAAAGTATACAAATTAATTTCTCTGTAAACATTCCTACACTAAGTTAAAGAATTTCCATTTCATTGAAGAAAATTTTATGAATGAAAATGTGATAAATAGGCACAGAGTTTTAAACATTGGCTATTAAAAGAATTAATATAACTATGTTGGAGTGTTTTTATAGCCTGTTTTTACAACATACTCCTGAACTCAATTATATATTATACATTAAAACACAGGTGAAAATATTAGTTAACAGGGACATATGCTAATAAATTTAATATAAAAATGATTCATTTGAAGTCCATGCATTAATCAGTTATTTTGTAAGCAAATCACTTGATTCCATTCATAAAGTATGGAGGTGTAAAAGCCAATTGAAAATTAGAGATCACAGAGGAAAGAGGCATAAAAGAGGCAAAAAGAAGTAACTGAAAATGATTTTATAGAATACTCTTTAATCTTGCCACAGAAAATGCTTTAAAGCTAAATAATACTTGGAGGATTTAAAATAGATATTACAGGTAAAAAATAATGTTCTAAATCTAGTATTATCTAGATTAACCTAAATATAAAGAGAAAAATTCTGTTGGCAACAAATTATCTGCCTTTCATTAAAAAAAAAAACCTCAAAGAATTCAGCTGATATAAACATGGAGTGAATAAAACAATTAACACGATAAAGTCACCAAATCCAAGACATCATCCAGTGCTCCCCAGAGCCACAAATCACCTTAAAAGTGTGGCTCACAGGCACATTCAACAGGTTGCTGCTAACATAACCAAACTGAGCACTATATACATACTAACTAAATTCATCTTATTTTCATGGAGTATGACTGAATTGTCTTTTAAAAAGAAAAAATCTGATGTTTTAAATTTAAAAATACTTCTGATTTTTAAAAAAATCAGATTTCTTCAAATGACAAAAACTGGAAAATACTGTTAGAATAAAGAGAGACAAACACAGAAGACAATGTAACTTACTCTTTACCTTTAAAATAAAAAAGCAGAAGTATGGCAATTATCTTGAAATATGTTATCCTCATTTTCCCACCCTAACCCTCAAGTTATCCAAAGACCTTAACTTTTAAACTAAAACTAGGTGAAGTTTTTACCACTGCAAAGAAAAAAATTACATACGTAACTGCTATTTCATCCAGAGTTAACTGTGCTCCTTTCAAATTTATTTTTACTCTTCCTTTTAAATCAAGCAACCATATTATCATCATCAGATAAAACAAACTGCATCAAAAAGTATTCTTTTAAACTTAGTAGTTACCACAAAGAAAAAGAAAGGATATTAATTTTATAGTTTTTTAAAATTATGTGCATTTTAAGTACAAAATGACATTTGTGTTTTTTTTTTGAAGGTATTTACCTATATAAGCTTTGTTTAAAATTTTAAATATTGGAGTTTTCCTATAAGTTTAGTAGTTAAGAATTTATGCAACAGGTTCCTTCTGTCCAAATCCTCCTTTTTTCCACAATCTGCTAATCCTTTTGAATACTTGCTCTGCCTCGTTCCCCCATTTCCTGAGGATCATCTCCAATCCTACAAGGAAAAAATATCAATACTACAAAATTAAGAAATAAAGAGTCTTACTAAAGACTCTACTTAATTTTTTGGGGCAGGGTGAGAGAAGACTAACATGAGGAGAATGTTTTAATAGCACCAAATAAAGTTGAAGTTCGAAAGAAAAAATAGCCTTAAGGTCATCAACTAAAAGAGCTAAAAAACAAAATTTACATCTAGTAGCCATGGTAAAATATCCACGCTTTGGGTACTCAAATGCAAGCTCCTTGAGAAAAGGGTTATTAGTTCCTTACAGATAGCAGGTACTGACTAACGTCCAAAGAATGACCATATTACACCCACTAAAAATTAGATGTGACTTTTAAGCCAATAAACTGTTATCTTTTGTACAAGTTAAAATTAAAAAAATAAAACTTCTGCTTTTTGGACAATATAACTATGCTAGGTAAAGACAAAGATGTCATCAAGAGAAACAGCAAACACCTACATTAAATATGGCAGAATGAATTCTAATGAAGAGCAAACACATCAGATTTAGCTCAAGCCTGACTCTACTGCTGTCAGTCCCTGTCTAGTCTCAGTTTCTTCACCTCATCTATATAAAGTAAGAAGGCTGGACTTGAAGACCCTTCCGGCAATAGTTTTGTTACCTCAATTTCAATTACTAATTCATAAATATGTGATCATACAACCTTCACAGATAACATACAGATTTTTAGAGGAGTTCTGAATTCTTTAAAAAAAAAAAAAAGTCTAAAGAAGTATTACATTACATTACATACCCCTCCAAGACTTAGATGAACTTCATTAAAGAAAAAGAAAGAAATTTGTGAAACACTTCTAAAAACAAAACAAAAATGCCAAGAAAGTGACCTTAAATATGAACTATATCCCAAAGCCTCATTTTCAACTTTGCCGGTAAATTAAAAATGTTTATATATTTAAAATCACTGATCAAATTTATAAATACAAGATGACTCAGTTAAATTTTTGCACTGTTGGACACTGAACCACACTTATGTTGTGTATACGTGTTTTTTTCACTGTTTCATATAATGTGACTTTTATGGCTCATGACTGAACATGAGAAATGAAACTGATGAAGTGATGGTGTGATATGACCAGACATGCATTTCTCACATGCAGCATTTCAGTATAGTATATGAAACCCATGAATCATTAAACAAAAGATGTTTAAGTGCATGCAGTTAAGGAAGGCTTCTTTTTATCATTTACGTATGCCCTTTCCTGAAAATACTATTGGTGTGCTATGTTATTCTTTCTCCAATGTAAGAATTCTTCAACTTGGATTCACAGATCAGCTTTCAAAGGGTCTGTAAACTCCTTAAAGTTTTATAATCACCGTATGTGAACATTTTTCTGGGAAGACCCAAAAAAGGTTTGGAACCATTCTAGTGGTTTTCTCATCAAGCACTAATACATAGGTTATATTATCATAACTTTCCTTACCTCTAATTTGTTACTTGTTCAAATCTAAACAATTATTAAAGAGACTTTTCTCTCATCGCAACGTTTACTGAATTTCACTGTAAGGACCCATTCATACTTGTGTCCACCTCACACTACAAGGTAAGCAAGCTACCTGAAGGAAGGACTGTGCCTAGCACAGATTTGTATTATAATTTTCTACAACAAATATTCTCTCACCTCAAACTGACAACTTTTACCTTATGTAAAACAGTCATGAATAGCTAGATGTTATAATGGGCAAATAAAAATTTCCAGTCTATTAAAATTAGTTACATTAAAGAATAATACTTGGCTATAATACCTACCTCACTAGAGTTAAAAAGATTAAGTGGGCCAATGCTTACAAAGTATTTACGCTAAAATAACAACTAAACATACAGAATTCTTATCATAGTAGTCTTCTATTTTAAAGCCTTTTCTCATGAACATATAAAATTCATGAAAGAGGATTTCTAGTATACAAATTAGGTTAAGTTTTTAGGCCAAAGGCATAATTTATATCCAAACATTCTTTGGGTAACCAGGGTATCCTGTCCTCACTAATGCATCTACAAAGCCATGTAGTTATATTTTTTTATGCTTGGAAAAGATAAGCACGGATTTACTGAAGAAAGTATATAAATATTCCAAACATAAATGAGATTTATTTGAATATAAATGAAATTTATAATTAGAAATTAAAAATCTAAACAATATCACACACTCATATCATTTTCAAATACTTATTCCAAACAACATTAGAGCTTCCAATTATTAAGGCAAACCAGACACTAAAACAATCAAAATCAAAACATACAATGTAAAACAAAGCATAGGAAAAATAATATAACTTAATAATTGGAATAAGTCTTACTTAGTTATGATAATAAGCAAAAGAAATGAAAGAAGTTCAAATGAAAATTGTGAATGTAGCTCCTGAGAGTAGAAAGGACTTCAGAATGTTCAAGGGTAAATGTACTTTGTCTTAACACAAAGTACCAGAACATTTGTTCCTACATATGCTGATGACAGTTAACAGTAAAATGCTTTTAATTGTGTTTACATCTGTTCATTTTCAAAGAGCCAAAAGGAAAGGGAAGAAAAAAATATCAAAACTTTAGGAAGAAAAACCTCTGTGCCTATTGTTCAGCAGAGACTTCTTTTTGAATTTTTGCCAGATCTTCAGGTCAAGAGTAACTGAGTAACTCTTACAATGAGTCATCTGTTTTTAATTTCATCCTTGAAATTACATTATTTATTTTTAAATAAGAATTTTAGCTTTATACCATAAGATTAATTTTTTTAACACCAAAACTTTTCATAAGTCTACATAATTAATCCAAGATTCATCTTTATGCCTTAGTTATTTTTAAAAACTTACTAGGTTAAAAGGAATTGTCAACATTTTACCTTTATTAATGAAGTCACAACAATTGCTCCAGCATTTACCATAGGATTGTGTGGCTTATCTATAAAATATAAAACAATAGCATTATTTCAAATACTTGATATCATTTTCTATGATGCATAGGTATTTCCCATGAACATACATCTATTTTCTTTATGTAAGATATTGTTACAGTTCTTTTATGGCAGGGGGAAAAGAGGGTGAAAGAATGCATTTAAGTCATTTACTTATCAAACCAATAATATACTTCTATAGTAACTATATAGGGAAACAAAGATTCATGTATCAAAAGACAGTGAATAGTAGTATTAAAGTACATCGAAATTTCCTAACTACCATTTACTAGCTATTTGACCTCGGGCAAGTAACTGAACTTCACTATGCCTCAATTTTCCCACTGTATATTGGGAGTAATAAATAGCATCAACACCTCAGTGAGTCATAATTCTTGAATGAATTAAAACACATGAAATGCTTAAATGTACATGGCACACTATTAAAAAATAACCTTGAAAAAAGCACATCTAGTATGAAACCACTCTTGCTTTTTAAAGTGCTTTATTTTGGGGGTGCCTGGGTGGCTCAGTTGGTTAAGTGTCTGCCTTTGGCTCAGGTCATGATCCCAGGGTCCTGGGATCAAGCCCTGCATCAGGCTCTCTGCTCAGTGGGGACTCTGCCTACTTGTGTTCTGTCAAATAAATAAAATCTTTTTTAAAAAGTGCTTTATTTTTGTTTTTATGAATATACACATACACATGTAGAAAAAGAAAACAAACACTATAAAGGGATATACCTATGATAAAAATATTACAGGGGATTTAAATTATATTCTGTATTCTTTCTATATTTCCTGACAATAAAGATTTAAAAAATTATTTAAAATTTAAGTTCATCCAAAATCCTCTCTCTTAATTCTTACAACAAATAGAATTTCAAATATCAACTGATTACACTGATATCTGGGAAATCATGGCTCCTGGCTAAGATAAAATACATTTACCATTGACCTTCCAAAAAAGCCTTCATGAAAGATAATTTCATGTCTTTTTCTCCTAAAATGTCATGCCTCAGAATGTAATAGAGAGTTTTTTTCTGTAAAAACATATTTAAGAAGTGTCAAAAATGATGTATAACTCCAGGCTTGTCCTTATTATAAACTAAGCAATTTCTTAGCTTTTCAATTTTGTTTGGAGGAGAGTTCATTGGCTTTTAGTATATTCATAGAGTTGTGCAACCATTACCACAATCCATTTTGGGATACTTTTGTCACCCCAAAAAGATACCCTGTACCCATTAGCGGTGAGTATCCATTTCTCTCCTACCCCTGGCAACTAGTAATCTACTTTCTGTCTCTATAGATTTGCCTGTTCTGGGGGTGCCTGGGTGGCTCAGTCAGTTAAGCATCCGACTCTTTCAGCTCAGGTCATGATCTCAGGGTCCTGAGATCCAGCCCTGCATGCTTAAGATTCTTTTCTCTCCTTCTACCCCACCCCCCCCACACACACACTCTAAATGGGTGAATTATATGGCATGTGAAGTATCTCTCAATAACATTGTTAAATTTTTCTTTATTTTAAAAAATAAAGACAAAAAATTAGGTAATTGACAGTTTACCAGTTTCCCCTCAATATAAGATCAACAATGTGATTTAGTAGCTATGGTTTAAACACTGTACATTTTGGGTTACCCATAATGATGATTAGTTCCAAACTGTAAATACTCTGATATTATATTAAATTTTAACATTTGGAGTATAGTATCAGAGTATTTACAATCAAGAGTTCGCCTATTCCAAATCTCACTAAGAGAAGTTTGCCTTCTCTGAGATCACACAAAATGAGAGCAATTACTGTCAAAGAAAAGTACTACATGGCAAAAGGGAGCTAAGAAACAAAAAATTTCCAATATTATTCACCTGAAAAAAATAAGATACAGACAGAAAACAATACGGAAATCAAGCTGTGCTAAATTAGTTTATATTTGTGTTTGTGCAGATGTTTATGCGTCTGTCCTTTTGCGGTTTTTTGACATCATGTTTAGGCTCTAGGGCCTTTACAAGGCAGCTAATGTGTGTATTCCAAATGGTACCACATAAATGTGTGCATTTAATATTTTCTAAATCATAAATATTCTGCAAATACATCAGCTGCATTCAAGATCTTTCAAAGAACACTAAAGCATTTCACGGTATGACAGTGCAACTTTCAGATGTAAGCAACTGCTCTCTCTGCCTTTGGCTCAAAAGCCAGACACCTCAGTGTTTGGAAACACACCAGATATTATAACACCAGCATTACTGCAGTCTAAAACCTCAGTCTAAAACCTATGACTGAAAAATCTACTTGCTTCCTGCTCCACTGTAGGTAGGGAGAATTGAAAGGTTCCATTTAGAATTTTTAATTAAAAAGTACTCATGAAAGCAGAAATAACACTTAAGGCTAATTAATAAAAGCTACCATCTGAAGTAATGACATATATTAGTTTGGTATAATGACAAAATGGACTTGGGCAACATCTGAAATTTGTGGGTACTTTTAACTAAAATGCACAAAACTGTTTAATTTTAGCAAGTATTTGTTCTTTTCAAAGGAACAAGACATGGAGAAAGTTCTTTCATATTATACAAGCAAAAGCTTCTCAAACTGCTAAGCATATGAACCTTAAAAAGATATGGTTCATAACTGAGGCTAAGTCAAAGGTTGCTAATGCATATACTAAAGAACTAACAAGTATTAATTTCAGTTTAATATGGATATTTATATTTTAAGTATTATACTGGAATTTTAAAGGGCTATATAAAAATTAAGTATATTCTATATAGAGTTTAATCCTGCAGTGCCCACTTATCCAACCACCCAAACTTTGTTCTTTCTATATACAATTCAGTCCCTTTCTCAAATCCGTCACAATATAAACCAACATATATATTTTGGTTTCTGTCAATTACACACTTATAAGAGTTTGTATTTTTTCCTCCATGTATTAGAGTGGAAGAAGGCAATGTAAGTATTTGTTAATTAATCTAATTTCTACTGTAAGGTAGAAAAAGACTTCACTAGGAGACGGTTGTTTCCAAAATTGATTATCTCCATCAAGTAACTTATTTCCTCATTTATAATGACAGAAAGTGTCAGGCCAACTCTCCACCACAGGACTAAAATGTTTTTATGCTGTAAAAGCACTGTAAAACTACTGATATTAAAAAAGTACTGTAATTTCTTTATCTATTATATCCATATTAATCTCAACTTACCACAATCTTAGAAAGCTAGAATATAAATACATTTATTTTTTTCAATTTTGTAATGCTAGATGCACAGACACATGCACATACACAAAGTGTACAGTTTCACTATAAATCTACCTTTGAAGTTTTAAATATGAAGAAGACCTATAAATTGTTTTTATCTGGGGCTAGTTTAAAACCAAAACTTTGGAGCACAGACTCTATGCAGAACTTGGGAAGTAGTGGTACAGTGAGGCCTTCATTTTCCCATTACTTCTAAGACTCGTGGTATTGCTTAGGTGGAGGGACTGGCTTGGAAAAAGTCAAAGAATATCAAGGTAAAACCTCTTGTTGAACTTTATGTTTCAGTTATTATAAACCAGTGCTAAATCCCTGAGTTCTTATGATTTTTTTCTTATAGACTACTGTGTCAGTAAATTATAATTTCTAACCTCATAAATCTACAAAACAAAAAAATGTATTACTTGCAATGTTAAGTTCATTTTCTCCATGCTCATTTTATCTATTTTCGTTTCTCAAATATTTCTTCACATTTGAATTCCTGTATTTGTTCATTTCTTTCTTTAAATACCTCTCTCAAAATAAATCACAATTCACCAGAACCATCTATATTATTCTATTTTGACTTATATGGGAAAATATTTTTTCTTGTAAAATGTTCAATCTTGATAGAACAAAAATATTAATTATTTCCATATTAAATCTGGATATCACTGGGTTTAATAAATAAGGTACTTCTGCATATGATGTGTCCTTATTGAAATTGTTAGTTTGTGATAATGTCCATAAAATCAAATGCAGCATCAGGACAGAAAGATTATGGTAAAATAGGTAAGAAAACATAACTGCTCTCAAAACAAATAGAGAAGCACAAGAAAATACCATTCTTTTTTTTTTAAGATTTATTTATTTTAGAGAAATAAACAGGGCGCAGTGGGGAGGGGCAGAGGGACAAGCAGAGAGAGAATCTCAAGCAGACTCCCTGCTGAGCTCGGAGACCCATGAGGGGCTCAATCCCAGGACCCTGAGATCATGACTTGAACTGAAATCAAGAGTTGAATGCTTAACCAACTGAGCCACACCCAGGCGCCCCAAGAAAATACCATTCTTATAACTTCATTAAAAAAATTAAATAAAACAATAATAAGTATAAGGCACATTTCATTTTTCATCCAGCACAAACAAAAAATGCAAAAGTATATTTCTCACAACCATTATTGCAACCACTAAATTCCTTCACTTTCTTTCTTTCTTTGATTCTATCTTAACTCATCACAAAATGAGAAAGACAGCATATGTAGGAAATACTGAAATATAGAAACCAATACATAGGTTGGTGTTTAGATTTAAAACCTCTATCACGGAAAACAAACAAACAAACAAAAAACCACCTCTATCAGGGGTGCCTGGGTGGCTCAGTTGGTTAAGCATCTGCCTTCAGCTCAGGTCATGATCTCAGGTCCTGGGATCAAGTACTGCATGGGGCTCCCTGCTCAGTGGGGAGTCTGCTTCTCCCTCTCCCTCTGCCCCTGCCCCTACTCATGCTCTCCCTCTCTCTCTCTAAATAAATAAAGATTTATTTATCTCAAAGACAAATAAAATCTTTAAAAATAAATAAATAAATAAAATAAAACCTCTATCAGATCAAAAGTACTAACTACCTTTGTCCTCCCCCTTTGCTTTTGAATTCCTATTAAGCAGTGATACTTGTTAGCTATCCAACTATTTAATACAAGATGTTTCTTTCAAATATTAAATGTTATGAAAAAGAAAAAGCAAAAATACTCATTATTTCAACCACAGCCACCATAAAAACGTGTTATGTTGGAAGTTTTCAAATATATATAAAATACAAAAGTAGAAAGAATAAAACACCCATGTAGCTATCTAAGTTAGCCTCAGTAATTACTAACATGTAGTAATAATCACACCCAGCACTCCCAGCTATACTCACTTAATTATTTTACAGCAAATCCCAGACACTGTGAGATTTTACTACAAGATATTCTCCTATATGTGTTTAGGAAGTGAAAAGAAAATCTTACTCCCTGCCCCATCTTCTCCCTAGTCCATTTTCCAATGGTATGAGAGGCCTAAAAAAAAAAAATTTTTTTTAAGTAGGTGATTAAACAAACTGTGTCTGTGGGTTTAACAGAAACTCCATGAGAAATGAAAAAAAAGTATGAATGTTTTTAATTTTCTTCAAAAAAATTAAAAAATAACTTATTTTTTTTAAGATTTGATTTATTTGTCAGAGAGAGAGAGAGCACAAGCAGGGGGAGCAGTAGGCAGGGAGCCTGATGCAGGGCTTGATCCCAGGACCCCGGGATCATGACCTGAGCCGAAGGCAGATGCTCAACCGACTGAGCCACCCAGGCATTAGATTTAAATAGGAAAATGGGGTATTTCTTTTTCTAACTTTTATGTAATTCTTACCATCTTCATTTAAAAACAGTTTGTTGAATCTTAATCCACTTGGCTCTTTCCCAACATATCGATGCACATATTCTGTTCCAAGATCATTAACAGCAATGGCATATTTCAAAGGTTTTACACAGGACTGAAGACAAAATGGAACTTTGGTATCTCCAATAGAATGCCTATTTAAAAGTAGATTTAAAAAATAATTAAAATCAACTGGAAAAAAATGTTTGAATAATTGGAGTTATTTTTACACGTTAATTCTAATTTACAAAGGTTTTCCCATAATTCAACCACAAGTTTACTTGGATATTAAAGAATAAATATAAATTTTAAGAAGAATACTGCAAATAAGGCAAAAGCTTAAAAGTACGCAGGTAATAATATGGTTCAGAATTAGATAATAAATAAGTAATGTGAAAATTTTCCTCTGAGGCCAAGAGGGTATGGCCCTCCTTACTCCTACCTGTATTCAAGCATTAAAATGAACTAGCCCTTTTAGAAATCAGTCACCACTTTTTCACTCATAGGTTTAATCATGGCTATACCGTGGTGGTTAGTTTTTAAACAGAGCTCAGTCTGGGATTCAATACCATTCTCTGAGACCTTGACTATAAACGCCTCATCCTATGAACCATATCTACTCACAATTCCAGCCCTGTTAAAATAAACAGCACCCAGTTTTATAAACTGTATTAGAGCTGGCATTAATGGCACCATTATTACCATGTATCTAAACAATAGAACAAAAAGAAAGCTTTATATGTTTCCAAACTGGGATGTACATGAACTACAACATAGGTTTAAAAATGGGAAAACTGTGACTGACCCCATCATAATGTAAGCTTCACAAGGGCAGAGATTTTTATTTTATTCAATGGTATCCCAGGTGCCCTGAACTATGCCCCAACACAGAGCAGTCACTCATTCATTCAGAGTGAAACTCATTCATAGTGCAACTGGGTAATATTAACAACCACCCCTGGGCAAAATGGGGTTAGAAGAGACATCAAAGGGCAAGGAAACATCAGAGAGCTGGCCACCTTACTTCCAACTATATTATGGAATATAATACATACGTATAGATAGTAAAAATATATAATATTCTTCCTATCATGTTTATGAATAATTTCTAATTCAGACTATAACTTCAACTTGACAATGATTCTAAAACCTGACAAGAGCCTGTCTTATTACCTTTATTTAAAAATACATATGTTCTAATCCAAAGTCAACTTTTAAAATTCTCTAGATGAGACAACTAACCTAAAAGAATCATCACCACACACAGAGAATGTTTAAGAGAAAAATCATGTGCAAGCCTTGCATTATAATCATTTCCTCCAAATATAAAAATTTCCATTACCTGATAAACCATTTCCTCCAAATACAAAAACAGAGCTATCACTCCATACTAGAATTTGGTCCATAAGAATAAAGCCACGTCTTCTCGTGTATTTGTATCCTTTTATAGCACCCAACATTTAATTCAACACACAATTAATGGTTAGTACATTTTACAGGCCCAGATGAGAACAAAAGCCTGTCATAATGGAGAGAACAACAAACTAGAAGTTAAGAGACCCAGGTATTTGTTTTACCTCTGCCAGTATTAGAGGAATTTTGGGCCTCAGATACCTTAAGAATGAATGGGCTAAACCATATGTCTTTTTACTGTAAATACTTGAGGAAGATTATTGGTAAAAAATAAAAAGATCACTTAGAAGGTATTTAAGACTGAAAATTATGAGGCTAAATGACTTGTAGTTTTAACAAAATTTAGGATAAAATTAATCACTGGTATAAATTCATAAAGCTGTATACACTTAGGAGTTGTACACCATACTTTATGTAAGTTACATTTTAATTTAAAAAGAAATACTTTAGTAAAAAACAAAGGAACACAAAGATTATAACTCTGAGCTAAGCTTTCAAATGAATAAAAAAATTGATTTTTCTTTTTTGGCATAATTTTTCTGACTTGACAAAACCAAATTATAACATGATTAATAAATCCTTATATCTGGCTCACAGCATAATAAAAAGTCATTCTTGAAAAAATATTCCAGAACTTTATCAATTTTTCAAGGGCCTCACATAATTTATTGTTTTTAAAACCAAATCATTCTCTTTGAAGTGCCTTCACATCATTATCCTTTTTATAATTCTGCTAAAACGTCATTTGTCAATGGCTCTGCCTATAGCTTGAGCACTTCCCAAAGATCACTTTCATGGACTTACGAGATCCTGCAAGTTTGCAAATGACTTTTCACTTTGCAAATGACAGACGGAAAGACTATTATCATACTGTACTGTCTTAACTATCACACCGCTCATATCATGAGCATAAGCAACAATGACAGTGAGAGGCTGTTAATGTTAAACTAAGAAATGGGAACCAATTTGATTAGTGGTCAGTTCATTAGTGAATAATTTCATGTTTTGACAAGTCTGCTTCTCCTAAGAAAAACTGTAATTGCAGGTACTTGAAAAATAAATACTCAAATAACAAGACTACAACTGTGAATGAGATGAAATGCCTCATGAAATTTAGTGTAAGACTACTTCAGTTGAGTTTTTAAAAATTAAATTAAAATCTAAACTTATTTTCCTTCTTGAATTCCTATGTTATGGCTAATTTCCATCACAGAAAATGCTCCTCTCTACCTCATGCTGTTACGTAAAATTGAAAGCTTACAGTTGGTTTTCATGAATATTAAATAAACTCACCTCTGTCCATCTACTGTACACACAGACACACCCCACAAATCAGGACTGAACTTGGCTAGCTGAGGAATATAATCTGCAACCTATACAAAATATTGGGAAAAAATTAACAGAATACAAGCAAATAATATTTCTTCTATCAAAAAATTTATCTTAATTTAGCTTCCACTAATGAAGAGTTATTTTATAGCTCTCAATGGTTTTGTGGTCTATCTTTTATAATATTCATAAAAACTAAGGGCAGAAGAGATTTGAGGATTACAGGTAAGATCTAACTGACTTTTCTCAGTCTCCCTCATCCCGTATGTTTTCCAATGCATCCTCAATTCCTAGAAAAGCAGTCTAAAAGAGGAACTAAGACTTGATTTTTACATTGGGGAGGGTATGTGCTATGGTGAGCACTGTGAACTGTGTAAGACTGTTGAATCACAGACCTGTACCCCTGAAACAAATAACACATTATATGTTAAAAAAAAAAAGAAGATAGTAGGAAGGGAGAAATGAAGGGGGGGAAATCGGTGGGGGAGACGAACCATGAGAGACTATGGACTCTGAGAAACAAATTGAGGGTTCTAGAGGGGAGGGGAGTGAGGGGATGGGTTAGCCTGGTGATGGGTATTAAAGAGGGCAAATACTGAATGGACCACTGGGTGTTATATGCAAACAATGAATCATGGAACACTACCTCAAAAACTAATGATGTAATGAATGGTGATTAACATAACATAATAAAATAAAAAAAAGGTAAAGAAATAGAACTTCTTTAATCGAAGTCATGGTAGCAGGGTTTCATTTCTAAAAACTTTCAATACAGAGAAAAAATAAAACAGCCCTTGTTATTTTATTTAGAGAATTTTTTAAATTTAATGTTCAAGGATATCACATTTACAGAAATTCTTAATAAAGTTACTGTTTTTTTAATGAGTTAAAAGCCATTTCCATCATCTGAAAATAAAAAAGAATTCTTAAACTTAATATTTCTTTGTAGCCCAAATAACAAAATTGAATATTTAAAATATTTTAAAAGCATTTAATCCAGTAGCTTCACTTAGCTTAAATTTCTTAACTAGCAAAGCACAAGAAAACTCCACAACTTGAATTTCTATACCTCAACTTGAGCTGAATTAAGTGACTGGTTTAGGAAAATATTCACATCAAAAATGTTACCTTTCCTCCAGACTGCTTTTTAGCACTTTCAAATAACTCATCAATGTGAGAGGTAAAAGACATAAAGTCAGGAATGACAAACTTTCTTCTAAAGGCTTGTGTCAACAAAACAATGTTGCTTTGAACACATCTGTGGAATGTGAAAAAAAAATTAATTTACTGGGTGCCTTTCAAATATTAGTACTTGGTAATAACAATATTAATTAGGAGAATATTTAAACAATAGAGAAATTCATCATTTTATACAATAAACTAGAATCTATAAATTATACTTTCTGTATTATTTTCTTTCCTTCAAGCAGTCTTTCATGCAGTTTCTTGTAAGCTGTTGAACAAGTTAAAGAAATAAATGAGATTGCCTAAAAATTGTGTCAAAGATAAAATAGCAGAGCATTCTACCAGGTTAAATATCAAGAGCATCTAAAGACAAGTTTCTTAAGCCCACCAAGGTTAAGAATATATGTCAGCATGACATTTGGTTAACAAAAATTGGATTTTAATATGTCATAGCTGAGATCCTGTTTATTGATCCATTAAGTAACTTCAGACATATCCCTTAGTTCCTATATAACTATTAGTAGTATTTCACAAAAAAACTAAACTTTATATTTTAACATTTTTGCTAAATTACAGTTTGAAAAATCTGTATTTCCAAGCTAACAAATAGAAATAAAATCAACTTTATTTAGTCAGATTAGAATAAAATACTTATTAAAATGCTTGTAACAATAATGTATAGTTTTAAAAAAATTATTTATAAAGAAGAGTAATTAACTTTACATTATATGAATCACCAAAAATATGAAATCATATTATTCTATTCACTATAAGATATGTAATACATTACAGAATAAAAAGGTCTCATTGTTAAAAACTATTTAAAAAGATAACGGTAAACCATGTGGATGGGAGAGCATGAAATCTAACGATTTGAACCAATATTCTGCTTTGTTCTAAAAGGACTTAAGCCAGAAAATCAATATATTAATGTAACCTTAAAGAAGAGCTTTTCAAATAGGTTACAGCAAACCATCTTCTAAGCTCATCTTCTTAAGAGTCTCAGTAACTCAGTAAGAGAAAGTCAAGCCACTAACTATGGAAAGTTATGTAACTGGATTCCTCACAGGTAAATGATGTGGTACTATATTACCTTCTTTGGGAAGAAAAAAAAAATCCAAATTAGCATTTTTTTTTAATAAAAAGTAAGTTTCAAATACTATTCATCTGTTCAACCATGAAAATTTTGAGAAAGATGATTTTGAGAAAGATGATTTCCTTACTTTATAGGTAAGGAACATTTTGAAAAAGATGATTTCCTTACTTTATAGGTAAGAAAACTGTACCTATAAGTAAATAACTTGCATTAACTATAGAGAAATGAAGAACTAAACACTCAGTATTTCTTTTTTAGTTTTTATATCTCAGCATTTTAATTAAAATTGATCTAAATGAAACATCGAATTAAAATTAAGTCAGATTTCACTTTTAACTATTAATTAAAAATTCAGAGAATATACTCATTTGGTCAGTATAAAATTAAAATATTGATTTAAAATAATACAGGTTATTTCCAATGATAAAGATGTGTCCCAATTACAACATGAAAAATTATAGTCCTAATTTCCATTATTAACCAACATAGAAATAATTGACATCTCAGAGATAACAAATATTTACTTCAATAAACTTTGATAAATTATTTTCTCATAGTTTCAATGTTAATCTAAAAATTATTAAGCATGCCACTGATTTAATATTTAACGTTTTAAATAGCAATTCAATTTGCACATATGAGAGTTGTAAAGAAATTACACTAAAGAAAACATTTCTCAGCAGGAAAAAGTTAAAACAATTCCTGATCTTAAATCACTGTATCTGTATCAAAACTAAATCCTAATTTTTCAAAAAGTTATACATGAAAAAATATGAGGGCTGCCAAACTTAAATTATTAACCTACTACTATTTAACTATTTAAAATTAATCAGCACTTTTAAAAGGAAGCTTTATAATTAACAAACTGTACAGTCAGTGAAACTGGTTTGTTGTTTTCTCCTCTGCTAGAAGGTGCTGGTAAAGTTCTGGTAACTGACTTCACTGGTGAATTACTGTGGCCAACACAAGCAATCTTACCACTCAAAAAAGTGTCTACTGCAAACTGATGAAAATTACAGGTAGTAAATGTTTTCATTGGGAGTTATTTGAATACAGATGTCATGAAAGGAACTAGAAAATTAGAAGTCCTATATAAAAATGAATTCTGAGAAGGAAGGGTTCATACTTTTCAGCAAGTCATATCTTTCTCATGCTTTGTTTACTTTCCTCATCTGTAAAGCGGGAATAATAATCTTTCTTCTTAAATATTTATGATTAACAACTATAATGCACATGCTTTAGAAAGTATCTCACAATTTTTCATCAGTGAGATAATATGATGGATATGAATTTAAAAAAAAATCAATATACAAATGCAAAGACTGCCATTCATTTCCCTCCAAAACAGAGAAGACCAAAAAATTATGATCACACATAAAAATAGCTCTAATATCTGTATGGTTAAAAATGCATAAATAAGGCATTCATTTTCAACATAATTTTCTACCTCTATCAGTTAAAGGATTATTAGCATTAAAAACAATTAATTATCTAGATGGGTACAGGCAGTCTCCAACTTTCAAACAGATTATGCTCCAAAGAGCATGCCTAGAACACACTTTCCCTTAAAAAACAAATCATATGTAATAGTTGTTTCTCAGATTACCCTCAAAGGCTAAATATATTAACCAACAATGTTTTTTAGGTAAAATCAACACACTGACTTCAACCAAACCGATCCACCTTTATAAATTATTTCTCTGAGAAAATGGAATTCCACTGTAACATCTCCTTCCCACCTGCATTGGAGAGGAGATAGTTTATTTAAGGCAACACTAAACTAGAAAACTTCTTATTTGGAAAAAATTCTCTGGAGCAATCACCTTTCTAGGTGACCCCAAAAGGTTAATAGTCAAAGGTTTTGAATTACTTCATTCTAGAGATGAAAAGAGAAATCATTATGCGTATAGATGGAGACTTTTCCATTGCCTGCTCATACAAAACACTAAGCATTTGTCAAGTTGGGAACTGCCTATATTACAATCATCAATTTTTTTTAAAAATTGGATTAGTGTTTAAAATATGGTAATTGCTATTATTTTATAATTATAGGCAGAAAATTGTATGATTATGTTTCCTGGCTTCATAATCAGTATATTTGTTACTTTTAATTTCATATTTAAACATAGCAACATGTTGATAAAGCACAAAAAAATTTTAAACAGACTAAAAAGGTATAAAATACTTTCATTTAAAATTCCAAAGCAATTCCTCATACCTATTATCAACATATCCACCTACCATCTCTTTGACAACTTCATTCTCAGATACATCAAAATAACTCTTCAGAAGGCACCATAATCAAGAGTACTTTGCTCCGACAGTTCATGAATACTAAAAATAATCCTTATTGCAAAGGCACAGCTAACAAGAAATTATTTCCTCCCCTCCACAAAGAAACATATTTTGAGGATTCAAAATTCCTAACACCAATTCTAACATCTGAGTTAACAGAATCAAGAACCTTGTGGTAAAAAGACAAGAATCTAAAACTGTCAGCAGTGCTTCATAGCATGCCAGGAAACTCTGAAGAACCTCAGTTAAACACACCTTCAAATGACTTAATACTCTAGGATATTCCCAGGAGTTACCTAGGACAAATCATCCAGTCCCCAAAAGAAAATAAAAGAAAAAATAAATAAAAATACATACATACATAAAAATAAATTTTCAAGGGAAATGCTAGAATTCTTTGGATCTATCTCAACTGACCCTATGGTCTAGAAAAAGCCAATGTCTTACAGTAGTGTTTACAGTTTTATACTGGTTTTTACCTAACTCTTAGTAGTTTAAAATACCATTTACCTCTTTGGGATCCATTATAAACATGCTATCTTTTAAACCATTAAGAAATCAGACAAGTAGGAACACATTAATGAAGATAAATACTAAACAAATAGGCAAATATAGGAAAATCAAAATAAGTATGCTCATTCAACCAAATCAAGGCATTAATCTCTAAAGTGTCTTCAGTTTTTAAATATTCTGAGGGAAATAGAAGTAGTCAAAAGCCTATGTATTAATATGTCTGAAGAAAGAAGCAGACAATGGAGATATGTAAATCTAAGGAATACATGCTTTCTGAAGCCTTCTCATTTTATGATGTCATCTAAGCCACCTTGTAGGAAAGAAACAGAGACCATATGGAAAAACCCTGTAAGACATGCAGATGAATTGGAGATCAATTTAAGCTGTGACAAGACAGAGTGTGCTCTATTCAAACACACTGCAATTTCAAGATACTGTAAATTGGAAACATCCATGCCTACATTTCCTTAGAGCAGTTTCAAAGAAAGTCTACTCTTAGCCCCTGTGTGTTATAGAACTTTATGTGCACCACGTTCTTCAAACAATTGATGTTTATAAATCCCCCCTTTTTTTTCAGTTACACAGGAAGCACTGGCCTTCAAAGATGCAATTTTGTTTTAAAAGAAAAATCACCATATAGCATAGCAAATCACCATTAAAGGTTTGGCAGAAATTTTTACTTTTTAAAAAGATCTTTGTCTAGCATGACACCATCTGATGTTGTTTGAAGAGTTAATCTTAACATATCCATACACTCTTTCAACCTGGGATCAGACGTTCGCAATCCTGTAGATTTGAGTGCCTGTTTTTAAAAAAATAAGAGTTTGTAAATACATAGTGCAAATAATGTATATGCTTATTCCAACTACAAGTTTTTATTCCTGTATATAAAAACTTCTACCCAGGACCTGAATACGTATATGGGCATTTTAGTATCACTATTACCCACTTTCTGGACAAGTTTCTCATTGTTTCTTTCATTTTCTTTCACTGATTACCTTGAAATGAGCATGATGAAAATTTGAAAACATAATAACAGAAACAGCGTCAGATGACCTTTAAGACTACATTTCAATATTACTGTATTATTGATTCAGATTACTGATTTTTAAAAAGTTTAAGATAGAAAAATATAAAAACGTACTGTAATAAATTTATGAACAGGTATTTTCTCTTGTCCTTCTGCAATTGTATAGAACAGCAAATCTTCCAAGCTAGGTAACAGACCCTGTTTTATTTTACTAAAGGGGAAAAAAGAAAACAAAATTAATCCTTGTGAAACATTCTAATGGATTTTAGGTATATCATTATTAAATAATCATTGAATCAGACTACAGCTGAGCTGATCTACTCATCAAGATTACTGTCATGATAAATGCTAATTTACCAAAATCAAACCAGTTATAACTAAAATCACACCAAAAAAGTAGAAAATGACTTATTAATGAATATATTTTTTTAATCCCAGGTTTTAAAATCTTGATTACCATTTCTAGTGGTACTAATACCTAGTCATCTATTACGGTGATACCCTCTTCTACAGCCTAATACAACACCCAATACTAATTAAAGAGCTCAGCAAATGTTCAGGTAAGAGTCAATACTTTGTTTTTTGTTTTTTTTAATATGATGACTATATTTATATATTATTAAAATAGTTAACCTGATTGTAAAATCTGGGGGAGACAGCAATTACATACCGGACAATAAAGATTAGTGTACCAGTTTTGAATCCTAGCTATAATACTTACTAGCTGAGTCACCTTGGATAAGCTAAAGAACCTTTCCATGGTTCAGTTTCCTCATCTGAGAGGAGATAATAGTGCCTACCTCACTGGGCTGTTTGTTGTGAGGATCAGTTGACTGGAAACATTCAATACATTTAGAATGATGACTGGCAGAGAGTTAAGTACTCAATTGATGGTAATTGCAGTTAATATTTCTAAAGTGCTCTAGGCTTACATATATAGACCAAATGCCACAAATCACAAAGAAGACTGTTAGAATAAAATTTTTTACCGTAAAAAAATACATTAAAATCTTAATTAACTAATTAACTAGTATAAGATGCTATAATTAACCAAACATTTAAACAAAAAAGGAATTTTTTCCTATCCTATCCACTGAAAAAATTTCAAGTAAACAAACTATAATGAACTTATTATGTCTTTTATTTTTAGCTCTGAAACTATAACACATTTCAATATTCTGAACATCAATGACTATATTACAGTGATGTTACAAGAATTACAGATCCAAGGTAAAACAGATCTCCCCACCTATTAAAACGGGAGGGAGAAGTACATACATGTGTGTGGGGGGTGTATAAAATATTCTGGAAAAGACTTTATCTGTATTTCAAGAAAGAGAGAAAAGTAAAGAAAAAGGAAGGATGGAATACTCATCTTCTTAATTTTAGAACTTAATCCAGAACAATTCTGGACTAGCCATACTATAATGGCAAGTTTCATGGGAAAACTGTATACATTACTTTTGTAAAATAAACTGTCACAGAACTCAAGTCTGTTTAAAATTGTTTGTATACTGTTAAAAAGAGCTTTCTAGGTATCTAAATATTTCCTGGATTACCCAAAGATTACTTAATAGTTCCATACTTCAGTAAGACCATATGTACTTAATTATTTCCTAATATAATTACTTCCCTATTATTAGTGGCCCATATATTTCTATCTTAAAAGACAACAGAATACAGAGTTGGTTCACAGAACATGGACAGTTATACATGCACATATAAAATTTCTCCTAAAAGAAACATTAATGTTGGTATTAATATCATTTAAACTTGCTTTCAAAGCTGTTACACCAACTTTTAGATTTTAAAGTCAACCTTAAAATGTATCAATTTCATGCCAAAGTTTTTAAAAACTAACAAATAGGATTACCATAATTTAATGACATATCCTGGAAATATGAATTTCTATATATATAATGAAACAGGAGTTCAGATAGGTCAAGAAGCTTCCCAAAACTGCACAGTGGCAAAAATGTATTTAGAACCCATTTCTCCAAATCCAGAGCCCAAATTATTCACCACTACAGTATACTGGCTCTCAAACTTACTAGCTAGTTATTATTTTCATAAGGTATAATTTTTCTAGGTCTTACCCTGATCCAAACCATTAACAGCATTCAACAATACTGAAGACTTAATATTTAAAGAAAAATTGAACTAGCCATCAAAACAGCAGTGGAAAATAACAGACCAATTATTTACAGAAAATGGTTTGTCAAATAAACTTCAGATACTGGCAGTTTGTCACTAAAAAACTGCAGAATAAGCTTTCTATATATTTACCACACCAGTAAATGGTATTTGCTTTGCCTAAAAGCTAAGTAAATAACATAAAATATACACTTCTTTAGCTTATGGTACAGAGCACAAAAATTTAAATGACCATGTTATTGTCACAGCTAGCAAAAAAAAAGGTAAATATTTACTTGCTTTTGGATGAGACTAATTTTTATCCATAGAAGAGAGATTTAAGTCATCTCTAAAAAATGTGCTCACAAAATAAATAGGTCAAAATTGATAAAAAGAATGTACTACCTATCTCAGCATTTAAAAGCTCAGACTCTGATCTGAGAATGAGTTAGCTTCAACTCTCTGGTAAACAAATAAATGACAAGATTCTCCCCAAACTTTCAAGAGGAAGAAGTACTCCAAAGATCTTTCTTGATATTACCCCCCTTTTCTCTCTCCAAATTTAATACGGCTTTGTGGCAACACTTCACAGTAATGTAGTTTGCTATTAAAATTCAAAAGGTAAAAACTATAGTTTTAAGCATATAGTAACTAAAAAATCCTTCAGGAGTATTTAAGTTTTAATGACAAAAAAAATAGATTATAGGAGACTTTCAAATCATTACATTAGCAACTACTGATAAACCTGAGTGAGCCATCCAGATTCCCTAGGGAAAAATATAAAATGGTTATGACATTCAGCAACTAAAATAAGATATACAGGGGCACCTGGGTGGCTCAGTCATTAAGCGTCTGCCTTCGGCTCAGGTCACGATCCCAGGGTCCTGGGATCGAGCCCCACATCGGGCTTCCTGCTTGGCGGGAAGCCTGCTTCTCCCTCTCCCACTCCCCCTGCTTGTGTTCCCTCTCTCGCTGTGTCTCTCTGTCAAATAAATAAAATCTTAAAAAAATTAAAATAAAATAAGATATACATAGAAGATCACTATACCCAAAGAAAAAATCCTTGTTACATACCTTTTTATTCCTTCCCTTTTATTACCCCTCACTTCCTTTCTAATCACTGCCCTTACGAGCCTTTTACCATCACTTTGTGCCTTCATTTATCCATTCCTTCCTCTACTTTACCCTTACAAAATACTTGCTTAGAATATAAGAATCATTCTTTAAGAAAATGAAAAAAAAAAATACCATGTATTTAACTGGCATCTATGACATGTACAGCTTTATGTTAGTTGTTGCTTACAGTCTAAATTGAAAATAGAAAACGCACATAATGAGGAATTACGAGAATGAGACTATGGGATCCACTCTGAAAAATTACTTCACTGTGGACTAATAAGGTAAAGTTTTTTTAGAAGACACCGAATTTCAGCTGGACTTGAAAGATGGGGTAGGAGTTGAAAACACGGCAACAGAAAGGGATTTTCCAGCAAAGAAAACAGAACGACCAAAGCAATGAAGGTACGCATTCACTGGGTGTTTACAAAGAACAAGGAATGACTTAGGTGCCTGTTTCTACCTATGAGCTGTGAAAACACCTAATTTTCAGGGTTGAGAGAGATCTATATAAATTAAACAATAAATGAGGAGACTACCTCCCCAAAATTTACACGTGGAGTTTAAATTCAGGGCCAATACCTGCAACATGCAAAGAGGTACTGTCTTTGTTTACTGATCAATCAAATCAGTTACCCAATACCAAAGGACAATTTCAGCTTCTCAGTTTGGTATTCAGTTCTCTATATTTGGCTTTGTACTATCTATTCTTAAACTTTTAATTAATTAGACTCACCAACCTGTAAATAAATCCTGCTATTGTGCCTTTAATTTTTTATCTATATAAGCCTTCTGTTTATGACCTTCCTTTTCCTAACCCTTTAAGGCATCAATGATCATTTCAATTGTTTTAGAGGGCTTTCCCCAACGAGATTTTCTATACTCTTTTTAGCCTGCACTGGGTTGCATCACTAAGTTTTGTACATCTCTTATACAGCCTATTATGTGCTAAGCATTGGAAATATAAAGATGAATAAAGTAAGGATGCTATCTAGGAGAGCCAAGACTACAGCAACGTGGCAAGTACTATGACAGAAGTGTAAGAAAAGTATTAGGAAGTACAAAGTAAGCATTCAATTTTGCCTTGATGGGTGGGGGAAATCAAGTAAGTATAATTTGTAATTAGGAGCAATACTGCAAACTCTCCCTCATCAGTTCAAAATTTTATTAATTAAAAAACTCTAGTATCAAATGAAAGGAGGAAAATGAAAAGCAAGCCTTTACTAAGAACTGCAAAATGAGAAGAAAAAAATTGAAATCAACTATATTGTCCTATCTTTGTTAAATAAGATTTCATATTACCTGACTTCTCTAAACTATAAACCTTCAAGACTGGTGTATTACCTTCCTTAATTTTTTTTTCTTTTTTTTGCAGGGGGCAACTCCATGTAACTCGAATGCATAGTATAGTACAGTAAACCTATCAGGTAATCAGAAACTTTTTTCCCCAACTAGGTTTAAAAAAAAAAAAGTCCACTAACAATAAAAAAGAAAGCTTTGGTATTTTTACTTACGTTGTCATTTTAAAGCAATGATCTTTAAAAAAAAAAATGGAGTTGTTTTTAAATCAGTTTATCATTTTGAATTTAAAGTAATCTGATTGATAGTAATAGTTGTCCACCAACACCAGCAAATTAGCAGATTAAACCAGCTGAGACTCACAGATACAGAGAACAGCAGTGGTTCCCAGAGGGGAAAGGGGTTGGGCAGTGGGGACCAAATTGGGTGAAAGGGATCAAGAGGTACAAAATTACTTATTTTATAAAATAAGCTATGAGGATGTAACTTACAGCATGGGGAACACCATCAATAATATTGCATCAACTTTGTATGGTGACAGATGGTAACTAGACTGATTGTGATTAGTTCCCAATTCATACAAATGTGGAATCTCTATGTTGTACACATGGAACCCATATAATATGGTATGTCAATTATACTTCAATAAAAATTAATTAATTAAATAAACCTATGGGGTTGAGAGTTGAACTGATGGGGGCTGACCACGTATCATTATAAGTCTGACAGTCTGACAAGGTGATGAATTCTGCTTATTCTCCAAATCATTTTGCCCCAAGGCTAATTATTGGTGGAATTTAAAAACAAAACCTTACATATTTTAAGGCTTTACTGTTAAGAAAGGATCTCCTGCTTTCTTAAAACCCCTATGTGCTAAAGTAAGGTTTACAGATAAAGACTCTGGTCTCAAAGCCAAGCAACATGTCTAATGTCACACAATTCTTAAGTGGATGGACCAGACTAGTCCTGGAAAGCTGGTCTTTGGTTTCTAGTCCTGGATACTTCCCAGTATACCACACCAACTACGCTCAGTTATTAGCCCTTCATTTTAGAAGGAATACCTGGAGTTTATTCAGAATAATGAAAAATACGACTCCTTACATACTGAAGAATTTCTAACCAAAATGTTAATAGGGGTATTACTTACGTTAGATACTTAAACTGTTGTTCAACCTTGTTAAAAATGCATCCTGTACAAAGTGAGGATGAGATTGTATTAAAATAGGGCTGCTATTCTGATTGGACTTTACTGAAATTTACTCAAGAGCATGCCAAAGTAAGCAGCACCAAAGTCATCTTTATGTGAGGAAGTGGCCAGGCTGTCCATATCAGCTAATGGCAATTTGTCCACATGTACAACTTTAGAAGTCTTAACAGGGCGGGGTGGGGGGCAGTCTCCTGGTCTCTGAGGGGAGGACAAGGACCTGGGCAGATCAAGTCCCTGATGTCCAACTCTATTAGTCCTTCCAACCACCTATTTCTTCAGTCAAGTATCTTTAATAAATCACTCTAGTTGTAAAAATACAGATATTATGTGAATTGTTATTTTAATCACTTTAATACCATTCTAGAAATGATGTCTTTGAAATAACTAAAATATGTAAGTAGAAGTTAATGTAAGGCAGACTTCAGCTCTGAAATGGAAGGTGCTATATTCTAAGGGAATGAACTCCAGTCAAGGAAGTATTCAAGCAGACATGAGTAACAATTTTCAGGGAGTATAACAGAAGAGGAAAAAACATCAGCTGGGGAGATTTTTTTTTTTTTAAGATTTTTTTTTTAATTTATTCATTGGGGGGCGGGGAGGGATAGCGAGAGGGAGAAGCAGACTCCCCGCCGAACAGGGATCCCAGAACCCTGGGATCATGACCTGAGCCGAAGGCAGATGTTTAACCGACTGAGCCACCCAGGCGCCCCGGGAGATGGGTTTTTAAGGTCTCCTCCAATCCTGTACCTAAGAAAGTAATCAATTCGGTACAGTATTTTATTAATCTAATAGTGGATAAAAACACAAAGTAAGTCCTAATATTGTATGAACTTTAGTCATTTAGTTAGGCCATTTAGTATATGTGGCGAACTTATAAAATATATAAAATAAGGTAGAATTAGATGTTTTTAAAGTCACTTCCAAATCTAATTCTCAATTTTTAAGCTGCTAACATAGATGTCCTCCTAAATTCCTATACTAAAGACTATAAACTCACTCAGGAGATATAAATACACATACACACACACACGATCTATATTCACACATTTTATACAAAAGCCTAATTATCTGAATTCTTTTAAAAAAGAGAGAGTACTTTATGTCACTAAAGTGTAAACTTAAAAATGGTTAAGATAAAAAATTTTTATGTTATATGCATTTTATTGGAAAAATTTTTTTAAAAGCTAAAGTGAATTAGGTATGGAAGGTGAGAATAAGAGAAAATAGCCAAAGTGGAGACATAAAGAACAGGAACAAGATGTAGCAGCTGACACAAGATACAAAAATCCACAAAGGAACAAACTCATTCAAAGTAGAACCAGTCAGAATATGAGAGAACACATTACACAACTAAATACAGTTTAGTGCTGGGGCCACCAACAGCAAACTATAGCAGTGCCCCCTGTTTTTGTACGTAGTTTTATTGCAAGATAGCCATGCCTATTCATTTACCTACTGTTCATGACAGTTTTGCTAATAACAGCTAATTTGAATAGTATTAACACAGACCAGATAGCATGCAAAGCCAAAAATATGTACTATTTGGCCCTTTAGAGGAAAAGTTTGCCAACACTTGCCTGAGAGTATCACTATAGCCATGCTACCTCCCTTATGGTAAAACCTAAGTTGGAACAAGAAATGTTAAACTCTACTCATTATAACTTTTTACTGTAGCAAAACATATGCAACATTTTCTAAGGAGACTTACACCAAGAATAGTTTAGAAATAAAAAAGCTTGATGTTTGCAAATAGTGAATACAATTGGATAATGCTGATAAGTAAGAGCTGTACAAATCCACTCATGATCTTTTTTATTAACTTTTTAATGTAATGTAGGTACTTCCTGTTATATGTACCAGAAACAGGATATTAGGTTAGCTAATACAGCAAGTAGAGATTCACAATTTTAAAATTTAACAGATGTGGTTCTTCTAATTACAGAAGTTATATATGCAGTTGACGCTTGAACAACATGGGTTTTAACTATGTGGATCCACTTATATGTGGATTTTTTTAATAAATACAGTACAGTACTGTAAATATATTTTCTTCTCCTTATGATTTTAATAAGTCTTTTCTCTTGCTTACTTTAAGAATATAGCATATAATACATAAAACATAATAAAATATGTATTAAATTGACTGTTTATGTTATTGGTAAGGCTTCCAGTCCACAGTAGGCTATTAGTGGTTAAGTTCTGGAGAAATCAGGGGATTTTTGACTGCGAGGGGAGGCTGGCACCCCTAACCTCTACATTATTCAAGGGTCAACTGTACTCATAATGAGCAATCTTAGTAACTCTAAAGAGGGAGGAAAAACATACCCATTCTCACAAACTACCACTGCTGATACCATTTCAGTTTATTTTCCTCAGATACTTTTTCTAAGCTTTTATTTTTAAAGCTTAAGGATCACTTAAGATAATACTGCGTAGAAAATTTTGTATTCTAACTTCTGGCTTACCATTTTCTTATACCCCAAAAGTAACTGTATACATTTTAAATGACTGAATAAGAGACTCTAATAGGGATGTATATATCGTCATTTACTTAACCATTCCACTAATGTTGAACACAAGTTTTTCTCCATTCTTCTCTAGTATGCATAATACTATGTCAAAAATATTAGTGAATACATCTTTCTACAACTCAGCCTAGATTCCTAAAAATGTATGAATATATTTAAAGTGTCATACAGTTTAAAAACTGTTCTTAAAAAGTTTGTACTCTTAAGAACTCCCACCAAGAATCCTAAGTGCCTATGTCACTCAGAATACCCTCATGAAGATAACAATTTAAAAATCTTTTTTAGGGGTGCCTGGGTGGCTCAGTTGGTTAACCATCTGCCTTCAGCTCAGGTCAGGATCCCAGAGTCCTGGGATAGAGGCCCGCATTGGGCTCCCTGCTCAGTGGGGAGTCTGCTTCTCCCTCTCCCTCTGCCCCACCCCCTGCTTGTGCTCTCTCAAATAAATAAATAAAATCTCTTTTTAAAAAAATATTTTTAGGGGCACCTGAGTGGCTCAGTAGGTTGAGCATCTGCCTTCAGCTCAGGTCATGATTTCCGGGTCCTGGGATCGAGCCCCACAGAGGGCTCCCTGCTCAGCAGGGAGTCTGCTTCTCCCTCTCCCCCGTCCCTCCCCCCAGGTTGTTCTCTTTCTCTCTCAAAGGAATAAATAAAATCTTTTTTAGGGGCACCATGGTGCGCACTTGGTTAAGTATTTCGGCTCTTCGTTTTCACTCAGGTCGTGATGTCAGGGCCATTAGATCAAGCCCCGCGTGGAGCCCTCATTGGGATCCACACTCAGTGCAGAATCTGCTTGAGATTCTCTCTTCCCCTCCCCCCTCTATAATAAATAAATCTTAAAAAAAAAAAAACTTTAGAGGTCTGTAATGGAAATTAGAAGGCAAAAATATATATGCAAATCCTGAAAGTTATCAACTTATTGTCCATTATGCAATATCAATAGCTCCATGTTTTAAAATTAGTACTTTCACTATAAATGTTTCTTTAGAAATCAGTAAGCACTGTTACATACCAACCAGAGAATACTTCCCAAAGGAAGCCAAAATGACACATTAACACGCTCGTACTACATTGTAGGTGGCCAGAAAAATCACCAAGTACAATAATTAGTCATATGTACCATGTCTCATAACCAAAAAATTTTTATTTTTTTAAAGATTTTATTTATTTATTTGACAGAGAGAGAGAGAGCGCGCACAAGCAGGGGGAGAGGTAGAGGGAGAAGCAGACTCCCCACTGAGCAGGGAGCCCGAGGCAGGGCTCGATCCCTGGACTCTGGGATCACGACCCGAGCCAAAGGCAGATGCTCAACCGACTGAGCCACCCAGGCACTCCCCCCAAAATTTTATACCTGAGTAGATCCCAGGATAAAATCATAGTGTCTACCTAAAAGCTCTCACTTAGAGATATCAACAATTAGTAACTATTTTTACAAATATATCTGTTCACTCAACTTTCTTAAGCATTCCTCTTACTAGCAAATGACTTAAAAGGTGAAAAGGCAGACAGACAACTCCTTGATTTATACAGGATTTAAAGACTGAGCTCCTCAAAGAATGCAAAACCTACAATCAGACTTTTAGTTTCTACAGCCATAATTTTTCTTCACTTCATAATCACAAGGAAGTAGTATATCTTTTTTACTTATTTCAAATCTTTTAAAACTCAAACTCACAAATGTTTTCAACAAAGTTCTCTTCAAGATGACACTTAGCTTTTTCAGACTAAAATAGTGTCCCTCTTACCCATTACTTTTCCCTACCTACTGCCTCATAAAAAAAATTGAATTCAATTTGGTAGTCATTTCCTGAGTTAGTTGATTTTGAGTAGGCAGACTTCTTTGTAAACAGTAAAGCCTGAAAAGAAGCTAAAACTCAAAGAAACTAAAGTTTGAGATCTAATTCATGCTCTTTCAGTGAACTTCATCTAAAAATTAATAAGCAGTATGTAGTTTGTTAATTACAAATTACCACAGTTATATCCATGACTAAATAGATGCATGTGGTTTAATATAAATATCAGACAGCAAATAATGTTATGGTGTATGTTATGACTTGTCATTAAAAGAATGACTAAAACTCACGGATTAACTGTAATCTAGAAAAACATTTTTAATAGAGAAAATCACAAATAAAATCAGAGGGGTTCACCGAAATCCCCCAATTAAATATACTTTCAATCTTGATTTTAAGTGAATTGTTAACATGTTCACTTTTACAAATTAAAAGCAAATGCATTATTAAAGGATGACAGAATTTGTCACCTATTTCAGAGAGGTTTTTCACTTTAAAATGATCTGTATCTGCCAAATACTGTCTCAACTTCATTATCAATACTGTTGTATAGGCCCAATTCAGCGTTTGCTGAAATGCATAGGCATTTGATCTTACTTTGAGATTTAATTCTTACAGCATTATGATTCAATGATTCTTTGCCCCTCACTTTCCATTTAATAAATATTAACTACCAAAATAAGTTACACAATCCGAAGCTAGCTGAAAATATTTGTTTGCTCTTTCACTTTATATATATATGCGTATATATATATTTATTTATTTATTTATTTATTTATTAAGATTTTATTTATTTTGAGAGAGAAGTCGCATTCATGGGAGGTGGGGGAGGAGAGCCTTGATCCCAGGACCCTGAGATCATGACCTGAGCCGGAAGACAGACACTTACCAACTGAGCCACCCAAGTGCCCCTTAATATATATATATTAAGATTTTTTATTGATTTGACAGAGACAGCGAGAGAGGGAACACAAGCAGGGGGAGTGGGAGAGGGAGAAGCAGGCTTCCTGCCAAGCAGGGAGCCCGATGCGGGGCTCGATCCCAGGACCCTGGGATCATGACCTGAGCCGAAGGCAGACGCTTAACGACTGAGCCACCCAGGCACCCCGATATATTTTTAACTATATGCACATTTAATTTAAAATATATTTTTAAATGCCATGACTTCATGCAGATGAGCAAACATTCAATTACTAAGTGCATCACGAGTATGCAGTTTTTGACAGATACTACCAAACCACCCTCCAAAATAGCTGAACTAATTTATACTTCCACTAGCAGTGTAAGAGTTCCTATTCCCCTAACCCTCTACATCACTTGATTTAACTTAACATCTGCCGATCTGATAGGGGAAAAATGATCTCCTTGTTTTAATGGAATACTGTTTCCTGTATTGTCAATATTGTACCCTGTATGAATTACCTGCTTATTAAAGAACATACATGTGCTGATATTTTCCCAGCCTAGTCCTTCTCTGTTATACCTTTTTCCTTCCTAATTAAACAATAAAATGTCCAAACAAAAGGTTAACAAAAATGTGCCTCATCCCCACCTGTTAGCCTTTTTCAGGGACTCTTCATTAAGACAGGATGCCCACTTCTGAGCTTTACAGAAATGAAGCATGGCATGCTTGATGGAGAACAGTGTGATAAAATGTCCATGCTGGGCAAGCATTTGGCATTAAGGTTGATCAAGAATACTGAATGCTGCAGCATGGTCTGTGATTTTGATATAATGCTCACTCCCAGCCTGTACTGGTATTCTGGAAGGAGAGTGGTAGTTTGAAATTAAAACTCTATAATTAATCTCAGAACAGTATGCAAAATAGATTGAAATGGGACAGAAGAATGAATATGGGGGCACAGATTTTAAATTTGGGTCATCAAATATGTAGAGATAAATGTGAGGAAAGAGTGTGGATGAGAGATGAAATATTACCATGAGAGTCAAAGCTGAGAGAAGACATATGCTGTTGAGAAGGCAGACAAGTGGGAAAGAAGCAAAGGCTTTAGCCTCAGGGTTTACTCAATGAGCAAATCCAAAAATGAGCCAGGAAAGCAAAGAGAACAATTTAAAAAACGAAGAGAGCCAAGCCAAGTGGTTTTCAAAATGATGAAATGATAGCAACAAAAATTAAGTGCACTACAGTCAAAACTGGGCAAAGATCATTACATTTTCTATAAGATATTTAAGATAGTAATAAAATCTTAAGCTAAATCAGGAATCTAGACCAGACTGAAGTTGGTTGAAGGAGATGGCATAGCCTAGGGTGACACTAGTTCAAAGAACTTGACTACGGAAATAAGATAAGTAGGTTAACTTGCTTATATCCCACCTCTTTCCAGAAAATAATACGGTAAGGTTAATAAAATATAGTCAGACCAAGTAAAGTAGGAAAAGGAAATATCTCAGCCCTGTTAATTAATAAAATTGCTATGGTTATTAAATTCACTCTGAGCTTACTGGTAAACAGGCCAAAAAGATAAACAGTGCAAATTAAATAGTTTCATATAAAAAGTACAATAATTTCTCAAGAGAAATTTTTTCTGGAAACTAAGAAACCAAAAGAAAATTCTCATGTGCGAGCCTAAAATTCAAAGGCCAATGTTCTTGTCATGTTTTACAATAAATGAAGCAATTTCCTTATTTAATAAAGTTATGTAGTATTTAACACATATCAAATATTGTCCTAAGCCTTTTACAAAATGTCAACTCATTTAATTTTCACATGGTTATTTCTTTTAATAATCCCCCATAAAACCTGGCAGAGTCCTGAGTGTTGGCATCCAGATGGCTTGCTGACTGAGGGATGAACTATGCTTTGGAAGCTGAGCATTAGAAAGGGATAACAGGATCAACTGGAAGCTTACCCTCCAGAATGAGAGAAATGTTTATCACATAAAGGCAAAATGGAAGGAGTCAAAGGAGGAAAGCTACATTTGGAAACCAGATCATTCAGGAATTCGAATCTTTAGTATGATTTAAAAATTTTTTGGCAATCTTGAGGCCAGTGCTCTTCAACTTTATATTTGGATTGGAGGCAGCTGGGGTTCACTCTTTAAATCCTTGATTGAAAGTTCTCAGGATGATCATATACTTGGATTGCTCCTGAGCCAGTCTAGCTATTACTCCAAACTTCGGTGGCAGAAAAATAAACTCCTTTGAACTAAGGTAAACAAGATTATCTTATTGGTCATTCAAACTCCCGGGGCATCTGAGCAAATATTCTTGAAGGATTCCCTCTCTAGACCGGTTTTCTTTGGTGGTTAGGATATAGTACAGGACAATTTTTATGTATCGTTGTCAGTAAGTATTAACTAAAGTGTTTCAAAGTTAAGGCTAAGAGATAATTTCTTATTCTGAACGCAAAGAAGCTAGAAACTTCTGAGCTCAATTTCCTATCTGACAAAAAGGAAAAAAAGAGGGACACTAAAGCCACTGAAGAGACACAGACTGGAAGACATTTTCAATAGAAAGCTGCTCCCATCCTATAGCCTTTAAGGACAACTTTTAAATGCTAGCAATTGCATTTTGCAATTCTGTAACTCTGGGCTCAGGTATTTAAATTAGTTCCAGGCCTGGTAAACCAGATGATAAGGTACAAGAGAGTACCAGATGAGATTAAGCACACACATGCTAGTCCTTAAAAAACATGAGAGAGGTAGAAATTTAACAGAAGTCTAGCTTTTTAGACCCTGAAGGGATTTAAATCATCTAACTAAAGATGTTAAATGACCTGCCTATGGTCCTAACTCTACTTTGCGGCACAAAACCATTATCACAGAATACCACAAATTTTGCCCATCACCAAGTGTGTTTTTTTTTAGTATATGTGCTGCCGAAGCAAGCACCCAAGTGTGTTTTTTTTTAAGTAACATTTTTCAGTCTGGAAAAACTTCAGCTTGGAATGTTTTAGGAAGGTGCCAACTTCAATTACAGGAAACGTTAAGCGGGCCTGAGATTGAAAATATAAAAATCAAACGACACTTTCAGTTTGACTTAAGGTGATCTGAGGCTGGAGACAGTAACATAAGCCACGGGGAGGCAAAAGAGGTCGCATAATGTCAGTAAAATGTCAGCAAAGTAGTAAAGTATAAAGAAAGCATACAGAAATATTTTTACCCACATTGGGAAAACCAAGTTTGGGTCCATTTATATTACACAAAATATCTAAGAAACTGCTTCACATATTGTGTAAGAAAAAACGATTTCGTTTTAAGTCAAAACTGTGTGGCATAGATGACTTAACATTCTATCACTATTTAAGTCACAAAAGCTACATAACTCGGATTTTTCATAGTGTTTTACCAGTCACATTTCATCTTGGCTATTTTTATTTTTATTTTTAAAAATTCGCCCATCTCATGAAAGACATCAGACAGGCCAAAGCTGGTCCCCACTGCAAACAGGTAGTCTTGCACTGCGTGGCCCATCTCGGCCACATGACTCTTTTCCTCCTAATCTCGTTTCGAAAACATTATTTCCGGTGCCCCAGATGGCTTCACACCACGCCTCAAAGAGCCACTCCAGAAATACTAAGAATATTCCGCCACGCTAGGTTTCTAAAGAGATGGTGGCAGAGATCGAAGGAGGGCTGGCTTAGAGAGGAAACCGAGCCTGAAAAGCGACGAGTCAGGAGTCGGGAAGGCACAGGGTATGCTCAACACCCGACTCCTAAATGTCACTCGGTGGAGATGTTCGTGTGGCATCACCCACGGAGAGCTGGGCAGGCGGCCAGGTGCTGCAGCCGGGGAGCGGAGCACACGGCGCGGGCCAGGCAGCCGCAGTTCCCGGGCGGGGGACCAGGCCGGCCCCTCCGGCCCCTCCGCGGCTCCTCCCGGGCGGCCCGCGCCGGGGGCGGGGAAGGGAAGTGGGGGCCTAGCGGAGGGGCGCCGGCAGGGAAAAGGCGCGGGCGGGGCCGGACCTAATCACATGGCGCAGACTGCGCAGGCCGCCCGGCATCTCTTTCTTTCTCTTTCTCGAACCTCCGCTCCCATCCCGCCCCACCGCAGGCCCCTCCCGGGCCCGCGCTAGGGCCCCACGCAGGGGGAGGGCTCCTCCGCCTAGCGGAGACACTCACTTTTCGCCTGAGGCCACCAGCTCCTTGCCCTCACTGTTGCCGAACGCGTCAGTCTCCCCGGAGCCGTCCTTGGGGCCGGGAGCCGACGGGGCCGCGGGCGGCGACGCCCCGGGTTGCTGCTGCTGCTGCTGCTGCGGACCCCCCTTGCCCAGCTCCTGCAGAATCTCCGAAGGGGAGCTAGACAGTCCCCGCGCGAGGGGCCCCGCCGGCCGGCCGCCCCCGCCCCACCACGGGTAGAGTCGCGCGGCGGCCGCTGGGCCCGCGGCCCCCTGTCCCCCGCCTTGGGGACGCCGGCACTGTGTGGCGAGGGGCTGTGCCCGCCTCAGAGCCGCGCAGGTGGCGGCGGGAGGCCGCAGGAGCAGGTCCCGCAGCATCGCCGAGCCTAGCAGTCGCATCATGCCGCTGGGTCTGTCAGCACCCGCTCGACAGGGGAGGATGCTCGGGGAGCGGGCTGCCGCTCTCCTCCGGTAACGCGGTCTCCGGTGGGACGCCGAGAGGGCAAAGGACAGGAGCAGCGACGTGGGTGTGGTTTCGGTTCCGGCTCCCGCAGCTTCTGCCGCGCCACCGAGGCTACCCGGACCGCTTCTCCTCACGCCGCCGAGGACTCCGCACTGAGACTGAGGCGCAGGGGAGGGCCGGAGACATTCCGCGCTCACCCTCTCGGGGGCGGGAGGACGCTCGCGTCCTACCCCTTTTCCCCACTCCGATTGGCTCATATCCTCGACCTCTCTCCTGATTGGTGACTGGAGCAGTCAAATTTCTCTCCGCGCCGGGTGCGCGAAGAGTCGGGCGGGGGAGTGGCGGGCAGGCGGGTGGGGAGGGGAACCAAACTGACGTGTGAGGCGTGGGAGCCAGGCCGAGCTCTAGCTTAGTCCCTTCCCTCTCGCTTTGCCAACCGCGAGGCTGCGCTAGTTGGGAACTGGGGACTCAGGGGTCTCGACATTTACGAAACGGATTGGCTCCTGGACTCTGGGGCTTCGAACCCGTTGGGGAGACTGACGGGCAAGAGCCCCTGCAGCCGAGTGGCCAGCAGTCGGCGGGGTTGGCCGGAGCTGGCGTCTGGCTGGGCCGTCGGAGGTCGGCTGGTCCAAGCTTGCAGTTGGCCCCGGCTATCCGGTAAGGGCGTGAGGCGACACCTCTGGTAGCCGCGGTCCAGAGAAGGCAGCCCCAGACGAGCCTCGTCTCCCTCCCAAATGTTACATTTACTTGAAACTTTCCATGGTTGGCCACTACCCAGATGTGAAGTGTTTTGGAAAAAATGAGCAAAATCCTTTCAGCTATGCGACTTAGCCATTTGGAGGGTTGGAGATCTGGCTCGGGTGAAGAGAGGGAGAAATTCCAGAATACGACTGCTTTCCTTTTAAAAAATTATTTTTTTAATGTACACTGATATCTCAAAAATATTTTTGGACAGCAGTGATTCCCTTAACACTAGTTTGCTGGAAAGCAAAATTTTGGATACTTTTCTATTTTAAAAGCTGCTTCATCATTTTAAAATAGGTGCATCCGAATACTGGTTCTTTAAATGGTTTCAGCTTAGTATCACTCTATCCATTTATCCTTTGGACCTGTGGAAAAAGAGCCAAGATTCTGATAAACTCTTGAGTTTTTCTCTGAGACTACCTATGCACTGCACAACATGACAAAAGGGTTTTAGAAGATTTCTCGAAAGAATTACGTTTAAATGCATAGATCCACAAAAGTTAATGGGATAATTTTTAAGAAACAGTATGTATGTCAGGTACATCATTAACTGATCACCAGATTTAGTAATCTAATGGGTCTTAAAATATAGTACTAGATTAATAGGAAATCTGGCTGTACCTAAAGGTTATGTGACCTTTGACATGTCAGTCTTGCCATGTTTAAATTTTTTCTGTCTGCTATTTCACAGGAAGAACCTGGAAAAAGCTATCATGTATAAATCACTTAATTGCCTTAAAAAAAAGTTAAGACAATTGCAAATTATTTATAGGGCTTTTATTACTACTTAAATGTTACCTGTCACTAAAATTTGAAGAGTCAAAATAATAATATATTCAGGAAAAGGAATATCAACTTTTGGAGGAAAGGTAACAAATACCAGCTCTGCCTAACCTTTCCAGTCTGACTTACCAATGGCATAAACCTGAATACTGTATGACCTCTTAGGTATAACTGGTTATCAGTTTTGACTGTCTCCTTTCTCCCAACCACATCCAGGCTATTGACAAATCCAGTTATTATTTTCCTCCTGGTTTTTCTCTTAGTTTCTCTAATTTTCAAGTGAAAATTCTTTCTAATGTTTAAAGGTTTAAATACTTTATAGTATACTTAACAAATATGGAAAGCAAACCTAGTAATGGATTGTTTTCTAGAGTTTCTACTTTCAGGGATGAGCTTATAAAAATGGACACATGTTACTCCTAACATTTAGAAGAACTTAGAGTCTGATGAAATTTAATCCCTTTGTGAAAACCACAAAAAAGTTATAGACAGCAAATTAAAACTACTATAAATAAAATTCATATTCTCATTTGATTCCTTTATGTTATATAATATTTTTAATCTTCAGTTGTTTTTAAATCAAAGACAACTGGGTAACCATGAATTGGAGTTAATTACTATTTCCATTAATTATTTACCTGTTATATTATATCATCATATAAAACAAAATCTATCCCTATAAAAACATTTTATACGCGTACAATAGTCCACCAACATATCTACAAATAGAAAATGGGTCTCCAGATTAACAGATGGCTAGATTGTCAGAGTTACTCATAGACTTCCTCTTTGCTATTATATTAAGTGCAGTCATCCCACAATAGGTTGTGGTCCCATAGCCATTGAGAAGGTAATGAACCATCCAAAGGAAAATTGGAATTTATGCACTTTGTTTCTGTTCTAACTAGAAAAACAATTCCTGAGTTCCTGAGTTCCTTTGAAGATTAAAAAAAGCTAATGTTTCAAGATCATAATGTAACCTATGTATAAGTTCCAGATTTTGCCTTTCACAAGAACTAAAAGGTTATGATTTGTTGACCTAAAGCTAGTAGAAAATAATTTGCTTAACAGCTTAAAAGAATTGACTTAAGTTGTTTGTTTGAAATTCTTCTATTAAGAGAATAGAGTAAGATTCAGGAAACCTCTAAACAGCTTCTGCTACTACTTCCCTTTCTTCTGTTGGTTTCCTGCTTTAACTAGCCAACTTCCTAGTCTTGCTGATAAATCCTGTCAACCATGACTTATTATTCCAAAGCTGAATTTAGATCTGTATTAAAGTAGGTATTATAGATCCTTCATCTATGCAATGGGGATAATATTAATATTTATCTCACAGGGTTGTGAGGACTAGATGAATCAGTATATGTAAACCACTTAGAACAATACCAGTAGCATTTTATAAGTGCTAGCTATAAATAATATTATTATTATTCCATGAGTGAATAAAATTTGTTGTGCAGTGTGATTTTGTTGTCACATCTGTTATCGAAAAGCCAGAGTTGTTTTAAACCATCTAATCATAAAACATCATTTAAGAAGAAGTTAGCTCCCCAAAATGAGATCATTTACTCCATTTTTAGAAAACAAACCAATAATTACCAAAGTATCTTAAAATAGAAATAGACTGCTGCAAAGACAGTAAGATTAAGCAAAGCGGGGCTCAGTGCCCAAGATACCAACTATTTACAAATAACTGTTAAAAATTACTACAGAAAGAAGAATTGCTAGATTAAAAAGAAAATGTGCATGTCATATATAATTAAATCTAAAAATCTGTTAATTGCCACCTATGTAAATTAAACCTCTCTTCCTTGTAACATCACACAAAAATAGAGAGATTTTCATCAGATTTGAAGAGACTACTTGAATGGTCTCATCCAGAATATTAACTACATGAAATTATTTTTGTGGGTCTCCTGATGGCTGGAACAGGAGTGGGGTGGTAATCAGTTATTTTCCTTCATTTGGCATGGTATGGTAAAGATTTCAATTAGTTCAGTTTATAAAGTTAATGTTGGTTATACTTAGATCACAATTATATGCATGAGTTCTCTAGATATTTATTGATTTTTCAAAGTAATTTTAATTCTTATTTTTGGTAGTGTAATAGAAAATATTAAATTGGACTAAACCCCGTCTCAAAGATAAGAAAGTCTTGCTTGTATGATTAGTAAAAACCTAAAAAATTGATTTTATAAATATTCTAAAAGTCAATCAAAAGGATACCTCCTTGAGAATAAAAATAACCTCTGTGGTAAATCAAATTACCGTTCCCAAATATTTATGTCCCTTCCAATGGGAGGACTTTACCTCTCACCTTGTTGAATGGCAGGCTTGGCCTTTTGCCTTAATTTGTTCAATGAAATATGAAAGGAAGGATGAGTGCCACATTGAGCAGGAACTTTAATAGTCATTACTTAGTTCTAACATCTCTCTCTTCCTTGTATGACAAGAATGGCATGTCCCAAAGAGGCGATGCCCCTTCACCTGGGTCCCAGTATGATGGAACAAAGTTGAAGATGACTGCAATTGATAAATAACATGAAGAGAAAGAAACCTTCCTGTAAGTAATTTCGATTTAGGGGTTATTACCATAGAATAACTTAACTTAGGTTAACTGATGTATCAGCCAACTTAAATGAAGACAACTTGGCCACCATGAGACTAATATGGATTACAAAGAGTATTTGAGGACTCTAAAAGATAGACAGTCAACCTCCAGAGCAATTGAAACTGAGTATCACTGAAGGGACAGTCAGAATAGGCATTCTCTTTCAGGGATGATTAAAACCAAAGTTCAGGTAGGAGGTGTTTGAGTGGTATTTCAATATATCATATATATTTAGATTTAATTAGGGAAAATTAGTGGTTTGAAGTATGAGCTTTATATCCATTATGCTATGTTAGTTTTATGCTATGAAATCTAATGTTGGTTCAGCATCTGAAATTTGTCACATTTTCTAAGTTCTGAAAAAGAAAAATGAGCCTGGTTTTTTGTATATTTATGCTCATCCAATGGTAAAATCATATTACCAATCCAGAAACCAATTACTGAACTCCACTGAAATTATGGAGCTAAATCCAAAATTCAGACATTTTTGAAAAACTATCCGAGTCCACAGTAATGTATTTTGACATTCTGGGGTAAAAAGAAATCAGTATTTATCCTTAATAGAGTATGGGTTCCTTCAAATACCTCTATACTTTTTAAGCATCTGACATTTATAATTACTGTGATTCCCTCTGTCCAATTATAAGTCACAAGAAGCTAACTCAACAAAAGAAAGTTTGGTTTGTGATTGAGCTGCTTCTCACAGTAACAATACCATGTGGTATGTTCTGAGGCAGAGCTTTATTCATATGCATCCCCAATAGTACAACAAACTGATACATAAAAAAACTCTCTTTATCAGTAGGAGAATGAATTAAAATAATGTGATATTTGCATATAACCTTAACATACATTATTTAAGATTAATACAGTATCATGTATTAAAGTAGGTAAGTCTCAAAAACAATGTTGAGAAAAAGCAAGTTTCAGCTGAATATGTATATTATGATGCCATGGTTATAAAATTGTATAACATGCAAAACAATATATTATTTATAGATTTATATGTATGGTTTAAAAGTTTCAAATGTGCATAGGAATGATAAACATCAAATTCATTGTAGTGGCTATTATTTCTGGGTATTTATAATGAGAAATGGGATTGAAGAGATGTACACAGAGAACTTCAACTGTATCTGTAATGATTGATTTTTAAAAAAATAATTTTTAAAATTTGAAGCAAATATGGTGCCTGGGGAGTTGATACATACGTGTTTGTTATATTCTCTCTCTTTTTCTATATTTGAAATATTTTATAATTAAAGAAGCTTTATTATAATGTTGAAAGCTGTTTCTTTTCTCTAACAATTATAACTGTAGAAAATATTACAAATCCAATTTTCACTTTTTAATGATTCCTTTTAAACTTTATCTAATTTTGCCTAATCAATGATGGCTACATCATTGGATGGATACAACTAGTAAGTAATATAGCTACTCTGTAAACATACTTCAAGAGTACAACCAACAGACAATATCCTTGAACTAAATTAGGTTTTACAAAAGGTAAGAGTGACTAATATTTAACTGAAAACCTTATAGAAAAAATTATTTGGTTCTTGGCTCTCTCAAACATAAATATGGAAGGAATACTTTCATTAATAAAATATGAATAAAACATATCCTTCCTTCCTTTGAAGCTAAGCTATTTATCTTTGTAACGTTCCTATTGGGGACAGGTGTCAATTGCTAAATTATATGTTATGAAAATTTTAAGTTAATAAAGTCACTCAACTAATACAGTGGAGTTGGCAAAGACTCACTCTCCAGCTAGATGTGGTCCTTGCCTTCTATTCTTTTGAGCCTTTGGACAAATGCCTACAGGAGACACATTTATGGATACAAAAGAGCACAGAGCTCTTAAAAATCTTTGGGAATAATTTCCCCAGTGAAAGGCTCAGTAGGTTACTTGAGTAAAGCAGACTAGGTTATAATGCATTAGGGAATGATGAGGTTCTAGTAAATTAGAATTGGAATGCTCTTCTAAAGGGGAAGTAACTGATGTACTCTACCCAGCATTAGCTAAGTGGAATGCAGGCACAGTTAGCTAGACCTTTGGATTCTTTAAGATAATGCAGAAATATGATTTTTAAAAATAAAGTCTTCTGATTTATAAAAGTAAACAACTCATTCAATTTTTTTAACACCATACTAGTCAAACAAAACATCCACAAGAATAACTTGGGCCATGGTCCACCACATTTCCAACCCTGTCCTGAGCAATCAGATGATGATAGCAATGTAACTTTCTTTAAGCTTTGTTCCCCAGCACATATTCTACTCCAGATGATTGGTCCTAGCCATCCATGGAAATTCCATTCCCCATGAAACTGCTGCAGCTATATTGCTACCAAAGAGAGGAACTAACATAAGACAAACCCAACACACCAAGGCCAACAGAGTGGAGAGAGAGTCTAGAATCTCCATGACATTCATGAGCTACTGACATTCATGAGCAACCAGTTCTGATGCCTGCCCTCCTTTGTTATATGTGATACATTTCCTTATTACTTAAATCATTTTGAATCTGGGTTTCCATTAAGACATCCTGATTGATTCAAAATCACACTGTAGAAAATTCTTTCTGTGTCTCTCTCTTTGCCTTGAGTTACAATTTATCACATCCCCTTTCTCTCTCATTTTTTAACACCGCTAAATTATATATCTACGTTTAACCTATATGCATATTGTTTGAGGGCCACATGTGATAGCCTTGCACGATTTAAAGGGTAGAGTTGGAGTACACTGAGCATTAAGAAGCTTGCCCCAGTTTGGACTCTGAATCATTTCTGTAACTCTAGATTTGCTTCCCTTCTCTCCCAACAAAAAAATATTGAGCCATATTAAGTCAACCAGCTTTGTTTTTCTGCTAAACTAGACTTCTATACTTGCACCTTATTGGTTAGTGTTTGAATTTTATTTTATTTTTTTATTTTTTTATTTTTTTTAAAGATTTTATTTATTTATTTGAGAGAGAGAATGAGAGAGAGAGCACATGAGAGGGGGGAGGGTCAGAGGGAGAAGCAGACTCCCTGCCGAGCAGGGAGCCCGATGCGGGACTCGATCCAGGGACTCCAGGATCATGACCTGAGCCGAAGGCAGTCGCTTAACCAACTGAGCCACCCAGGCGCCCCTAGTGTTTGAATTTTAACTTGCTATCCTCCACTCTTGCCAAAATTATCAGTTTTCCTTCACCTAACTGACTTTTCTCCTTGGAGTCTGCTTACACCATTCTTATCATCTTGTATGTCCTAAGCCCCTTTCCCTCTACCCATCCCAATTCCACTGACCCTTCAAGGTCTCCATCTTACATCTTCATGATGCTCTCCAATTTCTTATATAACCTCACATTTACCCTCATAACAGTTGTTACCCTTATAACAGCCATTTGAGTTTGGCAGATAGGTACAATCTTATTTTGCAAATGTGAAAATTGACACAGAAATGTTAAATAATCTGTTCAGTATTTCAGTGACTTGCCTTAAAAGTAGCACATATTTCTTGATGCTGTGGCTTTTACCCCTACCATTGCCCCTTACTAATCTCATCTGGATATCCCTTATCTTTTCTAAGAACTCAGCTCAAATGGCATCTCCTCTGGGAAGCTTTCCCCGACCTCTCTAGGCAGAGTTAAAGGATTCTTCCTCTCCATATCAGGGCTTACTTGGTAATATCTTCATTTATTGCATTACTCTATTTGTGTGCATCTCTCTTCCAGCTAGACAGGAGGATGTAGATCTTTTTGCTTTCAACATATCCACCATCATTTTATTTTTTTATTTTTATTTTTTATTTTTATTTTTTAAAAGATTTTATTTATTTATTTGAGAAAGAGTGAGAGTGACAGTGAGAGAGCACAAGCAGGGGTAGAGGCAGAGAGAGAGGGAAAAGCAGGTTCCCCGCTGAGCAGGAAGCCCGATGTAGGGCTCTATCCCAGGACCCTGGGATCATGACCCGAGCCGAAGGCGGACACTTAACCAGCTGAGCCACCCAGGCATCCCTCCACCATCATTTTAAATAACATCATTTTCAATAACTGAATTGAGGCTTAATTAACATAACATAGGACTTTATTAACTAGAAAATAAAGGAAATATATTTAAAAAATGAACCTTTCACAATTTTATTTGAATCTTGAGTAAATTCCTCCTCTATCATATTTCACAAAGAAGAAGAAATTTATTAAAAATTCAAACTGCAAAAGGACCTTTATGGACACCTTGTTTTTAGTGACTACTGGCACCAACCACCATGGTGGGAGCTAAGATTATTTAGATGAGTAAGGAAGACATCATCTTTTGGTTTGAAGAGGTAGATGAAAGTCAGATAAATGTAAACTCTTAATTAAAATATATTAGTCTGGATGCTATAAACATTACATATATGTGTATATTCAATGGATAAAGATGATCTAGAAATGAATCTAGATCAAGCAAATCTAGAGTTACATAACATAGGTTATGAAATATTCTAGAAAGGTGGTAGCATTTACTGGTAGAAATCCAGATACATAAGGATTGACAAGGGCATTCTTTCAAGAACAAAAAAGAAATAAGTTAAATGGTAGGTTCAGGGAATTATAAGTAATCTGAAGTGGTATTAGCACTCTCTACTAAATATTTCCAGTATCCACCTGTGTTGGATTGCACATCTCTGCTTTCTTAAAGTTGAATGTATCCATGCAACTTGCTTTGACCAGGGAAATGTTATAAGCTTAAAAATCCAATGCATAATTTTCTACCGTCTCTTTCCCTATGTCCCTATAACTGTTAATACTGAAAGCTGGTGTCTGCTCTGTCTAGCTTGGTCTCTGAGGTCAGAGAAAGAAACTTTGTCATTTTAAGTTTCTGTGATTTGTGGGCTATTTTTTTAAGGTTTTTTTTTTTTAATTAATTTGAGAGAATGGGAAGGGAGAGCACAGAGGGAGAGGGAGAGGGAGAAACAGACTCCCCACTGAGCAGAGAGTCTGACATGGGGCTCGATCCCAGGACCCTGAGCCAGGACCCCAGCTAAAGGCAGATGCTCAATCAACTGAGACACCCAGGTGCCCCGATCTGTGGGCTATTTTTACCACAGCAAAACATTCTCTCCTAATTATTCCATCTAATCTGAGAGGAAGGTGGGAGAAAGAGCACTGGATCGTAGAGAAGCCAGTCATATTGGCTGCGCATATAAAGGTCAGCCTATAAAATGACCATTTACCCAAAAGTATATGTCCAAAATATTTGACTCCATGAATTCAAATAAGCATATTTTATGCTTTTTCAATTGAATGCCATTTCTGACCAGCAGTTCTTATTTCCACAACTAATTCCAAAGTTGATAAATGTAATCTGAGTCAAAAAAATAAAAAACATGTCTTCATAATCCATCCTTAAGTTAATCTTATAGTTACATAGTCATTGACCTATGTGTTCCAGATGGGGAAAAAAAAAATCCAGAGTCACCTACAGCCTCGGTATTTATTAGCTACACTTGTATTGAGCACCAGATGCTATTACATTTCTGCATTTGCTATTTCATTTCTACGTACCAGGAGGCATAGTACAAATGAAAATGCTTACGACTTGGGGAGAGACAGGCTTAGATTTTAGTTCTAGCAGGATGTATTGGTTTCACACAGTACTGCCTTCATGGATTTTACCTCCCAGCTAACGTTCTTTACATTTTAATAGAGGTTTCTAGAAATAGTATCTTATCCAAGAGAGTGACTGAGGTAGTGATAACTTGACATTTCATGATAGGCAAAGACAGGAGCACATGTATGTTGATTATGAGCTTTGCTAACATCATACCTGAGAGGAGAAACTAAGAGGATAGTATATACTGTATAAGTAAGTTTATGTAGACAGAGGAGGAAATGAGGTAGGAAAAGGTCTAGACATAAAAGGTTATCCTAAATGGTAAGCATGGAAGGCTAAAGACCAATGAATAGGTTGGGATACAGATCTTAAGATACCAGCAAGACTGAAAGGAATACCAAAGAAAGAAGAGAGAAGAGAGGATGGGAAACAAAGGTGGACATTCTAAAGATAAACTTATTCTCCTTCATAACTGTGGTTTGTTCTCAATAATTTGTGACATGGGCCAAGGGAAGTGTCTTAAGTGTGTATACTCCCTAGTATCTGCCCAAATGTTGAGAGGAAAATCAAGTCCTTGTACAGTAAGAGATCCAATAAATAAATTTTAAGTCCAATTCTGAGGATTAAATTTATGTTTATATATTAAAGAGTTTAATAATGGATATAGATCTCTAAAGACTTTCTGAAGCGAGAGTGCGGCTGCTGGAATTCTAGCTCCAGCCTGGCCGTTACCCTGCTGGTTGACCTGGGTAAATCCCTTGACCTGTCAGTGCCTCAGTTCCCACATCTATTAAATGGAAGCTTGGCCTAAGTGACCGCAAAGGTGCCACGTGGATCTGAACTGTGATTCTGAGCATGTGATTCTGATTATATGCAGTTGTAACTTTTATCTGGAGATTATTAGACACTTACTGATGGGATCTCATGTATATTTGTTTCCAACAGATACTGTCAGAATTGCAGGTGACACATTGTAAATATCAAACAATGTTAAACAATGTTTTAAGTTCAGTGCCTGGACAAAAGCTCTAAGCAGCCTAGCACATGGCAGTTTTGCAAGAGCAAAAAGCTACACACACTCTTAGGTTAATAATCAAAGATACCGTTAAGGGGTGATATGAGAAGGGGCAAAAGAATACCCAGCCAAGAACCTCAGGGCTGGGTGGGAACCGGTCCCAGATGTGGAACAATGTCTCTGTAACCTGGTTGGTACAACTTCACTCTCAGTGGGGTTTCCCCCAGTGGTAAGCATTATCAGACAATAAAGGCAACTATATTCAAGGGTAATTCATGCATTGTGCAGCCGGCTGGCACTCAGGCTCATGGCAGGGGGCTCTGTAGTCACTCAGCATGCACGTGCTCACTGTTATTAGAAGCAGCTGTTGTCTCTGAAGAGCCCTGGCAATCAGACTCCAACTGTCTCCAGGACAGTGTTTTGGAGCAAACCTTAGTGTGTGCTTTCAGAGAACCATTAGCAAAAAGAGATAACCACAAGTAAATAAAAAGCAGGTGGACTGGTATGAATGGTGTTGCAGAAAAAATTTTCAAGTCAATTACCATAGGGTTTTCTTTTTTTTTTCTTTTTTCTTTCTTTTTCTTTTCTTTCTTTCTTTTTTTCTTTCTTTCTTTCTTTTTTTTTTTTTTTTTTGTACTTTCTAAGGGGATGGGATATCTAGGCTCCACTTAGCTCTAAATAATAAACTCTTTCACTCCTAGCAACCACTGCCTGGAAAACAACCTGACAAAGAGATTAAAACAGTGAAAAGAGGTCTTCTGCACATTTAACAATGTTAAGAAAGGTTTTAAGAGAAAATCCTATAGTAGCTTTAATCATACATGGCTGTATCCAATATCTCTTGGATGAGCGGCCAGGGTCAGGAACTTCCTTGCTGCAAAAACACGTATAAACCCTTTTGTGATCACTGCATTTCTGGATATGACCATCACCTACCTACAGAATTTTATGACAAAACAATCATTGAGATATTATTGGTATGCCCCATGCATTAACTGCACAATAATAAAACGAATTGTACACAATTTTTTGCTTTTCCTACTGTTATCTGGGCAATTTATATAACCTTGAAGGGCCTCAGTTCCCCCACTTTGGGGGGCTGTTGTAAGAATTAAATGAGTAACGCATATGTATTGCTCAGTGGCAGGTCCATACAGAAACTCAACAGTTGTTAGCTCCTTGTCCCTTCCAATTCATTTCTATCAAGCTAGAATGATCTTAAACTATAAAATCAGATCATGTTACTCTCCTGCTTAAAACCCTTAATGGCTTCCCACTACATTTAGGATAAAATTAACAATTTGTAACCTTCCCAACAAGGCTCCTTGGCTCTACCTAAATTATAGCTTCGTCTTCGGCCTGTCTCCCACTGAGGTTTATGCCCGGGCCACAACTGCCTTCTTTTGGGTCTTTAAATAGGCCTGACCTATCTCACGGCTCCTGCATAGTAGTAGCACAAAAGGAGATTTGGGGTGCTTTATCTCTTACAGTATGCATTGAGCCCATCTTTCCTTTGAGATGCACAATTGATATTTTATAAATCTTATGCAAAATTCTATGTCAAAGTAGCTTCTAGCCCACCACTCAAATTGCTGCCTCTAAGGCCCTCCTTTATTGTAATTTGGAAACTGTTACTGCTTCTGCACATGCGGCCCCCTCTGCCTGAAATCCTCACCTTTTCTCTTTGTTACTAACAAAATCTTACTCTTCGGGTCTCAGCTTAAATTGTCACCTCCTCAAATATGTTCCCTTGTTAAGAACTCTCATAGCACCCTGTTCTTTTCTTTCAAGCAAATGAGTAATCCTGTGTGACTATTTCTCCCCTACCAGACGGTAAGTTTCTAAGGGCCAGGTAGTATGGGTACTTCTCTAATGGCCACTGTCTGGCACAGAGAAAGCATGCAGGAAATGCTTGCTGCTAGAGTTCAAGATTTACTAACCAATAAAGTCCACCCAAAGATATAGTGAAAGATCTGTACCCCCTCCCCACCACCATGGAAAATTGGAGAACATGACTCCGGCCAACCTGATGTCAAATTTGGGTGTCCCCCTTGAGCCACATGCAGGAACCAAGAGAAAGAAAATGCTTCCATCAAAAGACCTTTGTATCCTGGCCTCTTCCTACTTCCTCTTTAATTCACTTCCTCTCTTTCACCCTGTTCACTGCATTTCAACATTCACAAATGGTTCTGGAGCAAAATTAAACTTTATGTAGAAAGAGGGATTTGAGAAAGAGGAAGTGCAGGGGCCACCACTATGAAAGTACAGATAAACTACAAGTACTGCCTCAAGGCACTCCCTCTCCTGAGCTCTCAGCAGAAATGTCCCTGCCAGGCACATCTTTGTACCTTGTTTCTAGCTAGCCTGTGTCACTTTGTCTTTGGATCATTTACCGATGGGCTAAGCCACCTGCTTTAGTTTCCTGAGTTGTGCTCCTGCATAGGTCTCTGAAAGGAAGTACTAGTACCCTTTTCTGTTTGGATTCTATTTTTAAACCATTACCTTTTAGTAATGAAAGCACACTTCATAGCCCACCACCTCTTCCAATAACTTAGGAAGCTTTTACTAGGAAACTGTGTCTTCTCTCCCTTCCTTCCATGACAATTTATGAAACGTCCCTAAGTGCCAAGCACTGTGCTAGGTACCATCTCTACTGCATTATCTGACCTTTGTAGCCTGTCTATATTGGCAGTCTGTCCTGAAGTTTCTTGTCCACTTTGAGTCTTCCTTCCTATCTGGCTTTGATTTTTCTTTAAGATTCCTCTCTCCATCCTGGTCTGACATCCTCCTACACACTCTCCCTGTTTGGAAACCGCCAATGTGGAAGGCAGCTCTTAGGGAAGTTCTTGGAGAGATTTCCATGTTGGTGTTTAAATGTATATTTACTATTTAATAGCCAGACCTGAGGCTGCCTCTGAGTGAGAACCCAAGGCCCTCCCTCTAAAGTATGAGAACACAGTGGCATTTGCTTTGTCAGGGCCCTCTGTGCTTTAACTTTACACAAAATTTCTATTCTTTCATTAGCTGAGGTTGCCACATAGTCAGGTATTTTTCTCCAGGATTTTATGGTATGTCTTGCCTATTAAATAAGATAAACGGAATAAGAACAGTCATGGTGCCAACTATTTTTACGCTATCTACCTCATTTGCATTATTTTCTTCCCTCACTCCAACTTTCTTTTTTAAAGATTTATTTATTTACTTATTTATTTGAGATAGAGGGCAAGCATGGGGGAGGGAAGGGGCAGAGGGAGAGGGAAAGAGAAACTCAGAGTCCTTGCTCAGTGTGGAGCCCGATATGGGGCTCCATCTCCCAACTCTGAGATCATGACCTGAGCCAAAACACTTAACTGACTGCGCCACCCAGATGCCCCTCACTCCAACTTTCTATGGCAGTTTTCCCCCTCCATGTTAAAACAAGTTTCTGGAAACATTCATGGAAATCCTTTATATATAATAGAGTGAATTTAAGAAATCATCTTCCAGGTATATCATTAAGTTTTATCTTTACAGAGTGTGAGGCTTTGGCAGTCCTCCTGGGCACCGTGACCCCACTAAAGCAATTTGCCCTTGTCTCCTCTAAAGTCACATCACAGGTCTGTCTGCTCCACCCATAAGTGAGCCCTGCTGTGTCCTGATGTTCCAAGCCCTCCCCTTCAGGTTCTAAGGCTTACCTCAATTCTCAGGGCACATTCCTCTTTTGCTCCTATTTACAGAAACTAAACCACTTCAGTCCTAATCTTGTAAAACCAAGCAAACTGTGCCCAGAAGGTATGAATGTCCATAGACTATGGACTGTGGTTTTATTTAGTTAGCAAAGAATAACTCCAGAAAGTTACCAAAGCTTCTACACACATATTTTCTACATTTTAGCATAACCCTTCATTTTGCAGGATCTTCAGTAGGGAGAAAAAGATGCCAAGAAATCCCTCTGTACTGAGCCTAAATTCCATGGATTCAGATGTATTATATATAATCCAAAAAAAATGCAGAATCATAGAATCAGAGGTCAGAAGGAAGGGAATTCAGAAATCTGGCCTGCTCCCCTGTTTGTTAATCCCCTTTATATAGCATTTCTCAAAACTGGCCATCCAGCTACAATTTTAAGAAAAAGATTTTTTAAAGAAATGGACCTAATTCGGGGCACCTGGGTGGCTCAGTCGTTAAGCATCTGCCTTCAGCTCAGGTCATGATCCTGGGGTCCTGGGATTGAGCCCCACATCGGGCTCCCTGCTCAGCGGGAGGCCTGCTTCTCCCTCTCCCACTCCCCCTGCTTGTGTTCCCTCTCTCGCTTTCTCTCTCTCAGTCAAATAAATAAGTAAAATCTTAAAAAAAAAAAAGAAAGAAAGAAATGGACCTAATTCTAAAACCCAAAGAATGTTCTGCAGACAGCCTGCATTGGAATCACCAGGATATTGCTAAAGGGTCCTTGGCCCTACCCTAGATGGACAGAATCCTAGGGTCTGGGGGTACATTCCAGCAATCTGCACCTGCAGGTGTTTCTTATGCATACTAGAGTCTGCATAAGTCTGGGACCCTGCATTCTGACAGAGATCAGCCAAGGCAGATTTACCAGGGCTGAAGGTCTTTTTATGGCTTGTGCCTGCAGGCATTTTCACAGGAATGTGGTAAAACAGCTGCTACAAACTCACTCCCAACATTTTTTTTTTCCACATCACACTTAGAGAAGCCAAAAGCATTATGAATGTGGCAGATGCATAGGTTTTTACTTTCTGATGAAGATGAAGAAAAGGAGCTATTCCTTGGACCAGGGAGAGGGCGTCAGAACAGAAATATTAATACTACACCTGGTCCTGGTGAAATATGTTCCAGGCCCCCTGGCAGTATATCGAGGCAACCACACTAAGGGAAAATGTTTGAACATTAATGACAATCAGAGAAACGAATTTATTAAGGAACATAAGTAACTGATTCTAGGCAATGTGGAGCATATCATGATCAGCTTGTTCAAAAGATAAAAACATAAAGGTGGAGAGGTAGATTATAAGACAAGAATTTGAAAAGGAAAACAGTGAAAGGAATGTAGGCACAATTCAAGCCATAATAAAATAAGCGTTAGTAATTTAACCATTTCAACCAAAACAGCATATTTTTAGAATGAGGAGTGCTGCACAAGTCTCCCTTTGGAGGAGGCTCATGTTGAGCATTCCATAAAACCACGGAGGCTCAGAGCTCAGTATACAAGAGTCAGCTCTGTTGAAAATGCAAGAGCCAGAAATGACACATACCTAGCAGATGACCAAAAACTGACCAAAAACTAGCTGAGGGAGAACAGAGAAATCCATTCTTCTTTCTCCCAGAGAGGAAAAAGTATCAAACTACACCTCTCTTAACCTCCTCCTCCCTCCCTCCCCATAGAAAGAGCATTGGACTGGGAATTGAAAAACCTAAATTCTAACCCTGGCTCTGCTATTACCTGTATGTTTTTAACCACCAAATAGTCTTCTTGACTCTCGATTTCTTCACCTATATGTAATAGGGTGTCTTGGCTGAGATTTAACTTTAAAATTTGTGAAATTTTGTGTGTTTTTTGGTATCTACAAGTAAATATTCATTCATATTTAATATAGACTGTTACTTCTTTTTAGGGGGAAAAACCCCAGAGTGGTTTCTTTTAACTACACAAATATAAGGCAAGTACCCTTAATCTGAACAGGGTATTAAGCGTTCCAGTTTGGTAGGAGAAATGGCCGATTGTATAGCTTTGGGCTAGATATCTATCTCCAAGTTCTCTGTGTGAGTGTGTGTGTATGTGTGTTTACCTGTATTTCAGTAGTAGGGAAAGAAAACATTTTTTTGGAAGTATTTAAACAGCATTCCCTATGCTGTTTAATGCACAGAAAACTGCTGCTTCTTATTCTGTTGAGATAAGTTTTTGCTTAAAGGCGATAAAGAGGGGAAGAAATTCTACTGTGAGAGACAGTGGGTGCTAGCAGTGGGGCCTTGGAGGACAGTGGACTGTAGAGGGGGCATCCTCCCACCTACCGTGGTTTTGCTGGGTAAAGGCAGAATTAGGAGTGGGTCATGGACTGCTTAATAGTGCTTAGCAGAGATGGCAGCAGGTTTCTTAAGGAAGCTTAAGCTGCAGTGGACATTGGCAAGAAGGAGAAGAAGGACTTGGTTTGTCTCACATGTGAGGCACCCCTTCGGTGACTCTCAGAGAAGAAGGACTCGGTTTGTCTCACGTGTGAGGCACCCCTTTCGGTGACTCTCACAGGGAGATACTTTTCATGTTGATGCAAGTGGTGTGGGCTGTAAGAATTGCCCTGGGGCGTTTGAAGTAAGCATTGTATAGGTAATGCAGCACTGTTCCATATACAGGGGCTGACCCACTGTGCAGGGCTGCCTGAAGAGAAGTAGGACCTGGGGACAGGATTGTTTGACATCCAGATGTGATATTTTCGCTAATCTTACATAACTTGCTTGCCTCCTGGAATCGGAGAGCCAACATCTAAATCCTGTCATTCTATCATTATATGATTAGCAACATCTTTAAATTCAGGTAATTACTTTTTCCTTAAATTTTACTAGTTGTTGCCTTATACCTTTCTCTATTTTAGCCCTTTTAATAGTAAATGGAATAACTTGTTTACATGACCCTCTTTCTCACCAGAGGGCAGAGGCTTATCTCATGAAATCTATCTCCTACCAGTGTCTCACTCACAACAGGGACTCAATAAATAGACCCAGGTCTTGGAGACCTGCATTTGCATTTTGGTGCCATATAATCCTGAGCAAATTACTGCTCCTTTATCTGAAAATGTTGACAATAATGCTTATGCCATGAAATCGATTTAATAATTAAATGAAATAATGGTCATTGTTGCTGGGCACACAATAAATGCATACAGATGACAGTTGCTATTAGCAGTCAGAGGTTATATTGAGAATGGCTCAGGGAGAGAATCATCTAGGGTGTTTCTGTTACATTAGAAAAAAGGAGTGAATGTTTTTCAACTCATCCACTCCTTTGAGGGATTTCTATGTGCTAGGCACTCTGCCCAGGCACTGGAGATAGAGCAGTGTTAACATGGCCCCTGTATTCCTGGAACTCGAAGCAGTGACCATTTTCCGCACTGACATCTAACCAACACATAGACCATTAGGGAAGAAATATAATTGGCTTTCCTATCAACGTAACCAATAATTTAACCACCTATATAACTCCAAGTCAGCATCATTTTGTACCAAATGTTCAATATTTAAAATAGAAGCCCATCTTAACCCTTACTTTGGGGATAACCATTAATACTGCAAGAACATACTAATATTTTCAAAAGTCATGTTCCCAGGGACACCTGGGTGGCTCAGTTGGTTAAGCGTCTGCCTTCGCCTCAGGTCATGGTCTCAGGGTCCTGGGATCAAGTCCTGCATCTGGCTTGCTCAGCAGGGAGCCTGCTTCTCCCTCTCTCTGCTGCTCCCCCTGCTTGTACTCACTCTCTCTCTGACAAATAAATAAATAAATTCTTAAAAAAAAAGTCATGTTCCCTACCTTCCATCCTCTTAAAGTTACCACAGACTTTTAAACAAATTGTTTCACAATTTATTTCCCACATAATTTTCTTTTAAATAAATTGTTTTAAAATTTATTTTCACATGATTTTCTTGTCAGTCATGTTCTTTGAGCATTATTTAATAAAACAGCACTTTTATGAGCCTTTCATATGTATGTCTTTTCTAAAGGAAAACAAAAGGACTTTACTCCCCTGATGAAACTCTTTATAGCCCCTGAAACTTTGATCTACTTACCATAAACTAGAAATCTGTTTTGCTATGATGTTATCTAGTTTTTATTCTTACCTATATCTTTAAACCCTTTAATCCTAAGGCTATGAAATATTAATAAAATTAATACAAATTGACTTACTAGAAATTGTGTCAAGTGAGCAATTGTTAAAAAATCAATATTTTAGTGTGTTACCATGGCATTTGAGACATGGGACTTCTGTTCTCATTTTTCCTTATGTACTGATTCTTTAAAAAACGATTTTTGAATGAGACCAAATGTGACTCCAAAAATAGATGAAATTCTGAAGTTATGTTACCCCCAAAGGGAATAGTTTCTTTCAGGGATACTGTCATAATATTATAAAGATCAATGTCAAACCACCAAATGATTCCTTATTAAGCTGCCATCTGAAGAAAGCCTTTACTTTCAGAAAAATTTCCCATCTTTAGTCTGAATTCCTGACTTATGGTAAGGCAGTTGACTGGAATTAGTTTGAGAATGCTGAGGGGAAAGTTTACGTCTGCCTTTTCCCATTCATACAGTGTATTCCTGAACAGAGATTTGGTCGCTAGAGGTTCAAGGCTACTCACCTCCTGTGAGGCTGTGGTTAATAGAGTATGTTGTGCTTTCTGTAGAGGTGGTTCTAACTGGCTCTAAAAGGGTTGGCTAATAGTCATCACCAGTGTTATTCCACACATTTGGAAATGTGTGGGAGGCATGTTGGTTGTCACAGTGACTGGGCAGGTGGGGTAGCAGGGGAGATGCTAGTGGATTGAGATCAGGGATGCTAAAATTGCTTGCCACATACAATACCATTCTAAAATACAAAGAATTGTCCTGACCAGAATGCCACTTGCACCCTTATTTTGAGAAACATATTTTCTTCCAGTAGGAATTGTGGAAAACTGGGCTGAGCTTATTGAAACAGAGGATCCTACAAGGTAGGGAAGAAACCACCTGCCCCTTATGGGTTTTGGTAAGCATGTAATTAGGAACTCTTCCAAGCAATGCAAAGACTTAGCCCATTTTTGGGGTGCCTGGGTGGCTCAGTTGGTTAAGCAGCTGCCTTCAGCTCAGGTCATGATCTCAGGGTCCTGGGATGGAGCCCCATGTCAGGCTCCCTGCTCAGCAGGAAGTTTGCTTCTCCCTCTCCCTCTGCCCCTCCCCCCCCACTCATGCTCTCTTTCTATTTCTCTTTTCTCTCTCTCTCAAATAAATAAAATTTAAAAAAAGATTTAGCCCATTTTTTTTTATTCTCCACCCTCAGGACAGGAAAACAATGTTGGCAGCTCCTTAAATGATTTATTTGAGGGACACCAAATGACCCATCATGCATGTAGAAATCCCCACTGTAGAGTCACTTTTATGCATTAAGGTATTATCTCTAAAAAGAGAGTAAAACATAAGTATGTTACTCAAAGGGATAAAACTAGAACATACCTTAGCGTGGATTAGTTTTTCAGATTAGCTAGCCGTCACTGTGGCAACTAATCCCTAAGAAAATAGATCATAAGCAAGTAATATTGATAAGGACAGAATAAAAGAAGAGATTGGAAAGGGAAGAATTTCCAGAGGTGAGGCACAAGGAACTCTGAGAGACCAGGAGAGCAACTGGGTGCCTCAAAGAGATCAAAACAGGAGATATCACCTACACATTTTTGCCCATATTTGACCCATATTGCTGCTGCTATCAGTGTTCTGAAAAGAAATATTTCAATACCAAAATAAGCTTATCCCTTTGAAGGCAGAAACAATATCTTTTCTGTTATCTGCTTAATTCCACAAGGCTTTGCACAGTGAAGTCTTAATAATTTTTGACATGTAAGGAATCAAAAACACTACGTCTTAGATTGGCTTGCCAAAAAGCTATTAGATTCTAGGTTCAATAAAATACACAGCCACACAATGTTTTGTTTTGTGTTTTAGGCTCATGGTACAATTTTTAAGAGCATGAGTGCATAAGCTATTTTTTTAAGCATGAGGAATTCTTCCAGGTGTTTCAGAGGAAATCGAAATTGGATAAAAATGGACTTTAAAATCCACGTCAACATTCTATATTTAAAAAGATTAGGCCACTTCCTCTTGTTTTATATAGAACCACAAATTTTAAGATTTGAAGCAATGTAAATGAAAACAACTTGTTCAAATAATACATGACCATGGTTTACACTGAAACTTGGTATTTTTCTCGAGTCATATAACAATAGTAGTAACAACAAGATGATTCTTAAAATGTTATAATACAAAGGTAAACAAGACATGAGTATTTTGTTTTAACATATTACATCTCAAATATTCTTAAAGTATACTCTTAAATTAGATGAAGAACTTAAGCTTCATGTTAAGAAATCTATCGCCACAGCTTATTATAAGCCCAAGATGTACACCTAGAAGTCTTGAAAATATACTCTTGAATCCTGTACATGTGAGAAAATTACTAAGAAGACCCTTGATTAAGTACAGACTATCAGCACCACCAACTGTCACTCTTTTTAATATTTTTAGTTTTAAAGGCACAATTTTGGATCTAAAGACATAGATAGCCTATGTAGTGTCTTTTTATGAATTGGAAAAAGTTGCCTGTTTTTAGGGGCAGATCAAGCCCTCCCCCTGCCTCCCTGAGCATGAGGTTTGGCAAGTCAACCTGAGTGTGGATTTCAGTTCGCCTGACTCCTCCATCGAGTGTCTGCATCATGCTCAGACTAAAGAGCTGTCTGTGGCAAGCCCTACTTACGTCTCATAGTTCAAGTCTTCTCACCTCTGAGGTCCATCTTCATTTTCTGTTAATTCTCATATTTGCCTTGACTCTTTGTTGACACTTTAGTATTCTTTTTCTGTCCCCCTTTTATCCTTTCCTACACTTACCTCCACCTGCTTCCTTAGAGAGATACTTCCTTAGAGCCGGAGGAGACTGAGGACAGTCGATGGCAGGAACTGTGGTGTTCACCCAGGGATTCCCAGTCTCTGGCATGTAGCTGGTATGGAGAGGAGCTCTGCTAATGTCTGATGAATGAACGAATGAATACATTTTAGAACTAAATATTATCTCACTAGTTAAGCAATTCAAGTTCACTTGATTTGTAGTGGCAAATCAATATTAAAACTCTGGACATAAGTAATTTCTCTGCTATTCTTACAGATTACGTGTAGAGAATTCAAATTCCAGATTGACTCTTCCTGACTCCTCTTCCAGAAAACCTCCTCCATCAAACTAGTTCTAATACTAACCTGTGTAAAAATTAACTAGTTAATCAAACTTGCTGGTGGAAAAATTCCATTTACTATATTTAAACTTAAGAAATTATGTTGGGAGTAATTGAACTGTATCATGGCAATAATGCATTAGTGCCTCACAGAATTAGTGTCAGTAATGAAATGTTGACTCTGCATTTTCCTCTCCAATTCTCTGGGTCCATTTGAAAATGTTATACACATTTAAAATTAGCTTTCTTGCAATTTCAAAATGTTTCTCATATCTCAAACACATATCATCAATTTATTTCCTTTTTGGTTTAATGTTAATAGCAAAATAGCTTAAAATGTCTGTGGATTAGAAGGTCCAATGATAATAACAACAGAATAATTCAGGGACACTTTTACACTTGCACTGAAAGAGGAAAAATGAATATTTCAGAATTTCTTTTTTTCTGATAGTGGTAAATTCCAGTATTCAGAGCTTTTGAGCTCCACACACTTTCTGTGTTTGGGGACCGTACTAACGGGGTTGATTCTAAAGTATATCAAGACCACTAAAATATTTTTCTGAATCTACTTCACTGTTAACACAAATCTCCCTTCATATGATCCAGTGTCAAGAAGTTGTTGATTATGACTAATGCTATATAATAAATATTGAAGGAATGATAGAAAAAGATAATTACCATTTTATACTTTTCGCTGTAATAAGTTATTTAGAGGCGTGTGTGTGTGTGTGTGTGTGTGGAGAAAGGGAGAGATTGCAAATGTGGCAGGATGTTAAAAAGTATTGAGTCTAGATGAAGAGTATATGGATGCTTTTTGTATTTTTCTTTCAAGTATTTTATAGGTTCATAAATAATAAATTGGAAGAGGAGGTAGTTGATTAGAAATATTATATGGAGGCTGGGACTATAAATGAGAGATTTGGATATAAATATATGGGATTTGGTAAAATATGTGCTTTGATATAAAACACTTTTTTTTTTACCCCCTAACTCAAGAATAGCAGAACAAGATAACAAATCAGTCATTGGGTGTTTAAGTTTTGGATGAAATTGAGAGATAGTACATTTTGAAAACAAAATCAAATTTTGTTTTCATGGGGCTCCTGGATGGCTCCGTCAGTTGGGCCTCTGATTCTTGGTTTCAGCTCAGGTTATGATCCCAGGGTCCTGAGATGGAGCCTTGTCAGGCTCTGCGCTCAGCATGGAGTCTGTTTGAGATTCTCTCTCTCCATCTCCCTTTGCCCCTCCCCTGCTTGCTTGCACATGCTCTCTCGCTCTCTCTCTCAAATTAAAAAAAAAATTGTTTTCATTTATTCATTCAGCAAATAATTTTCTTGATCCCTATCATATGCCATTATGTTCTATGTGGTACAGAAACAGCTGTCAGGAAAACAGAAATATCCCACTCTTACAGAGCTTACAGTGTATGGAGTTGGTAACATCAATAAATACATAAAGAAATGAACAAAGTAATCATACAATGTCTGTCCTTTTATGACTGGCTTATTTCACTTAGTATAATGTCCCCAAGTTTCATCCGTGTTGTAGCATGTGTCAGAGTTTTTTTTAAGGCTGGTTAATAAGGGACTTACTTGTGTCATTTTGCTACTTGCTTTCTATATACTTTATAGCTTTTTTTGTGCCTCGTTTCCTGCATTACTGTCTTCTTTTGTGTTTGGTTGATTTTTTGTAATGAAATATTTAAATTCCTTCCTCATTTCCTTTTGAGTATATTCTGCATCATTTTATTTGTAGTTACCATAGGGATTACATTTAATATTCTAAAGTTATAACACTCTAACTTGGATTTATGCCAGCTTAACTTCAATAACATACAATAACTCTTCTCCTTTACATCTCCATCCTTACTCCTTTCAGTTGTTGACGTCACAACATTATATCTTTATACACTGTGTTTTTAAAACATAAGTTAATAATTTTTAAAAGTATAGTTCTAGAAGGGAGGGGGGTAAGGGGATGGGTTAGCCTGGTGATGGATATTACGGAGGGCACGTACTGCATGGAGCCCTGGGTGTTATATGCAAACAATGAATCATGGAACACTACATCAAAAACTAATGATGTAATGTATGGTGATTAACAACATAATAAAAAACAAAACAAAACAAAAAAAGTATATTCGTCTCTTAAATAACGTAGAAAAAAGTGGAGTTACAAATCATTGCAACAATAGCAATAGGTTTTATAATTGTCCATGTGTTTACCTTTATTGAAACCTTTATTTCCCCATATGGCTTCAAGTTGCCATCTAGTGTTCATTCATTTCAATATGCAGGATTCCATAGAGCATTTCTTGCAAGATAAGTCTAGTGGTCATGAACTCCTTCAGCTTTTTTTAATCTAGGAATGTCCTAATTTCTCCTTCGCTTTTGAAGGAATTTTGCCAAATATATTCTTGGTTGACAGGTTTTTTTTTTTTCTTTTAGCACTTTGAATACATCAGCGCACTGTCTTCTGGTCTCCAAAGTTTCTGATCAGTTGCTTCTTTCTTGCTGCTTTCAAGAATCTCTGATTATAATGTGTCTCAGTGTGCATCTCTTTGAATTCATCCTACTTGGCTCTTGGAGCTTCTTGGATGTTTATGTTCATGTCTTTCATCAAATTGGGGGAGTTCAGGGGCATTATTTCTTCAAGTATTCTCTCTGCCCTTTTATCTCTCTCTACTCCTTCTGGGACTCCCACTATCTGTATGTTGGTCTGCTTGATGGTAAATCACAGGTCCTTTATACTCTGTTCACTTTTCTTCAATTTTTTTTCTTTATGTACCTCAGGCTCAATCATATCCATTGTCCTATTTTCAAGTTTGCTGATTCTTCTGCCTGCTCAAAAATGCCTTTAAATCCCTCTAGTGAATTTTCCATTTCAGTTACTGTACTTTTCAGCTCCAGAGTTTCTTTTTTGTTTCTTTTAGGTTTTCTATCTCTTTATTAATATTTCCATTTTATCATACCTCATTTTCTTAACCTTCTCTGCATCTTCCTTTAGTTCCTTAAGCATCTTTAAGACAGTTGTTTCAATGTCTTTGTCTAGTAGATCCACCATCACTTCTTTTCCAAGGACAGTTTCTGTTGGTTTAATTTTTCCTTTGAATGGGCCATACTTTCCTGTTTCTTTGTATACTTTGTGATTCTTTTTTTTGTTGAAAAGGGACATTTGAATCTAACAATTTGGTAACTCTGGAAAGGAAGATTCTCTCTCCCCCACCCCCACAAGGTTTGCTATTTTGGTTTGTTGTAGGTTGTCTCTATGCTGGGAAATCAGTCTGAAATGTAAATTTAAGGTCCTTTCAGGTCTTTTCTGAAGTTGTGCCTTTGTCTGGGTATGTGTGGTGACTTTCTAATTTATCCTATATACATATGTGGTTGCTTTTGAATATCCTAGTCTTTAGTGTATGGCTCCCAAAGGGGGAAAAGAGAAAAATGAAGGGGGAAAAAAAAGGGTGCCAGTTCTTTAAATCCCCAGAAGTCCCTTCAACTGATGTGAGAGAGGCTTGCAAGAATGGCGGAGGTATAACAACAATGATCCCTGCCTCTTTGCCTGTGCCTCTGTGGTCAGAAACAACAATCAGCAATCAGAGAACAGATCCCACATATTCGGAGGACATGTTTTTTCCCCCCACCCTAGCTCTGGCAGACTGCGTGCAAGCTATTCTAGAACATGTGTGCAGCTGCCTGCCACAGGTCTGAGGGGTGGAGGATGGGAAGCTGCTACTGTGCTAAGAGCTGAAACCGTCTGAGATTAACCACAATTTACCATCCAATCCTTCCCCTGGAAGTTGTAAGCCTTCAATAGACTTTAGAATTTCAAAATAGTGACATCAGACATATTCTGCAAGTGCAATTGTTTTCTAGGTGGGGAGACAGATTTCTGTGCTTTATACTATGCCGTCTTCCCCAATGACTCTTGCCTAAAACCCTCAGGGTTATAAAAATAGCCATCTTTGGTCAGTTTGCCTCCCAGGCATTTTCGAAATTGTAATACCTTGTATTATATAGTGTTCTACACTTTGTTTTCATCACATGGATTATTTTGGTTCTTTACAACAACATGAGGGAAGTTGTAAGGTCAAATAGTATTATCCCACTCTTATAGTCAAGAAAATTGTGCCTTGGACTACAGTAAATAGTAATGGATACTCAGTGCGTGATAGAGTCATAACTCAAATCAAGCATTTCTCACCCCAAACTGCCTCTAGAGAGCAATAATAATTTCTCTACAATACCAGAAAGTTTGGCCCTGAACAATGAGAACAGTCTAGGAGTCTGGAATGAGAAATATCATCACAGTCAAAGCCATCCTTGACTTTGGAGACCATCAGTTGCTCTCTCTGCCTGTTCTGATTGTGAATGAACTCACAAAAAAATGAGAAGGCAAAAAAGGAAGAAGATGCTGTCTTTCTTATCCCTTCCAGCAGTTTCTTCCCCCCTGCTAGAGAGAGAACAAGGTAAGTATGAAGTTGGGAAACTCCATCTAAGCAAGTTCCTCATGGCAGCTGTACAATTCTTGTTTTTACCTGCAACTAAGAGTGAGCAGATGCCAAATTTGTTTCAAGTAACAAAATATATAGCCTCTCTAGGAAGGACCTGATTCCTTCAGGATGTGGATTTAGGATGAATATTCAAATTTCTGTTTCAGCTAGAGGATAAGAACTGAGTTAGAATAAGCTAATTTAAAGTAGTTAAAGATTAATTTAAAATATATCAAATTATACCTAAAATTTTGTCATTTAAAATTATGTTGATCTCTATATTGGTGCTCAATTATTGTATTCCTTGATGGTGCAATGTCATTTTAACAAAATATGGCTGCTGGTTCTGACCATGTGATAAGATATTTATTGCCTCCTGGTGGTAGCTTTCTCAATTCTAGCTTTAATTTTAAGGGATGAGGTGACAATGAATTTCAGTGTTTGGCTCATTTGTGTGAGGAGCATAGTTCCGCTGGGTGGGCAAATTGCCCACTTCCAATATTTATGCCAATGCTTCCTTATATTGGCACAAATGGCCAAGGTGAAAATCAGTACTGAAATGGGAGTTGGTGATAAATACTAAAAATAAGTATTCATTAACACAGATATTTGAATGATAATCAGTACAATATGGAGTTATTTTTTAAGCACATATTATCAAATATTCAGGGTGTGTGCTGGGCACAGCTAAAGCAAGGAGTGCCAAAAACACTGGGTAATTGCCTTCGGCCCTCATGGTTGTAGGATTGAGCATCTGGACCATGACTCACTTGGGCAGTTAGCCAATTCCCCAACTGGTGCTAAAAATGACCTGGAAGATAGTTTTCTCATCTGTAAAATATGGGGATAATAATACTACCTGCCTTATAGGGCTATAAAAACTCAATGTTCTCAACACACTTTAGAGGGGGTATTTCTTACACATGAATATAGTGTCCAACCTACTGCCATACCCTTAGTCAGCAAGGCTGGCAGGTAAGACTGGCTTATCTTCTATTTACACCCTCTCCCCAGACTGGGTGTGGCTTTTCTGGGGCTTCCTCATTCTTTCTTTTAAGGTTAGTTTCTTTTAACCTGTTCCCATATAAAAATGTTTGGATCAGAAAGTGGAAGAGTACAATGTGATTTGGGCTGGTTTCCATTCCTACCCCAAAGTCAACCGTGTATTAGAGCACGTCAGTGTTGTGTCTGCTTGAAAGGAACTTGAATACTAATTTGTGATGGAAAATTACAGGAGTCCATGAGCAAAGTATTATTATAAAGTACTACCTTTCACAGGGGAATTGAGAGTGCCTTCATATGGACTTTGCTTACTTCTTCTTTTTTTTTTTTTAATTGGGAGATTGAAACAGTAGAAAAGTCCCTAAGGTTCCAAACAAATAATTTAAAACTGTGAATTACTGGGCCCAAGAGTTTTTTGGCAAACAAATATAATACAAGAAATTCCCTTAATTAAAAAAAAAATCTTTTAGACATTCACTTTCATGTCTTTCATATTTAAATGTGAGAATGTATTAAAAAAAAAAAAGCACTACTAAAAATTAAAATCTACCCGCTTATGTTATGAGAGCTATTAACATGAATATTAAAGCAAGAAAATATTTTACTCCAAAGAGAATACACAGTATAGCATTATTAGTACCAAATACAAAGTGAAAGTATAAACAGTGTGAATGACTTTATAAATAAATATTGCAGCACTTATATATTCAAAGGACTCAGCAGAAAAAAATTATGTGCCTATTCAATGCTAAGATTTGTGGAGTTCCTCTTAATGAACTATTTTCAAATCCTGTTCACTTTGAAAATTATTCACATTGGTTTATGGTCATGCTTCATACTGAAATCATTTAGGGGATGATAGGCTTTGTACGTGATCATTACATAAAGGCAATAATATTTTGAACATGACCTTTGTGGGCCAGCGAGCAGGATTAAATAGGAAGTTATACAGGGATTGAAGAAGGCCTGTTAGGGAGGTAGAGAAACCAGATGGAATCTGAGACAATCTAAAATCAATCAAGACATTTAAGAAGATACCTAAGTATTTATGTAGCCATAGAGATGTCATGAAATCTTTCTTTGTGACAAAATATTTTCTCTATCCTAAGATAATACTGTAAGCAATAGAGCAAGGTAATGATTTTTCAAATAAATGTGTATTTTAATAAAACAGGAAAATGAGAAAAATATTTGATCTCATGCAGAAACTCCAAAGTCCTGTTTAAGAAATATGGAGCAGAGCAAGTTAAGCTATTAGAGAGAACAGATGGAAGCTTCCCCCTGAGATAATCCTGAGCAGAATCTTCAGTACCTTCCTGGAGAATTTTGAATCCATCCATCTTCTCGATTATTTTTTTTTTTTTGGAAGAGAGAAATATTTATGCAATGAGTTTGTGTGAAACTGGCTGCTGTTCAGCTCTTGCAGAAACAAGCTGCTTACCTAGTTCCTGTCTGAAGGGCATTTATTTTTAATAGTGGAAATTGTACCAGCTACTCAATGCCTCACCTTCTCAGTGGAGGAAAAAAAAAAAGATCTTGAGACAGTCTCCTAAAGACTTTTAATTACACCTCAAGTAATTACATATTTGTATTACCAAATGTATACGCACGTACGCAGAATAGAAAATACGTGGAGAAAGATACACAAACACATCTTCATAGACAAAAATAATTTATTAGCACATTCATAATAAAGATCTACATAGTTCTATGTGAAGAAGAATAAATTTAGGTTTCAAAGCCTCATATTAATTATAAATATATATGGAAATATAGACTGAAGTAAATCCCTGCTATAAAATGCAGTCTGAAATTCAATTTCAAAATTCAAGCACTTGTGTTTCACTGAAAAGAAGAATGACTTTAATGAAAAAAAAAAAAAAAACTTAGTTCAAACATGCAAAAGATTCCAGTAACTTAAAAACTGTAAATACGAACCTCATTTTGTGTGTAGGCTTATACTTTTCTGAAGGCCATCCTTCCAGAGGGTCATGGCTGATACTCTGGAGACCACCTGAAAATGGTGTTTGGATTATTTGTCCTGAAAACATCCTCTGTCTTATCCTTGAACATCCATCTGCCACTTCTCTGCCCACTCGTCCAGTCTGGTGTCATCTTCCTGTAGGTTATCCTGCACTTGGCATTTTACTAACTGGAAGTTACATGTCATATGCCACTTCGGAGATTTCACACATATGCTCACCTCTGAATCATTTACCAAACCATTTCATAATGCCTTAGAGCCAATCCCTGGTGTTACCCCACTGTTTAAATCTCTTCATTCAGCGGGAATGGAATGTTAAGTGAAGTTTCAGCTGATGTCCTAAGGTATCAGGTATCTAAGTTAATTGTAAACTTATTAATTTTAGAGTTACAATGCTTAGGGCCCTTACGCACATCAGGGGCATAAGGGTGGTTTTATTGAGCATTTGAAAAATTGATTTTCTTTATGTCTTCTTTCCTTTTTTCTTTCTTTCTTCCTTCCTTCCTTCCTTCCTTCCTTCCTTCCTTCCTTCCTTCCTTCCTTCCTTCCTTCCTTCCTTCCTTCCTTTCTTTCTTTCTTTTTCTTTCTCTCTCTCTCTTTTTCTTTCTTTCTTTCTTTCATGAATTGTGAAGTATCAACCCCACTTTCTTTAACTCAAGTCAAGAGTGAATCTTAAAGTAAGCCAGCAAAGTAAACTCTTCTTATGTAAGGGTAAGAAGAAAAGCTAAGTTTCTACAGAGATGCAGGGGAAAGGCCAGACCTATTGAATAAATATAAGTGGGCAATGAAAGAGAAAAAGTTGTTTTTCTGAGGACGTCCTATAAGGCAGGGCTTGTTCAATGCACTAATTATACATGCAAGTGCCCATTTATCTTTATCTTTTATTTAGTGCTTTTAGAGCAGTTCTTTATCCATAAAATTTTTTCTATGATGATTTTTGTTAAGTGTTTTTAGTATAGAATCTTATCAAAGACTAATACAAACATCACATTTATTGGTGTGCTCTCATTAAGATATTTAATCTTATTCTCAAAGAAGCCTAATATGTTACTTAGATATGATTTCCCCTTAATAAAATATGTTTTCTATCAATATGTCAAGTTTGTGCAAGTTTTCAGTGATCTTACACTCCATGGTAAATTCATCTTTAAAGCTTAGATAGAGGTGAGACATGCTGCTCCCCCTGGCTTTTTTTAAACCAATAAAAGTCAGAATAATAAACTAAGAAATAGAACTCAGAGAGGTAGTGGTCTCAAAGAAGCCAGTGGAGGAGAAAGTTTATAGAAAGAAGATCAATAGAGTCAAATGATGCAAAGACTTCAAGAAAGATAAAAAAGAGAAATTATGGTTATCTGGGGAGTCCAGGGTGATGTTTTCTTTTTCTTTCTTTTTTTAAGATTTTCTTTATTTATTTGAGAGAGAGAAAGAGAGAGGGAGAACATGAGTGGGGGGTGGGCAGAGGGAGAAGCAGACTCCCCACTGAGCAGGGAGCCCAATGTGGGACTCGATCCCAGGACCCTGAGATCATGGCCTGAACAGAAGACAGATGCTTAACTGACTGAGCCACCTAGACACCCCTGGAGTGACCTTTTCGAATGTCTTTGGATGGAGTGGTACTTTCTTATATTTTTTATCTCTTTGTTGAAGTTCTCACTGTGTTCAGCCATTCTTCTCCTAAGTTCAGTGAACATCTTTATGACCTTTACTTGAAACTCTTTTTCAGGTAAATTAGTTATCTCCACTTCATTAAGGTTTTTTTCTGAAGTTTTATCTTGTTCTTTCATTTGGAATATATTCCTCTGTTTCTTCATTTTGCCTGACTCTCTGTGTTGGTTTCTATGCATTAGATGAAACAGATACCTCTCCCAATCTTGAAGGATTGGTCTTGTGCGGGAAATGAGCCATATCATTCAACCCTGCCCTAGTTCTTGGTTGTCTTTTAAACCTTGTGATTATCCAAGCAGCCTATATTATTTTTAATAGCTCCCAGTAGTTGAGGATGTGCCAAGACCCATCAGTGTCCCAACGGAGAAGATCTTACTTAGCACTTACACCCATTCAGGCTGCCTGGAAACCAGACCCTCAGGCAGCAGCTTTTAAAGTATGCAAATTTATATAGTCCTGTGGAACTGCAAGTGTAAGCCCTGATGGCTACCAGAGTCAGGTGATCTGGAGGTGTCTCCTGGGCAGCAATCACAAAAATCAGGACTCCAGACAAGTGCATAAGCTCTTTTCCGGGAGATACCACCCAGCTGTAGCAAGGCAGAAGGAGAGCCCAAAGATGGCATCCTCAGCCTATATTCCCCAAGAACAACTCAGTAGACCCCTAGGTGTGCACCAGACTGAAAGCCTGTCCCTCAGGCCACAACTCCTGCACATGCAAATAGGCCTCTTTCATAGAAAGACGGGCATGTGCTTCAGTCCACTCTCTTTGCAGTGCCGTGGGGGTGGTAGCCTGCTAAGAATTATTTTTCCCATTATAGTAATGTAGGATCCAGAACACAGCCCCACCTAGCCACCGGAGCCAAGTAGTCAAGGAGCATTCCCTAGGAAGCAGCTGCAAAAGTTAGGACACCAGACAAAAAAAAAACAAAAAACAACAACAACAAAACAAAACAGGGCACCAGATACATGTAAGAACTTCCACCTGCGAGATACTGGCATCCTGGAGCACTGCAGAGGGACAGCACAAAAAGGTCCACTGGCTGTAGCAAAGAAGAGAGGGGCATAAAGATGGCACCCAATGGAAAATTTGTTTTTTAAAAAAAGCGAAAGATGGCAGCTTTTGGTTAGAACAAGGCAGAAGGAGAGCATGAAGATGGTGCCTACCAATCTCTGCCCCCAGAGAGTGTTCCTGCAGGCTCTTAGATGTGTGTGTTAAATTATATACCTGCACCTCAGGCCAACACTTTAATATACACAAATGAGCATCTTTCACTTAAAGTCTGAGCAGGATGCTGCCTCTGAGCTGGGCCCTGGGACAGGTGAGTCCCAGCACAGGAGCCCTTTAAGAACCATTTCTCAGATGGCTACAGTCTTGTAGGTCTCATGGATATAAGCCTTGTTGGTTTTCAAAGCTAGATGTTTTGGAGGCTCATCTCTCAGGTGCAGGTCTTAAAAGCGGGGGTGCCTGATGTGGGGTTCAAACTCCTCACTCCTCTGGCAAAAGCTCTGGGTTTTGAGTTCTCATCCAACATGGGTCACTGTGCTGGGACTGGGATTTATGGTGAGATTATATTCCAGCCTCTCCTACCCATTTGGATGTGGTTTTCTTCTCATTTGCCTGAAGTGTACTAGTTGCTCAGCCAGACTTTAGGTTTTTTTTCAGAGGAAGTTGTCCCATATGTAGCTGTAGACTTATTGTGTCTGTGGGAGGAGGTGAGTTGAGGCTCATTCCTATGTCACCATCTTAAACTGGAATCTGAATGGAGAGGTAGGTTGAGAAACAATAGTGAGAAGGTTGAGGAGCAAATACTAGGTGAAGAAGTGAGGATAAGGATGTTTAGTGCTTTTTCAGGAACTTTGACTTTGGAGGACAGAATGAAGAGGAAGTTTTTGTGTTTTTTAGGTCAGGAGACTTGAGCCTACATGGAGACTGAGGAAAGCACAGGAGTAAAGATGTGAGGGGTTAAATGAGTGTAACTGAGCCTGGAAGGGAGAGGAGGAAACACCCAGGAGGATGGGGCAAGTCTGGAAAGAATGTGTCCCCTTAGACAAGGGGGAATGTGCAAATATATAGTTAAATCTGAGGTGGGGAAGCTGGAAGTTGAAGGAGTTCACAGCTCTTGGTCTCAATTTTCTTTGTGATGTAGGCGATAAGTTCATCTGCTGAGTGGGTACATAAGTAGAATAAAGTTATGCCCTTCACAAGGGAAAGTGGAAGCTGAAATTCCAAGGGGGACACCTTTTTCTAACTCTTACGAAGGTATCAAAAAGACTAGCTACAGCCTTTGGTCAGAGCTTTAATAAGAGTGGTGAAACTTGGAAAAATATCAGATTCTAAGGAGGCATCCTACAAATGGTTGGCTAATTAGTTGAAGAAGATCTGAGCATTATCACAATTTGATCTAATCACTCTAACTTGGTTGTTGAGGGAAAAACAACCCTGTTGGGGCTTAAAAATCCACTGATCCCTTCTAAAGGAAATACTAATTAAATCTGTCCTTATTATACTTTAACTGAACTGTCATTTAGCAATTTTAAAGAGTGTCTTAGTTTTGGTCTTTGAGTCACTCAAGGCATTTGAGTGTTCTTGAGTTCTTTTTTGACAATGTCTAAATTTTAGTTGATATATTTAATACCCATTCTTCTGTGATATCTTAGTGAAGGCAAATTTCCCACTATTGGGGGCTGGCCTTGTAAATTCCCAAATTAGACCAGGCTTTTCTGGTGTTGTTCTGAAATAACTGAACTCTGGAAATGCCCATTATTGAGTCTTGATTAATTTTAATGAAAGCCATTTATGTAATCCTCTAATTAAGGTCTACAATGCCAAAGCACTGTTTCAGACATTGATATATATATATATATATATATATATATATATATATATATATCAGTAATGACACAGACTAAAAAATCCCTGCCCTTTGTAGCTTATGTCCTGTCTCTTGGATGTCTTATCCCTGGAAAAGGAATCTTGGAGTAGGAAAAAGGACAAGGAGAAAACGTTTGCTTTCTCTTGGTCTTGGGCATTAGGGCCTCAGCTCTGGAAAAGAAAAACATCCTCAAGAAAAATCTCAGTGTGGGGAGTAAGCCAACCCTACAACATGTAGGCAAGCCAGGGACCAAAGTAAGAGATGTCCAGTTCACTCTTATGGACTCTGAGGATGACTACATCTGGCATACGGTTTTAAGCTGTCATGGAAGTTCTTTCTATTACTCACCAACCCATCAGGCAAGTCTTGTCACGGATTATAGCCTGGTCTTAGATAGCACTGTGGAGATTTGAATGAAGGGCCTGGGGTCTCTGTGGTGGTGAAGTGGTACAAGAGGAGTCAGTGGCTGACAGTAATGAACTTTGGCTTGCAGAAGAACAGAGCAGCAGTCCAGCAATGGGCCTGGGTGGCAAGTCAGAGTGTATTTGTGAGACAAGAAAGCCCTTCCTGGGATCTTTCAGGAATATTTGGGAAGCGGAAGCTGGTAAAAGTCAGACTTCCTGCTATACGTATTTAATTAATAATTGATACATATGTTACCTAGTATTTCTGTTGCCTTTCTTTTGAAATTTTGTGGTAAAGGCACCCAACATTTCAGATCATCTTAAGAGTAATACAGAATGAGGAGCGCCTGGGTGGCTCAGTCGTTAAGCATCTGCCTTCGGCTCAGGTCATGATCCCAGGGTCCTGGGATCGAGCCCCGCATTGGGCACCCTGCTCAGCAGGAAGCCTGCTTCTCCCTCTCCTACTCCTCTCGCTTGTGTTCCCTCTCCGCTGTCTCTCTCTCTCCATGTTAAATAAATAAATAAAATCTTTAAAAAAAAAAAAAAGTAATACGGAATGAAATATATCCCCCAGAAATAGTCCATGTAACTAATTTCCCTGAAGAAACACACTGACCTTAAGAGAAATTTCCGAGTATGTAAAAAGTGAGAAATGCTAAGTTATACAGTGTTCAACCCTCATCTGTTCTTCCCTCTCAGATATTTGTGAAAATACTGACAAATCCACACATGTATTACCATAAAACAAATACTCCAAACACTTAGTCACATACACTTATGTGATAGAAGGAGGAAACTCACAGAACTACCTAAGACATATTATTAATTATCTATCATTTGCTGTTCACATTATTTAAGTTTGGTGCTTCCATAATGTAGAATGTAGGAGAGACTACACTGGGGGCTGTACAGATCAATAAGCACTGCCAATTGCTAAAGGTGATACAACTATAGAAATTTTTTGTACGAAGTTTGTAATGCTATGATCTCAAATATTAGAAAGCCTAAAGAGACCTCAGCTCTGTTTCTGTTGCTCTTATTATAACTCATATATATGGTTTTGGATGTAAGAGTCTTTCAAAAAGGTCACATACGATTCTGAAGTTGGATCAGGCCAACTAAGCAATATTATAATGGTCACAAGAATAGTGAAATTTGGTCAAAATTTGGAAAAATGTAAGAAGGGGGTGAAGAGGAGCAGTAATCTTTCTCCCTCCCTCCTTGTAGTTGATTACAAAAATGGCTTTAGTACTTTGCAGCTCCTACATCAAGAGGTGGAGTCTGTTTCCCCACCCAAAGATCAGGTGGGCAGCTCTTATAATTTGCTTTAGGCAAGAATGTGATGGAAGTGATATTTTGTGAGTTTCGAACCTGGCCTCAAGAAGCTGGGAGGCCAGCTTCTTCTTTTCTGCCCTTGAGACTCTTGTCCAGCATAGCCTGAGCATCCTGAGAGACCATGTGGAGCAGAAGCCTTTTCTATTTGAATCATCTTAGACCAGCCAACCTCAGCTGACCCACCAGCTGCCCACAGACACATGAGCAAGCCCAGCTGCACTATCAGCTGAGCCTGGTCAAGGCCAGAACCACTAAGCTGAGCCCTGTCCAAATTGCCAAACTGCAATTTAAGTCACAAAGTTTTGGGGTTATTTTATTAACTAGCAAAACTAACTGGTAGTTATGCATATCTCTATGAACCACACAGTTCAAAAATGTTACAAAGTAAATACTTCCTCGAAGTAAGTTAAAGTTTTATAGAGTCACCTAAGCCACTGCCACTAACTATGCTCATCTACAGAGAATTGCACCAGAATGTAAATCTATACACTACTTCCTTCATTAAGAAAGTCTTGCTGCAAAAAGTACATCAGCTAAATTCAATAGTGTGCATAATGACATATTTGGTTTCTAGTTGCAGTCTGTGAACCAAACTTTTGGTAACAGTGAACTAAGGCTTAGTGGTCAACAAATCTTTTATGATGTAAAGGACCAGATAATAAAAATTTTAGGGCCATAAAGTTTCTGTCAACTTTGTCATTATAGCAAGGAAGCCACCATAGATGATCTATAAGTGAATGGGCATGGTTACGTTCCAATAAAACTATTTGTAAGATAGGCAGCCAGCTAATTTGGTTTGTGGGCCATAGCATGCTAATCCCGGAATCCTAGGCCATTTCTGAGGTTCGTCCCCTCAAAGGTCATTATCATGTACGTTGTTGTTTTTTTTTTTTATGTTAAAAGAATGTAGGCAAAGGCAAAAGAAAATCGGAGATACCCTTCTTTAGAGAGGAAAAACAAATGCCTGAAATAGTTATTTCAGTTGTCCAACACAGAGCCACCCAAAAGGATAAAATGAAACATGGAAATATGTACATAATTATTGAGAAATATATGGGAAATGAAGTAAGCAAGTACTGCTAATCAAGGCCCTTGTTAGCTAAATCTTGGGAAGAAAAATAAATATTCCAAGAAGCTTTCATTTCAAAATGTTGACATCTCAGGCACCTGGGTGTCTCAGTCGGTTAAGCATCTGCCTTCAGCTCAGGTCATGATCCCAGGGTCCTAGGCTGGAGCCCCAGAGTTGGGCTTTCTGCTCAGCAGAGGAATCTGCTTCTCCCTCTCCCTCGCCCCTGCTTGTGTGCTCTCTCTCTGACTCACTCTCTCTCTCTCAAATAAATACATAAAATCTTTTTTAAAAATGTTGACATCTCAAAGATACAGAACTGTTCATCAGTAAAGAGCTGGGGCATTCTTTCCCTCATTTTCTCCCTCCTTTTCTTCCTCTCTTCCTCTTTCTTTCCTTTTTTTTTTTTTTTTTTTTTCTCTTTTGCTCTTAACACAGAGGAAAGAATTTTTAGGCACAAATAAAAGCAACCAGTATTCTTGAAGAACAGGTTGATAAGAGCAGCTGTTAATAATTTATGGTTGCCTCATTTGATTCTCCTTCAGTGTAGTTTGGAGACAACACATTTCTGTGTCATTAAAGTATTAGACAACACCGTCTTCAGATTCACCCCAAGAATGGTCAGGGTGTGCCCCTATGTGGGAGTGTCAGGAAGAGGCACAAAAAAGAGATGTCAACCATTGCCATCCATTTCTCAAAAAGCATACTGGGCAGATTTCCAAATTCCTGTTACATTCTGTTGTGTTTTTTTTAAGGACAAGATGATTAGCTGCTTTGACAAATATACTCCTCCCTTATTAACAACAGCTGCTATCAAAAATCACTAGCATGAAATGAAAGTCTGAAGTACTGTGTGTCCTGTTTATTTCAATGAAATATGAAATCTATTTCTTAAGGATCTCAAGATCCTTAAGGATGAGACCTTCATTTTAAGGCATAGTGTGGGCTAGCGTTTTAAATGGTTTCCTTTATTTAGTATTTAATATTTACTCTACCTTTTGATTAAACCACTAAAAATCTCTAGCAGAATGCATGTGTGGGAAGAGTAACACATTGGGAATCAAAGTCAATCAATTGTCAGTCATTAACAATTTAGCTCAGACTGGTCACGTGGTTTTGCCAGAGAGAATGGACATGGTGCCATGGCCACCATGGAGAGTTAAGGGAGAATAAACCCAGAGAATGGGATAACTGGGATGCCTTGATGGAGTGTCACAGATAGGAGAGAGGGCTGGGTAAGTACATGAAATTGAGAGGCAATGTGGGAAATTAGAGAAAACTGGAGATAATGGCAGGGGCAAAAAAAAGGAAGGAGTCGCTGTAAAAAGAGAATGGATGTTAAATTTTGTTTACTTCCCAAATTTCCCTCAGGCTGGTCCTAGCCAAGAGAACCAACAATCACCTCTTGTGGTACAGGGGGAAAGGGACTCTGCTTATGCCACAGGGAAGAAAAGCCTTCACATCAGGAGTTTGAACATCCTTCTTCTTTTCTTTTTTTTTTTTAAGATTTTATTTATTTATTTATTTGACAGAGAGAGCACAAGCAGGAGGAGCAGCAGGGAGAGGGAGAGGGAGAAACTGACTCCCCACTGAGCAGGGAGCCCAATGCTGGGCTCCATCCCAGAACCATGGGATCATGACCTGAGCCGAAGGCAGACGCTTAACCGACTAAGCCACCCAGGCACCCTTTGAACATTTTTCTTTAGCACACATCTCTAGGCTTATCTTCATTTGCCTTCCTAAACCTTCCCAGGAGCGGTGTTGTACCCCATTCTGCTCTATTCTTGACCACAGATTGAGGATTTCCAGGATCTTCCAAGCATCATTTTCTAACTGGAGTGTCACAAATGGCACTGATATATGTAATCCAAAGCTGTGGTTCATTCACTGTCCTCTGATGTTTACATTTTCCTGCCCGTGTATATTCTTTCTGCTTTCCCTTTTTTCTTCCTTTCCTTTCCTTTTCTTCATTTCCTTTCCTTTTCCTTTCTTCCTTTATACCTCCTGATTTCTCCTCTTCCCCATCAATGTTAATTAACCCTTCAGGTGGGGTGTTGTCAGAGCCAAAAGCTCATGGCAGTAACTTTTCACTTTTCTCTTCACTGTTGTAGTCAATGCTTCCCTTTAGTCATTTGTAGCAAAATTCACTCCTTCAGAAGAAAAGGATGAGGAACATAAAAAATTTAAAGTTGAGAGGTACTACTTCAGATATAAAAATACTGGCCTTAGTTATCAAACATTCCATTTTCATTCTTAAAGTTGTCATATGAGTATAAGAACTTTTAACAGAAATATGGAATCCCAATGATTAATTCATTGATTTATTTACTCACTAAATATTTGTTGAGCAACTTCTATGGGAAATACTCTTTCAAGTGCTGGTAATACAAAGATAAGGCATGATCTTTGCCCTGGTGGAGGTTATCATTTAGTAGGGGAGCCAGATGTGTAAACATAAAATTGTAATACAGAATGATAAGTGCATAATGGCAGTATGTGTAAACTACTGTTTTGTTAAATGGAGGTAGTCAAGGACTCTCCTAGGCTGGGGCAGAAAGGGCTCCCTTGGGAAGAGATTTTGAGCAGAGTGATGAGAAATAATGGAATTCACAACCAAGAGGGAGGCATGAGCACTGACTCTAGTAAAGTTTGCCTTGAGCATGGAGTTCATGTAAAGGTTTAGTAGGAGATTTTAGCCCCAGTGGTAGCAGAGCTAAAAATGGAAATATGAGAGATGTTGAGGAACTGAAATGACAGAGCTCAATAATGTGGAAAAAGACAACAAAGATGATTCCCAGGTCTCTTCGTATGGAAAGAGGCTTAGATATTTAGTCCCACTTTTGACTAAATGCAAGAATCTTGTTCACAGTATTTCCAAATGATGGCTCACTTGCCTCTGTTGGGACCCTTCCAGGCATGGAAGCTGTCTGACTCACAGGCAGCAGCCTGCTTCAATCTGGACAGCTTGGATTTTAGAGAGAGCTTTACATTGACCTGGTATCTGTCTGCCCTTAAATTCCATCCATTGCTCTTAATTCTGCAAAGACTAGGTCTGTTTTCTTTGTTCTAGGTCTGGGCCTCTAGATTCTTAGAACAGCTATTTTCTCTCTCCATAGTCTTCTCCATTCTTCTTCCTTCAAAACATTCCTAAGGCTCCAGGAAAATCCTGACAAAATCTCTATCGGTCATAATGCTGACATTCCAAAGAGGCAGCTTTTCACATTTTTCCAGAGATTGGATGTAGTGCCACAAGTGTTTAGTGCCATGACCTTAAAATATGAAACTCTCTGACTGAGTGGTCATTTGAAGTGGTCTGAATAGTCATTTGAAGTAACAGTCTTGTTTTATTACTGCAGAAGAAAAGAAGATACGGCTTTACTGTTGGAATGGCCATCATCAAAAAACAAGTGATAACAAATGCTGGCATGGATGTGGGAAAAAGAGAACCCTTGTGCACTTTTGTTGGGATTGTAAATTGGTATAGCCAGTATAGAAAACAGTATGGAAGTGCCTCAAAAATTTAAAAATAGAACTGCTAAATGATCCATAAATACCACTTCTGGGAATATATTCAAAGGAAATGAAAACAGTAACTGGAAATGCTTTTTCTGCATCCTGATGTTTATAGCAGCATTATTTATAATAACCAAAACATGGAAACAACCTAAGTGTCCACTGATAAATGAATAGATAAAGAAGCTGTGATATATATAAACAATGGAATACTATTCAGCGATAAAAAAATGAGAAAAATTCTTCCATTTGCTGCAACATGGGTGGAACTTGAAGGCAGTATGCTGAATAAAATGTCAGACAGAAGAAGACAGATACTGTATGACCTCATTTATATGTAGAATCAAAACAAAAACAAAAAACAAAAAAATTAGACAAAGAGACAAATTTGTGGTTGAGGAGATTGGAAGAAGGGGGTCAAAAGGCACAGACATCCAGTTATAAGACAAAAATCAGTACTAGGGATGTAATGTACAATATGATAACTATAGTTCACATTGCTGTATGATATAGAGGGAAGTTAGGAGAGTTAATCCTAAGAGGTCTCATCATCAGTTTTTTTTAACTTTTCTTTTTATTGTATCTGTATGAGATGATGGATGTTAATCATTTCACAATATATGTAAATCAAACCATCATGCTTTATACCTTAAACTTACACAGCAGTCTATGTATGTCAATTATTTCTCAATAAAACTGGAAAAAGAGTATGGCTTGATTCAAATAAAGTCAACATTTTAGACTAAGAGAATAAAATAACATTCAAGCTTAAAGTGATCTTTAAGATGATCTTATCTAAGCCTATTTTATAGACCAGGCAACATATGACTGCTTGATGATGATGAGTAAAATTATTTGTTAATAGGATTAGAAGACTAGTTGATGGGTGACTAGACATTCCTGTATTGCCAGATTAACACCAAACAGATTATTTTCTTTTTTTTAACTTTAATTCCAATATAGTTAACATACAGTGTTATATTAGTTTTAGGTGTACAATACAGTGATTCAACAATCCCATACATCGCCCAGTGTTCAACACAACAAGGGCAACTCCTTAATCCCCATTTCCTATTTCACCCACTCCCTCACCCATTTACCCTCTGGTAACCATCCATTTGTTCTCTATAGTTAAGAGTCTGTTTCTTGGTTTCTCTCCCCCTCTCTTTTTTTACCCTTTGCTTGATTGTTTAGTTTCTTAAATTCCACATATGGGTGAAATCATATGGTATTTGTCTTTCTCTGACTGACTTATTTCGCTTTACATACTCTCTAGCTCTATCCATGTCATTGTAAATGGCAAGATTTCATTCTTTGTTATGGCCGAATAATATTGCATTATATATATACACCACTACTTCTTTATTCATTCATCTATCAATGGACATTTAACTGTTTTCATAATTTGGCTATTGTAAATAATGCTGCTATAAACATCAGAGTACATATATCCCTTTGAATTAGTGTTTTTGTATTTTTTGGGTAGATACCCAGTAGTGTGATTACTGGACTGTAGGGTAATTCTATTTTTAACTTTTTGAGGAACCTTCATACTGTTTTCCATAGTGGCTGCATCAATTTGCATTCCCACTAATAGCACACATGAGGGTTCTTTTTCTCCACATCCTCGCCAACACTTGTTTCTTGAGTTTTTTATTTTAACCATTATGACAGGTGTGAAGTGATATCTCATTGTTGTTTTAATTTGCCTTTTCCTAATGATGAGTGATTGTTGAGCATCTTTTCATATGTCTGTTGACCATCTGGATGTCTTCTTTGGAGAAATGTCTGTTCATGTTTTCTGTCCATTTTTTAATTGGATTATTTGTTTTTTGGGGTATTGAATTGTATCAGTTCTTTATATATTTTGGATACTAACCCTTTATTGGATATGTCATTTGCAAATATCTTCTCCCAAACAAATATCTTGTTTCCTTCCCTGTGCAGAAACTTTTTATTTTGATATAGTCCCGATAGTTTATTTTTGCTTTTATTTCCCTTGCCTCAGGAGACATATCAGAAAAATATTTCTATGGCCAATGTCAGAGACATTACTGCCTGTGCTATTTTCTAGGAATTTTATGGTTTTAGGTCTCACATTTAGGTCCTCAATTCATTTTGAATTGATTTCTCTGTGTGGTGTAAGAAAGTGGTCTAGTTTCATTCTTTTGCATGTAGCTCTCCAGTTTTCCCAACACTACTTGTTCAAGAGACTTTTTCCCATTGCATATCCTTTCCTGCTTTGTGGAAGTTTAATGGACCATATAATTGTGGGTTTATTTCTGGATTTTCTGTTCTATTTATCTATGTGTCTATGTGCCAGTACCATACTACAGCTTTGTAATATAACTTGAAGTCTGGAATTGTGATGCCTCCAGCTTTGTTTCTCCTTTTCACGATTGCTTTGACTATTCGAGGTCTTTTGTGGTTCCATACAAATTTTAGGATTGTTTGTTCTAGTTCTGTGAAAGATGCTCTTGGTATTTTGATAGGGATTGCATTAAATCTGTAGACTACTTTGGGTAGTATAGACATTTTAACAAAATTTGTTCTTCCAGTCCTTGAGCATGGAATGTCTTTCCATTTCTTTGTGTTGTCTTCAATTTCTTTCATCAGGGTTTTATAGTTTTCAGAGTTCAGGTTTTTCGCCTCTTTAGTTAGGTTTATTCCTAGATACTTTATTATTTTTGGTGCAATTGTAAATGGGATTGTTTTCTTAATTTCTCTTTCTGCTGCCTCATTATTAGTGTATAGAAATGAAACAGATTCCTGCACATTGATTTTGTATCCTGTGACTTTACTGAATTCATTTATCAGTTCCAGTAGTTTTTTGGTGGAGTCTTTAGGGTTTTCTATATAGACTATCATGTCATCTGCAAATAGTGAAAGTTTTACTTCTTCCTTGCCAATTTAGGTGCCTTTTATTTCCTTATGTTGTCTAATTGCTGTGGCTAGGACTTCCAGTAATATGTTGAATAAAAGTGGTGAGAGTGGACATCGTTGTCTTGTTCCTGTCCTTAGGGGAAAAGCTCTCAGTTTTTCACCATTGAGTATGATGTTGGCTGTGGGTTTTTCATATATGACCTTTATTATGTTGAGGTATGTTCCCTTTAAACCTACTTTGTTGAGGGCTTTTATCAAATGGAAGTTGTACTTTCTCAAATGCTTTTTCTGCATCTATTGAAATGATCATATGGTTTTTATCCTTTCGCTTAATGATGTGATATATCATGTTGATTGATTTGTGAATAATAAGCCACACTTGCATCCCAGGAATAAATCCCACTTGATCGTGGTGAGTGCTTTTTTAATGTGTTGTTGGATTCAGCTTGTGAGTATTTTGTTGTGGATTTTTGCATCTGTGTTCATCAGAGGTATTTGCCTATAGTTCTCTTTTTTTGTAGTGTCTTTATCTGATTTTGGTATCAGGGTAATACTCACCTCATAGAATGAATTTGGAAGTTTTCCTTCATCTTGTATTTTATGGAATAGTTTGAGAATAGGTATTAACTCTTCTTTAATTGTTTAGTAAAATTTGCCTGTGAAGCTATCTAGCCCATTTGGGAGTTTTTTTATTATTGATTCAATCTCCTTGCTGGTAATCGGTCTATTCAAATTTCCTGTTTCTTCCTGCTTCAGTTTCGGTAGGCTATATATTTCTAGGAATTTAACTATTTCTTTTAGATTGTCTAATTTGTTGGCATATAGTTTTTCATAATGTTCTCTTATAATTGTTTGTATTTCTGTGGTGTTGGTTGTTATTTCTCCTCTTTCATTTGTGATTTTGTTTGAGTCCTTTCTCTCTTTCTCTTTTTTTTAATGTGTCAGCTAGATCAATTTTATTGATCTCTTTAAAGAACCAGCTCCTGGTTTCATAGATCTGCTTTATTGTATTTTTAGTTTTTATATCATTTATTTCTGCTCTAGTCTTCATTATTTTTTTCCTTCTGCCATTTTAGGGTTCTGTTTGTTGTTCTTTTCCTAGCTCCTTTAACTATAAGGTTAGGTTGTTTATTTGAGATTTTTCTTGCTTCTTGAGGTAGGCCTGTATTGCTATAAAATTCCCTCTTAGAACTGCTTTTGCAATGTCCCAAAGGTTTTGAACCATTGTATTTTCATTTTCATTTGTTTCCATGTACTTTTTGATTTCTTTGATTTCTTGGTTGACCCATTCATTATTTAGTAGCATACTATTTAACCTCCATGTATCTGTGGTCTTTTCAGATTTTTTTCTTGTGGTTGATTTCTAGTTTCATAGCATTGTGATAAGAAAAGATGCATGGTATGATGTTGATCTTTTGAAGTTTGTTGAGATATGTTTTGTGACCTAATGTGTGATGTATTCTGGAGAGTGTTCCGTGTGCACTTGAAAAGAATGTGTATTCTGCTGTTTTAGGATGGAATGTTCTAAATATATATCTGTTAAATCCACTTGGTCCAGTGTGTCTTTCAAAGCTACTGTTTCTTGTTAATTTTCTGTTTGGATTATCTGTCCAATGGTGTAAGTGGGGTGTTAAAGTTTCCACTATTACGGTATTATTATCAATTATTTCCTTTCTTTGTTATTAACTCTTTTATGTATTCGGGTGCATAAATATTTACAGTTGGTATATCCTCTTGTTGGATTGTCCCCTTTGTATATTTATATAGTGTCCTTCTTTGTCTCTTGTTACAGTCTTTGTTTTAAAGTCTATTTTGTCCAATGTAAGTATTGCTACCCTGGCTTTCTTTTAACATCCATTTGCATAATAAATGTTTCTCTATCCCCTCACTTTCAATCTGCAGGTGTCTGTAGGTCTGAAATGAGTCTCTTATAGGCAGCATCTAGATGGGTCTTGTTTGGAGCACCTGGGTGGCTCAGTCGGTTAAGCGTCTGCCTTCGGCTCAGGTCATGATCCCGGGGTCCTGGGATCAAGCCCCATGTCAGGCTCTCTGCTCAGTGGGAAGCCTGCTTCTCCCTCTCCCACTCCCTCTGCTTGTGTTCCCTCTCTTGCTGTCTCTCTCTGTCAAATAAATAAATAAAATCTTTTAAAAAAAAGAAAAAGGTGGATCTTGTTTTTTTTACCCACTCTGTCATCCTATGTCTTTTGATTGGAGCATTTAGTTCATTCACATTCAAAGTAATTATTGATAGAAATATATTTATTGCCATTTTGTTATTTGTTTTGTGATAGTTTTTGTCATTTTTTTTTCTGATCTTTTCTTCTCTTCTTTCATGGTTTGCTGGTTTTCTTTAGTGATATACTTGGATTCCTGTTTCTTTATTCTTTGCATATCTATTAGTGGGTTTTGATTTGTGGTTACCTTCAGGCTTTTATATGACATCTTCTGTATATAGCAGTCTATATTAAGTTGATGGCTGCTTAAGTTTAAATTCATTCTTTAAAGGCTCCTCTCCCCCCACCCATCTTTTAGGTGTATGGTGTCATATTTTACATCCTTTTATTTTGTGAGTCCCTTGACTGATCGTTTGCAGAAGTACTTACTTTTCCTGCTTTTGTGTTTCCGAATTTTCATACTCTCACCTATGCTCCCTTCTGGCCTGCAAAGTTCCTGCTGAAAAATCTTCTGATAGCCTTATGGGATTTCCATTTTACATAACTGTCTTCTTTTCTCTTGCAACTTTTAAAGTTTTTTTATCTCTATGTTTTGTCATTTTGATTACTATGTGTCTTGGTGTGGACCTCCTTTAGTTGATTTTGTTGGGGGATTTCTGTGCTTCCTGGATCTGTTTCCTTCCCCAGATTAGGGAATTTTTCAGTTATTACTTCTTTTTTTTTTTTAAAGATTTTATTTATTTGTTTGACAGAGAGAGACACAGCGAGAGAGGGAACACAAGAAGGGGGAGTGGGAGAGGGAGAAGCAGGCTTCCCGCGGAACAGGGAGCCCGATGCAGGGCTCGATCCCAGGACCCTGGGATCATGACCTGAGCTGAAAGCAGACGCTTAACGACTGAGCCACCCAGGCACCCCCAGTTATTACTTCTTTAAATAAATTTTCTGCCCCCCTTTCTCTCTCTTCCCTTTCTGGGATCCCTATAATGTGAATGTTATTATGCTGGATGGAGTCACTGACTTCCCTAAATCTATTCTCATTTTGCATAATTCTTTTTTCTCTCATTTGTTCGGCTTGATTACTTTCCAATACTTTTTCTTCTAGTTCATTAGTTTGTTCCATTGCTTCTTCTAGCCTGTTATTTATTCCATCAAGTATATTTTTTATTTCATTTATTATATTCTTCATCTCTGATTGGTTCTTTTTTATGTTTTCTATCTCTTTCTTAAAGGTTTCACTGATGTCCTCCACTCTTTTCTCAGGTCCAGTGAGTACCTTTATGATCGTTACTTTAAATTCTCTATCAAGGCATATTTCTTCTTTTTTAAAAAAATATTTTATTTATTTATTTGAGAGCGAGCGAGTGAGTGAGAGAGCACAAGTAGGGGGGAGCAACAGAGGGAGAGGGAGAAGCAGGCTCCCCACCAAGCGGGGAACCTGATGCAGTGCTTGATCCCAGGACCCTGGGATCACCTGAGCCGAAAGCAGATGCTTAACCCACTGAGCCACCCAGGCGACCCAAGGCATATTTTTTATATCCATTTTGCTTAGGTCTCTTGCTGTGGTTTTGTCCTGTTCTTTCATTTGTGACATATTCCTCTGTCTCGTTTTGCCTAACTCTCTATGTCTATTTCTGTGTGTTAGCAAAGTCAGATATGTCCTTGTTCTTGAAAGTAGTGGGTGGGATGTGCGCTTTTAAGTAGGTAGTGCTTGTCCTCCACAGGGTATGTGCAGCTGCTGCAGAGACCAGGGTGGGCTGCACTCTGCAAAGCATGCACAAGTAGGGGAGGGGTGCAGTTTTAATAGGGTGCACCTGTCCTCTTGGGGTCAGTGTTGGCAAGGTTTGTGTGGGTCTTCTGGGGGAGGGGATCCACAGCGTGGAGCCTGAGGCAGGCCTGGCTGGAAGGGTAGGGGCATGGTATAAGTAAGTTAGGTAGTGAAGGCTGGTGCTGCACTGGTTCCCACAGGTGGCTGTGTGTTTATGATGAGGGGAAGAGGAGGGAAATGGCGTCTGCCAGTTCCTTTGTTCCTGGAGAAGTCCCTCAGTGAACTCTCAGATTAAGAACTAACTCTCCCTCCCATATGCTCCATGCACCTTTAAAACTGCTGCTTCCAAGCTATATCTCCGTGGGCTATTTGCTGTGCTGTCTCCTTAAGGACAGGTGCTCAGCTTCCTCTTGCCCTCTGGGTTCTCTCAGAGCTAAGCCCATTGATTTTTAAAGTTCCAGGCTTTAAGTCCCACTTATTGTAAGCACTCATGAGATTCAGTCCATCTGATTTTCAAAGCCAAATACTATGGGGATTTCTCTTCCCCTTGCAGCCTCCCCATTGTGATAGTCTGTTTCTTGCCCCCTCAGCAGCTCCCTCCCTTCGCCAGTCAGATCTTTGGGGTTTAGAAGTCCTCACCCTTCCTACCCTCTTTGACGTAGCTTCTTCTCTACAATTAATTATGGAGTTTGTTTGGCCAGTCTTTAGGTCCTTTTCTGGATTGTTTGCTCTGATGCAAGTGTTATCTAGTTACGTCTGTGGCACAAGGTGAGTTTAGGGCCCTCCTACTCTGCCATCTTCCCCGGAAGTCCAAACAGATTATTTTCTAGTCACAAAGGAAAATAACACTGTACACTGGGGGTATCCAGTGGTCATCACAATAAATGAACAATTAAGTTTCTAATGATGGTTCATCCATATAATATCTTCTGATGAGAGTCAACATGGAATACTTAACATCACCTATGATGTAATTTGGGCAAAAATGTCTAATTAGAATATACGAAGTTCAACAAATAGTACTGGGACAACTGAATATCCACATACAAAGGAATGAATTTGGAATCTTTCCTCACAACATATACAAAAATAATTCAAAATGGTCCAAAGACCTAAATATAAGCACTAGAATGGTAAAACTCTAAAAGGAAGCATATGTGTAAATCCTTGTGACTTTGGATTAAGCAATGGATTCTTAAATATAACATCAAAAGCACAAGCAATTTTTTAAAAAATTATTAATTAAACTTTGTCAAAATTAAAACCTTTTTTGTATCAAAGATCACTATGAAGAAAGTAAAAAGACAACATGTAGAATGAGAGAAAATGTTTGTAAATCATATATCTGTTAAGGGTCTAATATCCAAAATATATAAAGAAACAACCCAATTTTAAAAATGGGCAAAGGACTCAAATAGACAACCCTCTAAAGAAGATAGGCAAATGACCAATAGACGCCTGAGAAAGTGTTCCATATTATTATTAGGGAAATGCAAATCACAATGAAATACCACTTCACACCACTAAGATGAATATAATTTTTTAAAATGGAAAATAACAAGTGTTAGTGGGGATGTGGAAAAATTGGAAACCTCATACATTGATGATGGGAATGTAAAGTAGTACAGCTACTGTGGCAAACAATTTGGCAGTTTCTCAAAAAGTTAAAGATAGAGTTACCATATGAACCACCAATTCCACTTCTAGATATATACTCTAGATAATTGAAAACCTTTGTTCATTTAAAAAAATGTGTACAGGAATGTACGTGTCAGCATTACTCATAATAGCCAAAAAGTGAAAACCACTTAAATGTCCATCAGCTGATAAATGGATAAACACAATGTGGTACAATGGAATATTATTCAATGATAAAATGTAACAAGCACTGACACATGCTACAACATGAATGAACTTGAAAACATTATGCTGTGTGAAAGAAGACAGATACAAAAACAAAAGATTATATATTGTATGATTCCATTTATATTATGTGTCCAGAATAGATAAATTCATAGAAATAGAAAGTAGATTATGTTGCCAAAGGATGGGGGGAGAAAGATATTGGAAGTTATTGGGTTTCTTTTTGGGGTGATGAAAGTATTGGAATTAGGTAATGGTGTTGATTGCACAATATTGTGAATACTAAAAGTCACTGAATCCAACACTTAAAAATTGTTAAAATGGTGACTTTTATATTAAGTGAATTTTATCTTAATCAATTTTTTTAAAAACAGAATACACAGAGTTTTAATGTGACTTCCATTTCACAGTAGATTCAGACAATAGGGAAACAAGCTAAATGATATCAGGTGGAAACAACAGGACAAACCCCGGACAATTGGACTGATCTTTAAAAGATAATAACAACAACATAAAAAGGTGACTGTGCTAGCATTTGAAATATATAGCAGAATACCCTAAGAAGTGTGTGCTTTAAGAGTAAGAATATAATGTTTTCACTGTTTTGTCTGTCCATGTTTTATTATTTTCCGACAAGCCCATATACTACTTCTATAATAAGTATATTTAAATTTCTTACTTGAGGTCATATAGCTAACTGGGAGAACTAAAACAATTCAGAAAAGTCTGAAAACTACAGGATAGGACTCACCCTTAAATATTGGCTCCAAGGAATAAGTTCCAAATGTCTGGGTTTGGAAATGGTCATAATATCCATATGTTGGTGTTAACATGAAGATTTTCCTATTTGTCCCTATATTTGTGTTTCTTTAAATATTCTCTCTCTCTCTCTCTCTCTCTCTATCTTTTGCTCCCTTTTCCTCCCATCCTTCATTTTTCCCCTTTTCTATCTTAATGTGTCCTACCCATCTCCTTTTTGTTTTCTTGGTTTCTTTCTTTGGCCTTTCTCTAAGGGTCTGCATCTTCCCTTATCCATTCCCTTGGAAGATGTTCTTTACTCAAGGAGAAAGCAATAGTTCTTAGGATCAGACCTTGGTTGCTTTGACAGTTAGCGGAGGAAGTTACTCTTTTCTAAGCACAGTCAGGGGATGTTAGTGTTGCCCTTCCAAACATAAAGACATCAAAGTTTGTAAGGGACTGTACTATAGGAGATAGTGGGTGAAACTCCTGGCTCCATCCATAGTTTGGATAATGGAACCTTAAACATAGGGAGAGGAGATTGGGGAAATTGGATGAAGTGGATCCTTTCTGCTTGTTGTTTATTTCAAAGGACAGATGTTTGTAGCCCTATAGGTAGAAGCTGATTAGATTTAGGGTTAGCTCCTGGCATTGTTTGATATCATAATTTATCTACAAACTGACCCAGCCTTTGAGAGCCTATGTGCCAGGTCAGGAGTCAAAGGTGGAAGTTAGAAAGACATGAAAGAACTCAGGAAGATTGATAACTTTGATAATTTTTTATATTTGATAAATAACAATGTATTTTATGAATTACAAGGTAAAAGGAAATTGTTTTATTATGAATATGTTGACTGGTGCATAGATTTTTAAAAATTTATTTATTTAACTACATAGTCATCTATAACTTGATTTTCCCCAGGCCTTGCCAGCCTGTAGTGTATACAAAGGGAGTTAAATTAAAAGTACATTTTGCATTGTTTCAAGTATATTACCCAATATTTACCCTACTTGCTCATGTAGGACCTCATATTCCTAAAAGATTTGCCCTAAAGTATTTCTGAGAATCTACACAGCATCCATTCAGCTATAATAAGGTGTTCTGCTGGGTTCCTCCCCTGGGCAGGATGGCTTTTTCCATCAGTGTTGCCTCATTCTCTGCCATGCACTGCCAATTTCCACCACTGCTTATCCATCGCACTACTACTTCCTGGACAGTACCTGAGAATCTGTGATGATTAATTTGTGTCAACTTGATTGAGCTAAAGGATACCCAAAGAACGGGTAAAACATTATTTCTGGTTGTGTCTCTGAGGGTGTATATGGAAGAGATTTGCATTTGAATTAGTAGACTGAGTAAAAAGCATCCACCCTCACCAAAGTGGGGCATCATGCAATCCATTGAGAGCTCCAATAGAACAGAAAGGCAGAGGAAGGGCAAATTCATGCTCTCTCTTCTTGAGCTGGGTATCCATCCTCTACTGCCCTTGGACACCTGAGTTCCTGGTTCTCACATCTTCAGACTCAGACTCAGACTAAAGTATAAATTGGCTTTCCTGGTTCTGCAGCTTACAGATGGCAGACTGTGGGACTTCTCAGCCTCCATAACTGCATGAGCCAGTTCCTACAATAAATCTCCTCTTAATATCTGTGTATATCCTATTGGTTCTGTTTCTCTGGAGAACACTAACTAATTCAGTTTTCTTCCCACAAGAGGCCAGATTTACACTATGATCTGGGACAAAGCAGGGAAGGACACTTTTCTCTATCTTACCTTACCCTCTTTTATGAGAAGGAGCTGCCTGTGCCTGAATGTCATACTGTAGTTAGTGAAAACTTTCAGCTTTAATAGACAGAAATCTGAGTGTGTTGGCCAGGGATAAGTGGCTCAGAACCACCTCTTCCCTCATTACTCTTTTTTGCTGATTATATGTGAACATAGAAAAAATTAAAATTAAAAATTAAAATAATACAGTGAAAATGGACTAATAATTTGGCACACATTTAAATGTCTATATAAACATATAATTTTTATATAAATGGAATCATTTTTATAAATTTATTTCAAAATAAAGATCTACTTATTATTTTTTGCATAGTCATGTAGTATTCTGTTGTTGAATGTGCCATAACTTATTTAGCCAGATGCTTTTTAATAGACTTCTATGTTGCTTATAGTTGCCTAATATAAACAATGCTGTTGCAAACATCTTGTACATGCATCTACTAGTTCCTTAGGAGAAATTCTTAGAATTGGTGAATCAATGGTGAATAAAAATGATTTTGATGGATACAAGAGAGAAGTATCTAGAGTTTGTATCAGTGTGGAGGATAGGTTAGGAAGGTCTGAGACCCTCTGTCAGATGTAAATGAGGCTAGCTATTTTCCCTCACTTTCACTAGATAATGTCCATATTACCACTTTTTTTTATCTTTGCCAGTCTGAAAGGTTTAAAAAATGATTCTTCATTCTTTCTTTAATTTGAATTTTTAAAAAAATTTTAGTGAACATTCCAAATTTGTTAATTCTGTAATTTGCCTGTTCATATATTTTGACCATTTAGATTGGGGTGTTCAATTTTTAATTGATTTTCAAGGTATATTTATATATCAAATACTAACAAATATGTCAATATTTAATATGTAAATTTACCCCCATAATTTCCTTGCTGAGGGTAGGCTCTCTCCAAGAAGCTCTTACTCCCCTTGAACAGACTTCATTTAGACCATCCTCACCAAATTTTTTTATTGAAGTATAGTTGACATACAATATTACATTTGTTTAGGTGTACAACATATAAATTTGACAAGTTTATACATTATGCTATGCTCACTACAAGTTTAACTACCATCTGTCACCATACAACACTATTACTGTATCATTGACTATATTCCCTATGCTGTGCCTTTTATTCCCATGACTTATTCAGTCCATAGCTGGAAGTCTATATCTCACATTTCCCTTCACCTATTTTTCCCATCCCTCTGCTCCCTTCCCTTCTGGCAACCATCAGTTCATTCTCTGTATTACAGGTCTAATTCTGCTTTTTGTTTGCTCATTTTGTTTTTTAGATTCCACATATATGTGAAATCATACAGTGTTTTGCTTTCTCTGTCTGACTTACTTGACTTAGCATAATGCCCTCTAGGCCCATTCCTGTTGTCACAAATGGTAAGATCTCATTCTTTTTTATTGTCGAGTAACATTCCACTGTATATATAGCACATATTCTTTATCCATTCTTTTATCAGTGGACACTTGTGTTGCTTCCATGTCTCAGTTATTGTAAATAATGCTGCAATAAGCATAGGTTTGCATATATCTTTTCTAATTAGTGTTTTCATTTTCTTTGGGTAAATACCCAGTAGTGGAATACTGGATCATAGAGTATTTCTATTTTTAATTTTTTGAGGAAACTCCATACTGAGGAACCTCCACAGTGGCTGCACCAATTTACATTCCCACCAATATTTCCTGAAGGGTTCCTTTGTCTCCACATCCTCACCAACACTTATTTCTTGTCTTTTTTATTCTAGCCATTCTGACAGGTGTAAGGTGATATCTCATTATGGTTTTGATTCGCATTTCCCTGATGATTAGTGATATTGAGTATCTTTTCATGTATCTGTTTGCCATGTCTTCTTTAGAAAAATGTCTATTTAGGTCATCTGCCCATTTTTAATTGTGTTTGTTTTGTTTGTTTGTTTTGGTTTTGGTTTTGGTGTTTTGGTGTTGAATATAAGTAAGTCCTTTATGTATTTTGGTTATTAACCCCTTTAACTTGTGTAGTTCTGATAGTTTATTTTTGCTTTTGTTTCCCTTGCCTGAGGAGTCATATCTAGAAAAATGTTGCTAAGGCCAATATCAGAGAAATGACTGCCTAAGTTTTCTTCTAGGAGTTTTATGGTTTCAAGTCTCATGTGTAGATGTTTAATCCGTTTTGAATTTATTTTTGTGTGTGGTGTAAGAAAGTGCTTTGGTTTCATTCTTTTGCATATAGCTGTTTAGTTTTCTCAGCAGCATTTATTGAAGAGATTGTGTTTTTTGCCTTATATATTCTTGACTCATTTATTGTATATTAAATAACCATATAATCGTGGGTTTATTTCTGAGTTTCTATTCTGCGCTATTGATCTATGTGTCTGTTTTTGTGCCAGTACCATACTGTTTTGATTACTACAGCTTTATAGTGTATCTTAAATCTGGAATTGTGATTCCTCTAGCTTTCTTCTTTCTCAAGTTTGCTTTGGTATTCATGGTCTTCTGTGGTTCCATACAAATTTTAGTATTATTTGTTCTAGTTCTGTGAAATATGCTATTGTTATTTTGATAGTGATTGCATTAAATCTGTAGATTGCTTCAGATATGGACATTTTAACAATATTAATTCTTCCAATCCATGAGCATGGTACATCTTTCCACCTGTGTATGTTCTCTTTAATTTCTTTCATCACTATTTTATAGTTTTCAAAGTACAAGCCCCTTATTTTTTGGCTAAGTTTATTCCTAGGTATTTCATTATTTTTGGTGCAACTGTAAATGGAATTGTTTTCCTAATTTCTCTTTCTGCCACTTTGTTATTAGTGTACAGAAATGCAACAAATTTCTGCAAATTAATTTTGTATCCTGCAACTTTACTGAAGTCATTTATTACTTCTATTAGGTTTTATGTGGAGTTTTTAGGATTTTCTATGTATAGTATCATGGCATCTGTAAATACTGACAGTTTAACTTCTTTCTTACTAATATGGATGCCTTTTTTTTTTTTCTTGTCTGATCGCCATAGCTAGGACTTCTAGTACTATAATGAATAAAAGTGATAGTGGACATCCTTGTCTTGTTCCTATATTAGAGGAAAGACTCAGTTTTTCACCATTGAATATGATGCTGTGGGTTTCAAATATGGACTTTATTATGTTGAAATCTGTTCCCTCTAGCTTCACTTTGTTGAGAGTTTTTATCATGAATGGATGTTGAATTTGTCAAATGTTTTTTCTTCATCTATTTAGATGATCATATGATTTTTACCCTTTGTTTTGTTAATGTGGTGTATCACATTGATTTGCAAATATTGAACCACCCTTGCATCCCTGGAATAAATCCCATTTGATCGTGGTGAATGATCCTTTTAATGTATTGTTGAATATGGTTTGCTAATATTTTGTTGAGGATTTTTAATCTATGTTTATCAGGGATTTTGGCTTGTAGATTTTGTGTGTGTGGTGTCTTTGTCTGGTTTTTGTATCAAGGTAATGCTGGCCTTATATAATGTATTTAGAAAATTTCCTTCCTTTTCTATTTTTTGGAATAGTTTGAAGAGAATAAGTATTAACTCCTCTTTAAATGTTTGCTGAAATTCACCTGTCAATCCATCTAGTACTGGACTTTTGTTTGTTGGTAGTTTTTTGATTACCAGTTCAATTTTGTTATTAGTAATTAGTCTGTTCAGATTTTCTATTTCTTCCTGATTCAGTTTGGGGAGATTGTATATTTCTAGAAATTTATCCATTTCTTCTAGGTTGTCCAATTTGTTGGCATAGGCCATCCTCACCAATTTAATAGCCATTTCCGTATATGCCTAAATTTCTTCTGGAATTCTTGCTGTATAGCTACATGGTAGGGTATATCAATAAAATATGTACATAATAAAGTCACATTTATTTGAAATGAAAATTACAATATAGTTTGTGGTCTAATGGAAAAGTAAACATTCAAAATAAGCAGAGTGTGAGATGTAAGGTAACAGCACAATCAATTTAGAAGGCTTGCACACGTATATAGAAATTTATTAATCTAAGGCAGGAAGTGCAGACAATCCTTGGTGAGATTTAAAAAAAAAAATACAATCTGCTTGTCTCCCTCCCATTCTAACACTCCTTTGACTGCAGCTGAACTCCCTACCCACCCACATATCATAGTAGTTCTTAAAATGGCTGTACATTGAAATGATCTGGGGCACTTTAAAAACTACTCATTCCTGAGCCCTATTCCAGAAGTTCTGAAGTAATTGGTTTGTGATTGCCATGTTTTTAAAGCTCCCCAGGTGATTCTAGTGTACAGCCAGGGACTAAGCACTGTACCTGGCTTTGGGAGTAATTTAAGCTTAGACTGGAGAACTAAAATGACTTGTCAGAGCATACTGACTTTGCTGGTTCTTACCTCATTCTTCAATTCCAAAAATTGGACTTCTGCCTTTTCCCAACACAAAGTTCCCCATATTATTCATCCTTCCTTCCTCCCTTCCTCCCTTCCTCCCTTCCTTCCTTCCTTCCTTCCTCCCTCTTTTTATCCTTCTTTCCTTCTTTCTTTCTTACAAAATCCTGCCTCCTTGTGTCTGTGGGTACTGCTGCTACATAATATTTTCTTTTCTGGATTTTCACAAATTACTTATTCTTAAATCGTTTCACAGATGTACTTCTTGGGAGTACTCTGATATTAAACCCTAATTTGGTTTACCTCCTGTTGCTTTTCACTATACTCTGTACATCATGTTCTACCCAGATAGTTATTCATTTGTTTGCAGCTGGATTCTTTCTCATGATGTTTGACCTGTTGTCCCTAGGGGAAATGGCCTACCCCAGACCTTAGCCAGTTCTCCCTCTCCTAATGTGCAGATAATTTTTCTCTGCTTGATGGTGTCATTTTATAAGATTTGTAGTTAATGTTGTCAGAGGAGTATAGGAGAAACTTCCCAGGGCAACGGAGGTTATGAAAGTACCTCTTTGGGGGGGGGGGTGCCTGGATGGCTCAGTAGGTTGAGCAGCAGACTCTTGATTTTGGCTCAGTGAGGAGTTTGTTTGAGGAGTTTCTCTCTCCCTCTCTCTCTTCCCCTCCCCCCACTCACGTGCACTCTCTCTCTCTCAGATGAATAAATAAATCTTAAAAAAAAAAAAAAGCAAATTGGGAATTGGGACTTCCAGAATGAGGAGCTCTGCAAACTCTCTCCCCAGCAAAACAACTATATAACTAGTGAAAATTATTTTTAAAAATCATCTAATATCTCCTGAAATTTTCCTAAAGGCAGAATGTTTAACCTAGGCTTGGTAAGCCCAAATACTGGGGCCTTGCTTCCTCCTGCCCCGGCTACTTGAACCACTCCTAGAGAGGTTCCACATTGGCAAGGGTAAGCTGATAAGATCAGGGGCTACCATCCCTCACTTCCAGCATATGCACATATTGCTGGATGTCATTCTGGGAGAATCAGGCTACTGTCCCTGCTCCCAGCTCCTATACAGTGGTTCAGAGATTCTGTTCATGGGGAGAGAACCAGAAGGCCAGAAGGACAAAGAGCCCCACACCTCTGCCTGAGGGGACTGAGTTTATTTGCAACAGAATATGGAAATTCCATGCTTAAGGGTGTTGTCAAAAAAAAAAAAAGAAGATTTTTGTGGAGAACAATTGAGAGGGTGCTGTTAGCCCCATGATACTGGTACTAACAAGCAAACACAATAGCTATAAATAATAGCACCACAAAGGGTGGGGCATGAAGCTATATAGTAGTAATGACAGCACATTTCCATATTAACTAGAATTGGTTTAGTAAAAATCTGAAGTAGATTTTAAGAAATATATTGTAATCTGTAGAATAACAATTAAGAAAATAACCCAAAAATATAATTTAAAAAATCATTAAAGGTATTAAAATGTTACATTATAAGAATATCCACTTAATACAAAAGAAAACAATAAAGAGGAAGAGAGGAATAGAAAGACATACGAAATTTAGAAAAAGAAAGCACAATGGTAGATGTGAATCTAAATATATCTAACACAAAATATAAGCATACAGATCATGAATGTGAATGAGCCTATAGAACATTCTACCCAACAACAGAATTTTTTTTCCTTAAGTGCACTTGGGACATTTTCTAGGATAGACTATATGGTAGGTCATAAACTAAGGCTCAGCAAACTTAAAAGAATTGAAATCATACAAAGTATATTCTCCAACCAAAATGGAATGAAACTAGAAATTAGGAATCAATAGCAAGGAAATTTGGGAAATTCACAAATATGTGGAAACTAAACAACACACTCCTAAATAACGAATGGGTCAAGAAAGAAATCACAAGGGTAGTTAGAAAATATTTTGAGAACAATGAAAATGAAACTTTGAATAAACATATGCCAACAAATTAGGTAGCTTAGATGAAATGAAAAGACACAAACTACTAAGTCTGTCTCAAATAGAAATTGAAAATCTGAATAGATCTATAAGAAGAGATTGCATTAGTTATCAAAAAACTTGCCACAAAGAAAAGTTCAGAACCAGGGCGCCTGGGTGGCTCAGTTGGTTAAGCAACTGCCTTCAGCTCAGGTCATGATCCTGGAGTCCCGGGATCGAGTCCCGCATCGGGCTCCCTGCTCAGTGGGGAGTCTGCTTCTCCCTCTGATCCTCTTCCCTCTCGTGCTCTCTGTCTCTCATTCTCTCTCTCTCAAATAAATAAATAAAATCTTTAAAAAAAAGAAAAAAAAGAAAAGTTCAGAACCAGATAGCTTTGCTGGTAAGTACTACCAAACATTTATAGAAGAATTAATGCCAATCCCTCATATACACTTCCAAAAAAGAAAGATGAGGCAATATGTCCCAAATAATTCTATGAAACCAGTTTTAGCCTGTTGTAGATGAAGACACTACACAAAAAGAAAACTGCTTATCAATATTCCTTTTGAATGTAATCACTAAATTCCTCAACAAAATATCAGCAAACCAAACCCAGTGACATATAAAAATAATTACACCCCACAACCAAGTGGGACTTATTTTAGGTATGGTTGGTTTAACATCTGAGTGTCAATTAGTGTAATACATGATAGCAATAGAATGAAGGACAAAAATCGATCATCTCAGTAGATGCAGAAAAGGCATTTTACAAAACCAGCATGTATTAATGATAAAGTTGGAATAGAAGGGAATGTCCTCTATCTGATGAAGGGCTTCCACAAAAACCCTACAGCTAGCATCATACTAAGATTTGGAAAAAGACAAGGATGTTCACTCTTGCCACTTACATTGAACATTGTACTGGAGGTTCTATATAAAGCAATTAGGCAGGAAAAAGAAATTAAAGACATCCAGATTGGAAAGGAGGAAGTAAAACTATATCTGCAAATCACATGATCTTAAGTGTAGAAAATCCAATGGAATCCATTAAAAGACTATGAGAATTAAGTTTAATAGATACATTCTTCCAGTAATAATTCCCTGACATGAACAGAGTGTCCAACAATTTAATTCAATACTGACACTAACTACCCAGAGTTAGTGCAAATCCGACAAGTTAACAGCTACTCCCACAGGACTGGCCCCACTTTAGACACCAGCTCCACGTGGGGGCTTCAGGCTACCCACACTTCTGCCCAACAGACTAAAATTTGGGGGTTACCATGACCCCCACTCAGGTTTCATAATTTGCTAGAACAACTCACAGAACTCAGGAAAGCATTATCCTTATAATTATACTTTTATTACAAAGGATATAACTCAGGAACAGACAAATGGAAAAGATGCATTAGACAAAATATGGAAGTGGGGACAGAGAGCTTCCATGCTCTCTCCAGGAGCACCACCTGCCCAGCACATCAATGTTTTTATGAATCCAGAGCCTTCCTAGATCTCATTATTCAAGAATTTTTATTGAGGTTTCATCATGTAGGCATGATTAATGAAATCATTGGCCACATGATTGAACTCAATGACCAGCCCCCCTCCTATCCCCAAAGATTGGGGGGTGGGGCTGAAAGTTCCAACCTTCTAATTATGTGTGTGGCCAACTCCTTCCTTGAAACTATCTATCTGAGGGCCCACCATGAGTCACCTTGTTATCATAAACTCAGATGTTATTATGAATAACAAAAGACACTCCTATCACTCAGGAAATTCCAAGAGGTTTTGAGCTCTGTACCAGGAACCAGGGGCAAAGACCAAATACATAACATATATTTTTATTACATCCACGTAAGCAATCCATTAAAAGACCATTAGAATTTAATAAGTTTGGTACAGTTGTAGGATACAAGATTAATATTAAAAAATAAATTTAATTTCTATATAGTAGGAATAAATAATCTGAAAATGAAATTAAGAGAACAATTCCACTTACAGTAGCATCAATAACAATAAAATAGGTATAAATTTAACAAAGTTAAGTGCAAGGCTTGTACACTGAAAACTGCAAAATTAGATATCACAAGTAAAAGAAAGAGGTTGGACTCCTACCTCACACCATATATAAAAATTGACTCAAAATTAAAACTAAAATTAAATGCAAAGACTATAAAACTCTTAGAATAAAACACAGGAAAAATCTTAGGACCTTTGGATTTATATATAGATTTCTTATAAATTGCTCCAAAAGCACAAGCAACAAAAGATAAACTGAATTTCATTGAAATTAAAATCTTTTCTACATGAATGGATACTATCAAGAAAGTGAAAAGACCTACAGAATGGGAGAAATCTTTGCAAATCATATACCTAATAAATCTTTGCAAATCCTATACCAGTCTTATATCTAGAATTTATAAGAACTCCTAAAACTCAACAATAAGAAGATAAATAATCCAGTTTTTTAAATGAACAAAGGATTTGAGCAGACATTTCTCCAAGGACGATACACAAATGGCAAATAAGCACATAGAAAGATGTTCAATATTATTAGTCATAGAAAAATGCAAATCAAAACCACAATTAAACATCCTTTTAGACCTATGAGTATGGTGTTATGGGTTGAATTGTGTCCCCCTAAAATTCTATGTTTAAGTCCTAACCCCGGAATATGACCTGTTTGGAAGTAGGGTCAATGTAGATGTAGTTTAGATGAGATCTAGAATAGGGTGGCTCCAAATCCAATATGGCTAATGTCTTTATAGAAAGTGGAATTTAGACACAGACATGTAAACTGGGAAAACGCCATGTGAAAATTAGATATATACTTCCACTAGCCAAAGAACTACCAGAAGCTAGAAGAAAAGTCTGGAACAGATAATTCCCTAAGATCTTCAGAAGGAGCGTGATCCTGCGGACACCTTGATCTTGAAATTCTAGCCTCCAGAACTGTGGGAGAATTTCTGTTTTAGCCAATCAGTTTGTGGTACTTTGTTACAGCAACCCAAACAAAAGATTACTTCTGGGTATGATAAAAACATGAACAATTATAAATGTTGGTGAGAATGTGGAATGTGAAGTGCAGTCCCTCAAAATGTTAAACATACAGTTACCATCTGATTTGGCAATTCCTCTGTTAGACATATACCCAAGAGAACTGAAAAAGAGTGTTTGTTTATTTTTTTGAGGGGAGGAGGGACAGAGGGAGAGAGAGAGAATCTCAAGCAGGCTCCACACCCAGCGCAAGCCTGATGTTGAGCTCGATCTCACAACCCTGAGATCATGACCTGAGCGAAAATCAAGAGTTGGACAATTAACTAACTGAGCCACCCAGATGTCCCTGAAAATGTATGTATAAACAAATACTTGTACTTGAGTGTTCATAGCAGCATTGTTCAAAATAGCCAAAAGACGGTAATAAGCCAAGTGTTCATCAAATGATGGGTGAATAAACAAAATGTGGTATATCCATACAATGGGATGTTATTCAACTATAGAAATGAAGTACTGATGCATGCTACAACATGGATAAACCTTGAAAATGTTATGCCAAGTGAAAGAAGCCAGTTACAAAGGCCACATACTGTATGATTCTATGTGACATGCCCAGAATAGACAAATCTATAGAAACAGAAAGTAAATTAGTAGTTTCCTACGATGTGGTAATGGGTGGTAGGATTGGGGGCATGGGATAGGTTGGAGAGGAATGGGGTGTGACTTAATGGATATAGGATTTCCTTTTGAGATGTTGAGAATGTTGTAAACTCAGATTGTGGTGATTCTTACACAATTTTGTGGATACACTAGAAACCATTGAATTGTACTTTAAATGGCTGAATTTTATGATATGTGAATTATATTTCAATAAAGACATTTTTAAAAAGATAGACCTGATTCTGAATTATCACTTGAGCCCTCCCTGCAATCCTGACAGAAACCAAAAGAGAGTATAAAATTATGTTGATTAAAAAAAAGAAAGAAAAGAAAAGAAAGCTAATTAGAAAACTCCCAAGACATACTAGTTATGGGAGGTCTGAATTATGTAGATATATGCATGGCAGTGGCAGTCTGTTAAAATAACATTATTGTTCTTGATATTTTGGGAAATGCTATGTGTGTTAGCAAAACAAATAATCTGCACTTCAATCAGGTTTTGTGAGTACACAACTCTGTAGTTCTTGGAACCCTTCAGAAGTGCTAACAGTATTCAATCTGAATGACCCTGGACCAGGCCTTTGACTTCTATGGACCTCCTTGTTCTGTATGAAGGGGAGGTACCCTGGATAATCTCTAAGACCTCCTCTTATCCCAAATGTCTGTGTCCTATTCATCACTCTGAGAAATGAGGCAGTAGCAGGAGAACTCGGGGGCACTAGAATCCCCTGGAAGGAACATGTTATAAAAGGAGATGCTAGGTACTACCACCAGGAACCTATTTGCATGAGTGAGCCCTAGAAATCAACCTTTTACAGAAGCATGCCAAGCAATTGAGAAACACTGGCAGGCTCTGGAAACTAGTCACCCACAAGAAATCGGGGGCCCTTTTCCCTCCTGTGCCTATGAGGTAAGATAGACACCTCAGTTGCCATCTGTTACTTCTATCTCTAAACCTCTTTATTTAATCTTTTTAAAGTTAGTTGATATCATCATTAATTTGCTTCTTTTTATTTGCCAAACATATGGAGTGGATGGTTGGGATATTAAAATATCCTGCTAATTCCACTTACGCCCTGTGAGTATTACTGATCAAGAAATAGCTACAATTTTATTTTTCACCTGTGAATGGGAGTCACAGGAGACCAGGGAGGTGGTATGTTAGTTACATAGGTTTATAGTCTGTTATGTGACACTGTAGTTCTCCTTCCTCTGGACAGAAATTTATGCTCTCTAGGGGGGCACAGCATTTTAAACAGAGATGTCATAGAAAAGGTTAAAAGGAAGTGGGGAGAGATACCAGTGATAAGACTTCCATTGGCTGAAATAACTTTCAGGCCTTAGGAATAGCTTTGCTCAGATGCCAGAAAAAGGATAAAGCCTTACCAAGAGCCACTGACCTACCTTAAAATGAGATTCAGCTTCATCTGAATCATCCCTCCAATTCAAAGAGAAGGGATTCAAGTTCTTACTGTCTACCTTTAGACCCTTAAACAATAACTTACATGGTGTTTACTGTTCTCAAGCACTGTTCCAAAGCTTTAGCTACATAAACTCACTTATTCTTCAACACAGATTGACAGACAATTATTTCTATTTTAAACATGAAGAGATCGAGACAGAGAGGCTAACTAGATTATAAAGATTACAAAACTGGAAGACTGGAGAGAGGGATATGAATCCAAGCAACAAAGCTCCAGAGTCTGAGGCTTAAACAGTAAACTTCAGCCTTGTTCACCAGAGTTAACTATGCAGCAGAATACAATGTGCTTCCCGTTCCTGGATTAGCAAAATCTTTAGCAACAGGATAATATTGTGCAAATTTGTCTTTAATGAAAAGAGCTTAAGGTTTAAATGGTAATGCATAATGCTAAGTTTGATCTATTAACTGAAACATTGTTCTCTGAAGAATAGAGGGATAACTAGAATTCTATTAGGAGTGAGTGACTTTGAAGAACTTCTTATAATCAAATATTTGTCTCATCATTATGTGTCAGGAAATGACCCTTAGTTAAGTATTGATTTTTAGAAGAATATATTTACACTAACCTGAACACTCCAAGTTGGAATTCTGCACCTCTCCATTCCTGTTCAGGAGCTCAAGAGCTTCATAATTGACCCAATTCCAGAAAGTGAATCCAAAGTGTTAGACTTTTGTTGGCATTGAAATTACTACACACCAATAGTAAGAGACCTTTTTTACCTGGTGCTTTTCATTCAAGGACTTCTAGGAATGAGCAAATTGTTGGACAAAAGATGTAGTCTATCAAAAAAAATTATATGTTGCCTTTCAATACTTAATTTTTGGATGGACCCAGTCATTCAGTAGGTATTCTCTAGGCATCTACCATGCAGAAAGCAATATAATAGCCATTGGGAGGATATGAAGATGAATCTTGTCCCCTAGGAGCTCATTGTTAAGTATGGGAGACAAGATTAAAAACTGCAAAACAAGATGATGGTACAAAGTAATACAACTAGTGACCATCATTGTTCCAAGGGGGACTTAGGTGGGGAAGAAAAACTTTCAGCTTTTTGCTCAACTTGAAAGGACAATGAAGGTAGTGTAGGATTGGGATATATGGAGTTGGGGAGAAAGCCTGGTAGTGGATTGGAAGCTCTAACAATAAGTGATTATAAAGCAGGAACTTTGTGTCTTACATGATCACATATCCCCATGCCAGGCACAAACTGAAATGAGAGATGGAGGAAGGATGGAAGGAGGAGAGAAGCCAGTCATTCCAATCTATAGGGGAAAAGGACATAAGTGCCAACTGACCTCTGATTGATCACTCTGGTGACCTCATAGGATTACAAGCTCTCAAGTTCTGCACTTCAGTTAGGATGGAATATGGTCACATCTAATGCATGACAAAAGAATGCATGCAAATGATTAACAAATTACCTTTCCATTGTGAATTGACACTACATCCTCAACTAGGAGAATAGTGTCAAATATATGCTGGTGTAAAATTAAACAATAAGATTGTTGAAATGACAAAACTATTATCTTGAAAACATTAAAGTGTTGAATAATATTCAAATGATGAGGGGTTGAAAAGTAATGGGGTCAATGATGGAAACAGAGCATACTTAGATTCATTAAATATAGCCACGTTCCTTCAAAATGTCTTCCTTTTGCTCTTCTTAGAAGACCATAGCATGTTGCATTCTCAGATCTGTCCTAGGAACCCATAAAACCCAATATCCAAATCTAATATGGCCACCCAAACAACCAAGAACTGCCTCTTATTCTCCCCCCACATAGCCAAAAGGGCAAATCCCTTGATTGAAAGCACTGCAGTGAATTAAAAACTCATCTTTTTTCTTTAATGAAGGCATTGCTTTTTAAAAAAATTTTATTGGAAATGGTGAGTACTTTCTCTGAAATTGGATATCAGTCTTCAGTAATTTTTTTTAAACTACAGAAAACAGTCATTTCTATATTTTCTCACTTTTGTTGCTTGTTTTTGCCAAATTCTTTCTCTTGGCCATGTGTGACAAATGTGTCCCCAATCCTCTGTACAGACATTTTTCAGCTCTCTGCAAGCTGAGACAAGATCAGTCCTTGACTTCCCCCTCCCTTGGCAAATAGAACCAGAAAAGCATCTTTCACATGCCATTCTGGTCTCAGCATTTCCAGTGTTAGCATAGAAGCAAAGGGGGTAAGAGGTTGGCTAATGAAAATATGGATTTTTTGGATGGTTTACCACAGATTAGAATATCTTTACACACTGAGTGCCACCCTGGAGGCAATCAGGCATTTATTTGTTGACCTGTGCTTTAACCTGCACATTTTTCTGGGTGAGAAGTTGTCTCTTAGCCAGCATGGACACCTCTGAGTAAAAATGCATGGCAATTTAACTGGTGTGATTTGAGAAACTATGAGATGTTTCCTACACCTAAAATTATTTTCCTTGCCCACCTCTTATACTGCCTGAGACTGCATCTTTATAGACTTATTCTATGAATTAACAAGCATCTGGACCAATCCCCATAAGAGTTATGGCACATTGTAAGGGTGTCTGTACTCTTTGGCTTCACTTTAGCTTATCAGTTCTTAGTTCTTCCCTGGTAACTTTCCAAGGTACAGGCACTTTGGAAATTAGAGTTTTTATGAATGGGTACTTGAGACACTGCCCATTCCTGCAAGTTTGGATGGGGTACCTTAGAGAATACAAGGGCACTGGGTGACTAGGAAAAGAGGAAGAGAGCCTACAGAAGTTGGATTATTCACAAACTGGGTGGCTTAGAACAAAAAGATATTAGTCTCACAGTTCTGGAAAACAGAGTTCACAGTCAAGGTGTTGACAAGACCATGCAGTCTTCAGAAGGTGCTGGGGGTGCATCTGTTCCAGGCCTCTCTTTTAGCTTCTGGTATCCTCAGGTGTTCCTTGGATTATAGGACACCTATGTTTCTCCATATTATCTTCCCTTTGTATCTCTGTGTCCAAATTTACAATTTTTATAAGGATGCCAGTCATATTGGATTAGGGTCTAACTTAGTGACCTCATTTTACTTGATTACTTCTATAAAGCTCCTGTCTTCACAAATTAGGTCACATTCTGAGGTACTGGGAGTTAAGACTCCACCATATGAATGAATCTGGGGGAGGACACAATTCAATCTATAACAGAGGTGTGTGTATGTGTTGGGCAGGGGTCTGAGGAAGAAAGTATATAAGGCACTTGAAAATGAAACTCAGCTAATTCACATTATGCCCTGGGCTGGCCCTGCCTATTTAGTGACTTTGTGCAATAAGAGGTCTTGGCTAGTTCAGGTGTGACTCCTAGAATCAAAAAAGTTGGCTGATAAGGAGAATCAGCTGAATTTCATAACTAAGAGAGTCAGGCAACAGTAATGTTCAGAGCAAGGGGGAAGTCAAGAATCTAGGCAGGTAAGTAAGACAAGGGTAGAGAAACAGGCCATGACTAGGTATGAGATGAGATACCTAAAGAAGCATTTTTTTTTCCTCAACTTTTATTATGAAAATGTTCAGGTATACTGAGAACTTGAAAGAATTACACAAGGAACACCCATATACCCAACACCGAGATTCTATGATTAACATTTTGGTATATTTATTTTATCACATATCTTTCTAATCATGCCTTTTATTTTCTGTATTCCTGATGTTTTGGCCTCTGGGGTCTTGCTTTGCTGACCCTGGAGAGACTGCCACTCTCAGGGTTACCCAGTTCCTAGAGATAGTAAGTGACTTGCCTGCAAAAGTGCCTTTCATTTGCTAAATACTCAATCCAGAGCCCACATCCCCACTGCCCCCCTCTAAGGGAGGCTTTCACAGTTAGGGCCACTATTTGTTGTAATCACCCCAGGGCCATGTATCGGACAATTTGAGAGAGCTCTATACCTCAGAGCCTGCTGAAATTACTCAAACTAGCCAGTCCTAAACCTGCTTAGCCTGCCTTGCCCTTCCTTCTTCCCATGGAAGCCACAATAAAAGCTCTTGCCCACATTTCCCCCTGGCTCTCTCTGCCTTCTAATCAGCCCAGGTACTTCTCCATGGTCCCTCTGTGGCATGGATGTCCCTCCCTCTTGGGAACTGTGAGGAACAAGCTATCTTTTTAATGACAGCCATTTCTTGACCCATTGACCTCACCATTCCTGGCTAATAATAAAAGAAAACTAAATTTTAAGACACTATCCATTAATCTTATTTGTTGCATTTTGTTTTTTTAAAATCATCTTTATTGAAATATAATTTACCTTCAATAAAATTCACCAATTTTAAGCATATAATTGAGTTTTGTAAAAAACAAACAAAAACCTGTTAAAAACTACCACCACAATAACAATACGGAACATTTAAGTTACCTAAAAAAATTTCTTCATATCCGTCTACAGCCAATCCCATTCTCCCCATCTGTCCCTGGAAACCGCTGATCAACTTTCCATCACTATAGTTTTGCCTTTTCTAGAATTTCATATACATTGTATGTGATCTTTTCTGTCTGGCTTTTTGCAATGAGCATAATTATACTTTTGAGATTAACTGATTTTGTTGCTTGTATCAACAGTTCATTCCTCTTTATTGCTGTGTAGTATACCATTGTATGGCTATGCCACAATTTATTTATACATTCACCAGTTAATGAGTATTTGGATTGTTTCTAGTTTGGGACTATTCTGAATAAGGCAAATATGAGCATCGAAGTACAAATCTTTGTATGGAACATAATTTTTTTCTTTTATCTTGAGTAGATACCTAAGAGTAAGATTTCCAGCTCATGTATTAAGTGCATGTTTAATCTTACATGAAATTGCCAAACTGTTTTCCAAAGTAATTGTACCATTTTGCATTTCCACAGCAATGTATGAGAGTTCCAAAGACTCTGCATCATTGACAAGACTTGGTATTGTCTTTTTTTTTTTATTATGTTATGTTAATCACCATACATTACATCATTAGTTTTTGATGTAGTGTTCCATGATTAATTGTTTGCGTATAACACCCAGTGCTCCATGCAGAATATGCCCTCTTTAATACCCATCACCAGGCTAACCCATCCCCCCACCCCCCTCCCCTCTAGAACCCTCAGTTTGTTTTTCAGAGTCCGTAGTCTCTCATGGTTCGTATTGTCTTTTAACTTATGCATTCTGATGCATGTGTAGTAGTGCCCCATTGTGGTTTTAATTTGCATTTTCCTAATGACTAATGAAGTTGAGCATCTTTTTTATGTACTTATTTTACATTTGAATATCTTCTTTTGTGAAATCTGGGGGTTTTTTGTCCTTTTTTTAAAATTTTTTATTTAAATTCAATTTAGTTAACATATACTGTTTCAGGGGTAGAATTCAGTTGTTTATCAGTTGCATATAACACCCAGTGCTCATTAGATCAAGTGCCCTCCTTAATGCCCATCACCCAATTATCCCACCCCCCCTACCCCCTCCCCTCCAGCAACCCTCAGTTTATTTCCTAGAGTTAAGCATCTCTTACAGTTTGCCTCCCTTTCTGTTTTCATCTTATTTTATTTTTCCTTCCCTTCCCCTATGTTCATCTGTTTTGTTTCTTAAATTCCACGTGAGTGAAATCATATGGTATTTGTCTTTCTCTCACTGACTTATTTCACTTAGCATAAGACCCTCTAGTTCCATCCACATCTTTGCAAATGATAAGATTTCATTCTTTTTGTTGGCTGAGTAATATTCCATTGTATATGTATACCACATCTTCTTTATCCATTCATCTATCAATGGACATCTGGACTCTTGTCCATTTCTTAATTGGGTTGTTTGCCTTTATTAAGCTCTGAGTTCTTTAAATATCCTGGATAGAAGTCCTTTATCAGATATGTATTTTGCAAATCTTTTTTTCCCAGTAAAGAAGCAGTTCTTAAGTAGGAAATACCTGAGTTCAGGGGAGACAAGGGGTCCCAAATCCAGGCAACTGAGTAACTTAGAGCAACATGTCAGCAATGAGAATGCTGAATTATGAACCCCATTCTGGACAAAAAACTCTGGCCCAGCCATTGTTCTTTTATATATGTCTGGTTAGGGAAGAACCACTTGCAGTGCATGAATAGCCCACTGTGCATAATGTGGGGTGACTCAGTCTGGCCCACCAGCAGGAAGTACAATACCCTTTTATGGCATTTGTGGCAGGGCATTTGGGGAGCAAGGAGGAAGAGGGCTTAGTAAGATATTAATAGGAACTTGAGCCAGGTGGGAATGGTGGCTTCAGTATTCATGGAGAAGGTTAGCTTTCCAAGAGTAAGTCCTAATAAGAGAGTAGCAAATTCAGACTCATTCTGGGCAAACAAGGAAAGGCTAAGTCCAAGAATAATAGAATGGTAAGATGGGGGTACATATTCAGAAGTCTAGAGAAGAGAAGGTAGAAAATCCATGAGAGCTTGATATCATGGAGGAATGGGGCCTGAGGGGTCATGACTATGTGACTAGCACTCATATATTACTTGCAAGTTTGATTCTTCTTCCAGAAATGTTTTAATAGAAAATGTAGTGAGTTTTGTAGACAGAGCTTTAGTCAATATCTTACTCTGCAGTGTCTTAGTACTGACTTTGTACATCTGGAAGTCAGCCAGATCTTGTGGGTGGATCATTAAACTAGAATTATTTTGTTAGAACACCAGTACCTTAATGTGTGACCTTGACCTAAGGCTAGCCATCAACTTGTGAAGAGGAATGACCCCAAGAGAAAGGCCCTGCTGCCTCCACTTAAAGGACTGTTCTTACAAAAAACAAAAAACAAAACAAAAACCAATACAAAAAAGAATGCAATCCTCTCTGGTTTCTAGTTGTTTAAAGAGTATATTATGAGGATTCTAAAGATAATATCTGTGGAGGACTTTGAGCTCCTGCAATAAAAATGTATAAATATAACCAAAGGAATTCTGGTAGACAAACATTGCAAGATTGTGTATCAGTCTCTGTATCTATATTCAGATTTTTTTTTAACTTGGCTTGTGTCCAGAAGTATGCCTGGTATAGAGAGAAAATGCTTAGTACTAGATATTTAGCTCAATCCCTTCCTTTAAAACAAGGTCATGGAGTAGATTTTCATCAGAGCTCAGGAACCTGACCTGTAAACCTCCCTCACAATGAGAAGTAAAGCTAAGTATAGATCAGTCCTGTGTGACAAATATTTTGATGAGAACTTTATATATAATTTGAATTATTTATATCATGTATCTTTCAATGAAATGATTGTCGATCAAATTTATTTCAAGTGTTATTCCCATGTTACTCAAGTTCTATAGGTTTTACGTAATTATAAAAGGCTTAACATTTTTATGAAACATTGTAAGATATGATTTTGGTTCTAACAGTTTATCCTTGACACTAGTATTTAATTCAGAGAATGAGATCAAGACACTAAAATGAGGATGCTCGTGGGGCACCTGGGTGGCTCAGTCGGTTAAACATCGACTCTTGATTTCGACTCAAGTCGTGATCTCAGGGTTGTGGGAATGAGCTGCATCCGGCTCCATGCTATACATAGAGGCTGCTTAAGATTTTCTCTCTCCCTCCACCTCTCCTCCTGCCCCTCCCCCATCCATCTCTAAAAATAAAATAGAAATAAAATAAAATGAGGATGCTCATGAACTTTGAAGGATAAAAGATCATTTGGATTTAGCGTCTATGTGTGTATTTTTCTCTATGTTTTATGAGGTGGTTATATAAAAGGGACTTCTAAAATAGAAAGGGATGACAAAAATGGGCTGAACATTTCAAACAAAGTTCAATGTGAAATCAGAAGTATATTCAGTAGAGGTGACAGGGAACAAAGTTGTGGAGGAGAAAGAAGAAAAAGAAAATCAGCAAGCAGTAAAAATAATGATTGGGGTCAGGCAGTAACAGTAAAATCAAGAAACTTGAATATGATGGAAAAAACCATGGGTAGCTATAAAAGAGGCATTTGAAATAGGAAATGATGTGAGAGGAGAAGATAATTTTAGTACAGTTAAAGGAAATAGCAGCTATGGGTGCTAAGAGAGAGGATTAATTTTAAATGTGTCCCAGAAGTAAGAGAAATATTTTTTAAGGGGTGGGGAAAGAATGATGAGAAAAGCCTAGTTGAGTGTTATATGGCTATTTCAAGCAAGATTCTACATAGAGTATTGTGTCCATTTTTGGACACCATACTTTCACTGGAGCATTGATGAACCAGAGGTCATTCAAGACACCAGGGTGGTGAGAATGGGCAGCTCTCCTCAGATATCTGTAGGTCTGCCATAAGGAAGAAAGATCACATTCGGCTCTATATTGTTCAAAAGAAAGAAATAGACCCAAGGAAAGTTAAAGGGATGCAGATTTTGCTTAATATAATGTTCTAACAATTAGACATGCCCCCGTAATACGATGGGCTATTGTACAGTAATGCTTCCCACCTTTGCAAGTATTCAAGCAGAAAATATTCAATAACCTGACTAGCTAATCGAATGGTTTCTTTTACCTTATAAGGTCCTTTCTGCCTGGAGGAACATGTGATTTGCAGACAGTGAACGCAGGGCCTCACAGCTCTGATGCTGCACTTTGATCTTTTACTGGGGGTGCTGCTTTCCCAACACCCCCACCTGCCAGGAGGAAGGGAAGGCAGACATACTTGCTATGACCATCCTTTTGGCACAATCTATTTATTGGCTGGTACGTTCAGTGTCAGTTACTGCTTTTTACTTCGCCTTATTATTAATTCTGGGCCCCCAAGGAAACATTTTTGAAGGCCTTTTCCCTCTTTGTTAATTATAATATGAAATCAGTCAGGGTCCAAGGAGAAAACAGATAAGCATTCAAACTGAGTAATTTGAGGAGAGTTTAATAAAGGAACTGTTCACAAAGGTGTGGACAGTGTTTACAGAAACCAACAAGGGATGGCACCGTCCCCCAGGACTTGTGATGGGGGAGACATTACCTACCCCCAGCCTGAAGATGGAAGATATGGAGCTGTTTCCAGACCCTGGAGAGAGTGATTGTGTGAGAGGACTGCCTGAAAGGAGAGTTTGTAGCCAACACGCAGCAAGAGAGCCAGGGAAATAAATAACCTAACCTCACTTTTCTTCTGCTGGTGCCTCTCGGTGCCAAACCTGACCATGAGCTGGGCATGAAGGGAGCCAGCTGACATCTATGTGGGTCAGCCTCCTGGGGCACAGAGCAGGACAGAACTGAGGAGAGGAGTCTGGAGAGGTTAATGGAAGAAACCACAAGAAGCAAATTCCTCCCTAAGGTACAGCTGGTGCTTAAGCAGTATTTGTATTGTTGGGAATGTGGCAGTGTATCTTGGAAGAGCTTAGAGCCTCAACCCTCTGCTAGCCTCCCTGAGGTCATGCCTGCTCAGGGTTACGGCTCTCTGCAGGGTTTTTCCTAATGGCCATGTTTAGTACCTCCACCATCAAAGAAAGCACACAGAGTAACTTTATTAAAAAGAGGACAGGGGCACCTGGGTGGCTCAGTTGTTAAGCATCTGCCTTCGGCTCAGGTCATGATCCCAGGGTCCTGGGATCGAGCCCCGCGTCGGGCTCCCTGCTCCGCAGGAAGCCTGCTTCTCCCTCTCCCACTCCCCCCTGCTTGTGTTCCCTCTCTCGCTGTGTCTCTCTCTAAATAAATAAATAAAATCTTTAAAAAAAAAAAAAAAGAGGACACGTAGAAGTCCTTCGTTTTAGTTAGGTATTAGAGTTACCCTACCTTGGAGCAGAGGAGAAACATCTAGACTGAAAGGCAGTTTCACTGGGAAGTAATTGAAGCTTAAGCTTTGGTGCCCCTTCCTTGCTGGGATCTCTGTGAATGTTGGGAGTTTCTGGGGGTTGTAGAGTTTTCTAAGTGGGGAGGGAAGTCAGATTGTACTTCTATGTAAGCATTTCTAGTACATTGCCTAGGGAAGTGTCACAAGAGAGAGATCTGGCCTTACAAAGCGCCAAGGTAGTTTGTCATGAATCCTCTTCTTCTCCTTAATAAATATGCATTTTTGATACCTAACATTGTATTTTATATTTTATATTCTTTTTCTTAAGAAGGATCAACCAAGTAATACAAGCTTTAGCCCTCACAAAACCTGGATCCACCCTACCTACATGGAATTTTCATTGTACTCAAACTAGGTCAGCAGTCAGTTTATAATGTAGGCATGTGAACGGCTTTGGTGCGGCGAGTCAAAGGGATTTTGTATGTTAACGGTGGAAAGTTTACACATGAGAGAGAATGAGCACATGCGCAGGTTGTATCTGTGGATAAAAGAATGGCTCCTGTATACCGGCAAACAGGCATCACGGGATCAAAGTTCACGCTTTGCCCCCGTTTGGTTGCTGCTTCATCTCTCTGCTTCACATTAGTGTTCCTTGAACACACACTTTATACGAGATGTATCCACCTCCTAACTACATCTAGGGCTCTGACTCTCAACTTTGTTCCCCTTCCTCCTGCACCCCTCACATCCCTAGAAGCTGACCCTCAGCTAGGATATTGCAACTTCATGGAAAAGTCAAAATACAATTTCCGATGTTGTCATTGCAATTTCTGACTTGATGCCTCACCGATGCACCAGTTTTCCCTTCAGCTCTGACTAGCATGACTTCTTCAAAAGCTTGGCCGCTGAACTCTGGCTTCTATGGGATCGTTAGCTTTGAGGATTGTATTGTACCACTTTCTGTGTCTATTGAAGCTCCTTAGTCTTTTTTCTCCTGGGTATAATCTAGGCTAGAAATCATTGCCCTCCTATTAGATTAGGCTCTGCCCATACTGAGGTTACACAGATTTATCTTCCATCTTTTCTCCTCAGTTTTCATGTTGCCAACCTCTTTTGCTGTTTCTTTCTGTTTTCTCCTCTCTCTGATCCATTTCTCTGTTCAGTCCATACAATAGGATCTTCTTTTATCCAGAGTACTGTTAGGTCTCTCGGTCAGGTTCTCCCCTCCAAATCTAACCTTCTTTAATCACTGCTCAGAGTGACTGTAAACATGGGCATCTCAAACCACTCATCAGACATCACTCCACTCCTTAAGGCTCTGTAGTGGCCTTCCATAACCCCACAAAGCGCATCCAAACTGTTTTCCAGGTGTCACATCACTTCCTTATTTAAGATTCACTGGCTCAAAAAAAAAGAAAAAAAAAAAAAGATTCACTTGCTCAAATCTCAATTTGTCTAATTCTATCCCTACTTTTTCTAAAACTGCATGATGCATCTATAGCCGCTCCTTTGTGCCCCTTACTATGTGCCAGATTCCATGCTATGTACTTAATTTGACCTGAGTAAGTGGCCCAAAGTTACAGACGTGGTGTAAGGGTCTCAGTAGTGTTTGAACTAGGTATCTCTGTTCTCAGATTCCATACTGTCAACCATTGTCCCAGTGTTTCTCAGAATTTGGGCCATTGACCATCTGCATCAGAGTCACCTAGGGTGCCATTTAAAGTAGACATTCCTGGGTCTCACCACATATCTATGTAAATGATGAAAAGGAATCAGTTATATGAAGATCTAATGAAAGACTCTTCTAGACAATGAGAACAGAAAATCCTGAGTTGGCAATAAGCAAGGATCAGAATAAAGGCCTGGGAGCTGGAGCACAGTGAGACCAGCGAGGTAGAAGGGGTCAGATCATGAGGATCTGGAAGCTTCGGATATGGTTAGACAGGAAGCTTTAGGACAGTTGTAAGCAGACGAATAAGCTCTGCCTTACCTTTTAATAGATGGCAGCTGCCCACTTAAGAGTTGTAGAGCAGTGGAGTTGTTTTAGGGGAGCAGCTGCCCAGCCAGGGCATCTCCTTGCATCAAGAGAAGCCATGGATGAATTCTTGCAATTGGAATGTGAGCAGGAGTGACTTATGTGTCTCTCTTGGGCAAAAGTATCAGAGGAACAGATGTGTCTGCCTCACTTCTTCTTTCCACTTCTATCAGCTAGATGGATGTTAACTTCATGTATTGAAGATAACTAGTTTTGACCTGTGCTAGCCTGGCCCTGACAAAGAATCCCCTACATGGGACTATGGGGCAAGTGAGAAGTAAAATCCACATTACTCAAATATGGGGGTTTCTTTATTATAGTAGCTACTGTTACCTTAAATGATGCAAGTCATATGACTTATGCTTTGCTGAGATCATGTTGGCTACTGTGTGGACAATAGTCTGGAGGTGCTGGGGGTGGCAGCAAGGGTGGGAGCCGGGAGACCAGTTAGGTGGTTCTAATGGGAATGATGTTGGCTTAGATTAGGTTGGTGGCACTGGAGTGGTATGAAGTAGACATACTAGATATACTTGGGAAAAAAATTTTTTTATGAAACTCGCAAGATGTATGAATGCACTGGATGTTGAGTAAGACAGGAGAGAGAAACCAAGGACTACAAGATGTTTGGCTTGAACTCACTGAAAAAACAGTGATGCTATTTTCTGAGATGGAGACCAGAACTCTCAAAATCCTCCCTTAATTGCAGTTCTCCCAGTTAGCTCCATTTGTCCTCAATGATCTCTTAGCTGTGGCCCTTAGACCACATTATTCACTACCTGTGGCCTCATCCATATGCTACAGATCCTACATGTACTTCACATGTTAATGCTCAGAAAAAAAACTTGGCCTACACTCTCTCAGCCTGAACGTCTGATAAAATGAAACTCGTAAACATGAAAAATAACAATTTTAACCTCAAATGGGTTTAAGTTGCTTTTCTCATTCTTACCAAGTTGGAGGACAGATAGAGAAGGATTTTATATTTTATGCAAGTAATTAGGAAGTAAAGGTGATGACATTAATCACAAGTTTTTGTAGTTCTGGGCTGACCTTGATTTGGAGTATGGTTACAACACACTTTATAACCATATAATTCTGGTGAGATTATGTCTATTGCTTCCTTTTCTCTCTGTGTCCTCTGAACGTGGGTCAACTCAGAGTCACAGTGGCTCCAGGGCAGTGCTCTCTAAGTGCTATCGGGGCTGGAGATGAACCTGCTCTGTCAGGCTAGAGTGGTCAGCCATTGATGATTCTCCCCTTGGGTCTCAGGAGAGGTGGTTATTTCCTTTTGAACATGGTCATAGGAGGAGCCCTAGTGTCTATTTGGGGCAAGTAAAAGAGAACCCCCAGAAAGGTTAGGTAGCTGGAGCTGGACTCAAGAGATAGGCTTTGCCTATGAATATGCATTATGGTTTAGGGCAAGTACTTTTTCCTTCACTTCAATCCGAGCTGTCACTATTAGCACTTGAGTTTTCTGTGACTCTCACTGCTACCCATAAGCATGCATCAGTGGAACTAAGCCAAGTCCCCAGCTGTGAGATGTCTCTTCAGTTTTTTGTCTCTTCAGTCTTAGGGGAGAAGGGGACTGAGGGTGAAAGGAGAAGGTACAGAAAGGAGAAGTTCATTACATATCCCTTGAAAAGCTATTCCTGCTGATCCATCAGTTCCTACTCTCCCACCCATGCCTTCACACATACTCCATAATTCTCCATCTGTTTCCAGCCCATTCACTGGGAATTGAATATGAGTGGCTTCTGCAACCGAGTGAGAGAAATGAGCAGTAGTGATGACTCTACACATCCATCCATCCATCCATCCATCCATCCATTCATTCATTGAAAGATGGGTAAGATTTCATCATGCGGAGAAGGGGGAGGGGCTGAAGAGAGGAAACAGGAAACAGCATGTGAAAAGACATTATATTCTATTTACAACTAGGAACTGTGTCCTGAGGATATTCTTGGCTGAATAAATCAGTATGTGTCATCATACCATAATATAATGATTTAACAACAGCAGTAATGGCCTATATTTTAACCATGGAATCTCTCATTGGTGTCGATAGTGATGTGAGCTGGACACTTGAGCATATTCTATCATAAAGTTATTTGTAACATAAGGCAGTGTCTACACTCTGCTTTATCTGCTTTAGTTTCATTTTCAACCTATAATTTAACATGTATCATTTACTAGGTATAATGTGGTTGATTTGCTACAAATTAAAAGTTGAAAGAAATGATGGTAAATAATCTACACAAAACTCAAATAAAACCATTTGAATCTCCCACTAGATGGCATAGGAAGAACCTAGAATAATATAATACCTAATTCTCATTGCTAGACTCAACAAAAAGGAGTTTCTATTTCTATGGTTTCCTGATTCTGAGTATTTTCTATTAAAAGCAAATACTCTATAAGTAATATCTTTGTAATTGTTTCTTCTTTAACAATGATCTATCTTAAAGCAGTCATAAATGCATGTGGTTTAAAATTCATAGTAAATAGGAGAATACGGTGAGAGTTTATTAAACTCATTTTAAACAGATTAAAATCATTCTTTTTTCATCAAGCTATTTTTCTGTTCCTTTTTCATTTTTCCAGGCTTTTTCCATTTGGGTTCTTAGAAAGCTCAATTCAGGGTTTCTCTTAGTGATATCAGTCTCAGACATTCCTGACTTGGGGAAGAAAATAAAAGTTAATAATTCTCTCTTATTGTGACCCTGGTAGACAAGGCACTGTCATCTACCAGTTACAGATTTTACAGAGCAATCAAAAGTGAAGGAATCCATATTTACTGATTAGAAGTAAGAGGGAACTATCATGTGACCTGTGTAAGTAAAGCCACATTACTTTAAGAACATTAACAAGTATTACCCAGGGTTAAAAGAAATCCTACTTATTTGTCTAACACTTGACCTTTAATAATAGAACCTGTCTAATCCCCATATAATTATTCAAAACACTGAGTCCCAATTAATTTCCTCTTCATGTGAACTTCATACAAGCCCTAGTCTAAGTCTATTTTAAAAATGTTGAAGGAAGGCGCGCCTGGGTGGCTCAGTCATTAAGCATCTGCCTTCGGCTCAGGTCATGATCCCAGGGTGCTGGGATCGAGCCCCGCATCGGGCTCCCTGCTCAGCGGGGAGCCTGCTTCTCCTTCTCCCTCTGTCTACCACTCTGCTTACTTGTGCTCTCTCTCTGTCAAATAAATAAATAAAATCTTTAAAAAAAAAAAAAATGTTGAAGGAATGTGATTTTTGATAAGTGCCATAAGTGAATGATGGGGAGCTAGAGCCATCTTATGTAGCTAGTCTTTTCTGGGCACACCAGGACTCAAACTTCCCAAATCCCTGAGTTATCTGGAGTAAAGCTACATTGGAAAGGCACTCAAAGCTTGGAAAGACTGCTTGATCTTGAATACTGAGCCGAGTAAATATATCTTCCAAATAAACCCCAATCTTTGATGTAACTGGTACTATGGCACCACAGGGATTCATTCAACACGTATTTCCTGAATGCCTTCTTTGTGCCACACTCTGTGCTGGACCTTCAGCTGGCTTAAACAATCTGACTCTAGTATTGGGGCAGCAGGTAAGGAGGCAGGAATAGTATCACTTCCAATAATTGTCTTTTACTGCAACAAGGGCCTCATAAATCATGGTAGTTTGCTACACTAGAATCAAAAGGACACTTAACTTGAACCACAGTGCCCCCTGGTAATCATAACTGATATTCTACCTAGCTAATGAAAGTTCTTATTGAATGTAGAAGTACTGCTTGATTCTATTCCAATAATTACAGCAAGCAGGAGCAGAAAACCAACTCTTGCTGGTTCCTAGGACAATGCTCCCAATGTAGGATTTCTTTCTACATTGTATAACCTCTGGATACCTTTCATCAGAATCTCCTGGATCACTTGTTTTAATAAACATTCTGGAGCCCTACTGTAGGTCACCAAATCATATCTCCAGATTTCTTGACCAGGAGGCTACAGCAGAAAATATGCATGGACCAATTCCCAAGCACACATGAGATCACCATGGACACTCTATGAATCAAAAGGGAGATGTGGGAGCTCAAAATGTGGTGAGTTCCTAAGCACAACTAGGATCTGGAGGCATCACATTTTGGGCCTTGACATCAATGTGATGTCATTTCCTACTGCTTATCTTAGGTAAGGAGCAGCTTACAAATGTCCTCCCCTAGGGAAAACATCAAAGAATTAATTGACTGAAGGCACTGAGTATGGATTCTACTTAACTAACATTTCCGGGGCGCCTGGGTGGCTCAGTCGTTAAGCGTCTGCCGTCGGCTCAGGTCATGATCCCAGGGTCCTGGGATCGAGCCCCACATTGGGCTCCCTGTTCCACAGGAAGCCTGCTTCTCCCTCTCCCACTCCCCCTGCTGTGTTCCCTCTCTCGCTGTGCCTCTCTCTGTCAAATAAATAAATAAGATCTTAAAAAAAAATAACTTATTTACAGGAAATTATTTATCTGAAATGCTTCACTTCATTATTAAGTTTTAATACCAGTAAAAATAATGTGACTTTACCAGGGCCTAGTCTTCCCTAATTCATTAATGCATAGAACTGTCAGAAATCAAAATGCAGAGGAGTACTAACGTGGAGTCCCCACATGTTCTGGTAAATGTTGTTGCTTTGAAGCAGAATTAAATTTGGGGATCTTACACAGAAAAATTAGAAAGTGATTTTTAAAAAATCTTTTCTGTTTGGTGATATATATGTGCACATGTATACATGGATCTGTATAAAGGTCATAGGTTCCAAAACAAGTCCAGCATTGTACTGGGAATTTAAATGTTTTATTCCACTGATTTGTACAACTGTTCTGCTGTGGTAGTTATTATGTTAACCCTGTTATACAGAGTAGGAACCTAAAGCTTGAGTAACTTGCTCAAGGTGACATAACATAGCAAAGAAGCTCACAAAGCAAAAGAAGATCTTGAACCCTCCAAAGTTCATGACATTTCCATTATACCATGCTTATAAAGAAACATAAAAAGAAATTATTACATAAAAAAAGATATTAAATGCTAAAACTTTCATGACAATTTTTTCCTTTGCAATATCAAAAACATCCAGTAGGCTGTACTCCTGAATCAGTTTTCTAATTGAAACCCACCCAAAGCCATTAAACAGTGACTTTCTTAAGAGTTTCAGGTGGTTTTTTGATGTATTGCTTTATTTTATTTTATTTTTTTACATTTTTAGAAAATTCTAGGTTTTTTTAAATTTTTTTTATTTTCCAAGTTTTCTTATTATGTTCAGTTAGCCAATATATAGTGCATCATTTGTTTTTGATGTAATGTTCAACGATTCATTAGTTGCATATAACACCCAGTGCTCATCAGAACATGTGCCCTCCTTAATGTATTATTTTAAATGAAATCTACAACAATAATTTTAAAATTTCTATATGCACACCTGAACATCAAAAGAAAATATTATTTTGCAGGCATCGGTTTTTGGTCCTTAACTGATTTTTTATATTAAAATAGTACCCTATTAAAATTGTTTGTGAAACGTATTGATGCTTCCCAGCTAGGGACAGAGCTTTATCTTATTCCATCATTGTGAAAGTCATGCTATGTTATCACAGGCTGCCACACAGCTTAGCCTGATTTACAGAAGTGTGATTAGTTTATCAATATGTCTCCAGGTGTGCCAAGGCACAGTTATTTTAGAATCATCAAAGACAGTGGTTCACAAAAGATGGTCCCCAACCTGCAGCACGAACATCACCTGGGGTCTTGTTAGGTAAATTCTCAGGCGCCACTCCAGACCTACTAAATCAAAACCTCTGGGAATAGGGTCCAGAAATCTGTGTTTTAACAAGCCCTAAATCTATCACAAGTATAGATTTCTGGGACGTCTGGGTGGCTCAGTCCGTTGAGTGAGCATCCAACACTTGGTTTCGACTCAGGTCATGATCTCAGGGTCATGAGATCAAGCACAGCCTTGGGCTCCCTGCTCTGTGGGAAGTCTGCTTGAGATTCTCCCTCTCCCTTTGCCCCTCCCCCTGCTTGTGCACACGCTCTCTCAAATAAATAAATAAATAAATCTTAAAAAAAGAGAGTGTAGATTTCTGATCCTTACTCAGATTGAATCGGAATCCCTGGGGCCTAGGAATTTATATTTTTTACAAATATCCCAGTGATTCTTGGACACATAGAAGTTTGAGGACCACACTGGTATGTGGTATGATTTGAGGGGACTAGGAAAGATCTTTCTCTTAATATTTTTCTCTACTTCTTGCTCAAAAGGCAATTAATTTTATAGAATTAAGTTTATCTTTGTGTATGGTGTAAGAGAATGGTCTAGTTTCATTCTTCTGTATGTAGCTGTCCAATTTTCCCAGCACCATTTATTGAACATATATACAATGGAATATTACTCAGCCATCAGAAAGGATGAATACCCACCATTTGCATCGACATGGATGGAACTGGAGGGGATTATGCTAAGTGAAATAAATCAAGCAGAGAAAGACAATTATCATATGGTTTCACTCATATGTGGAACATAAGGAATAGCATGGAGAACCATAGGGAAAGAGAGGGAAAGCTGAAGGGTGGGAAAATCAGAGAAGGAGGCAAACCATGAGAGACTATGGACTCCAGGAAACAAACTGAGGGTTTCAGAGGGGAGGGGGATGGAGGGATGGGCTAGCTGGGTGATGGGTATTAAGGAGGCCACGTGTTGTGATGAGCACTGGGTGTTATATGCAACTAATGAATCATTGAACACTACATCAAAAACTAATGATATACTATATGGTGTCTAACTGAACATAATAAAAAAATTTATAGAATTAAGCAAGTATGTCTCCATTAGTTTCTAAGTTCATTAAGTCATAAATATTTTAGAGTAAATTTTTTTTATTAACTAGATACTTCACCTTTGTAGGAGACCTAGAAAAGGGAACAATTAAACAGAAGGGATGTTACAAAGAGAGACTACAAAAGCCTAATTTGAATGCTTTGCCTCTGAGATGTGATTTATAGATACATACCTCACATTATTCATTAGGGAGATGTCATAGTTCCAATATAACATCTTCAGTGTAACATTCTTTAGCCAAACCGTGCCTCCTGCAAAGAGAACCTTGTAAAAGTCTACTTGACAATAACCAAGCAAGACTTATACTCTGAGTATAGGTAATAATGTATTGTTATGTTTACTCAGTTGTGTGTATTTTTTTAGTGTAGCTAGAACCTATATACTCAAAGGCATAAAAACAAAACATGAGACACATAGGAAAATTAATATCATTACTTTATAATATCACTTAAACTTTTTTCAAATAATATATATCTATCTTATTAAACAGATTAGGTTCTATATGACTTCCTGTTGCTTCAAAATAGATACAGATACAACATGGATGATCCTGGAAAGCATTTTAAGTAAAAGAAGTCAGACACAAAAAGACACATATTGTATGGTTCCATTTATATGAAATATCCAGAATAGGTAAATCCATAGAGATAGAAAGCAGATTACTGGTTGTCAAGGGCCGGGGGAGGGGGTAATGTAGAGTGACTATTTAATGAGTAGGGGCTTTTCTTTTAGAATGATGAAAATGTTGGGCGGGGGATGGGCTAAATGGGTGATGAGTATTAAGGAGGGCACTTGTTGTGATGAGCACTGGGTGGTATATGTAAATGATGAATCACTAAATTCTACTCCTGAAACCAATATTACACTACATCTTAACTCGAATTTAAATAAAAATTTGAAAACAAAACAAAACAAAACCAAAAATTTCAATATGAAAATGCAAAAAAAAAAAAAAAAAACCATAGAATGATGAAAATTTTCTTGGACTAGATTGTCGTGATCATTGTACAACATTGTGAATGTACTAAATGCCACTGAATTGTACACTTTAAAATGGTAAATTTTATGTGTATAACAAATACATACATAACACATACATAAAATTAAATAGAATAAAATAAAATCTTCCCTCGAAGGATGAAGACAGATAGTACTCAGGATATAGAAAAGAATGTGCTGCTGGGGTTGGAGGGAAGTCTAAAAGATACACCCCAAAATGGTTTAAGGGGGACACTAAATTTGGGAAAATATCAAGTTACAATGTTGAAAGCCAACTTTGACTTAGATACATGCTTTGGCTTGCCAACAAAACAACAACAACCGCTCCCCACCCCCAAACAAAAGCACACAAAGCCACTGATCACCTATAATCCCCTGATAAACAGCTACAGTGCTGCATTCACAGTTAGGCCACAGTCCCAGTGGGTCAGCTCACAGGGTGAGGCTTCCTACGCAGCAGTCCACAGCTGGCTTCTCACATATCTCCACAGAAACACAGGGAGTGGGATTCATCATTTACTCCCACCCGAACTCCCCTCCCCAATCCTGGTAATCATGCCCCCAGGCAAATATGGGTCCCTCCTATGAAGTAATCTAAGAATGGATGTTTATTTTTCATGCTGGCTTTAATTTAATGATTATCAGTGTCCATGTGACTGTACATAAAGGCTATTCTCACTCTACTCCTTCAGAGAATTCAGATATATTTACAAGCCGTGACCTCAGTTCTTGTACCTTTCTATTCCCTCTTCTACTGTCTAGAAATCAAATTGCCCTCCTAAAAATTCATCATACTATATCAGGTTTAGATAAAAAACTATCTGAAACCTTCAGTTGAAAAACTGGAGAAGACTGTGAACTGTTTTGGAATGAGACAAAATGGCGTCTGCTGTGCTTTCTGAAGAAGGGCTGCTCTTTGTGTAGGCGCTTCTGTGAAATTCTGTGTCACCCACGCTATCCATTACAATGCTCATAACATTCACATATCTGATCTGGAGGAAATGTAGCTGGCACTGTGTTTATTCCTGTTACCTCCTGTCTTGAAGCAAAATGCCAGTGCTTCATGCAGCCTGGAGTGGTAAACATCAGCTGGGGAGAAGCTTTTATTTAGGAATTTATCGCAAAATGAATTTCTGAAGACCAATAAAAGAAGGTGGAAGCACTGCTTACAAAGTATAGCAGTAGTGCAAATAGATAAGTCCAATAATTAATTTCTGATGTACCCATGAACCTCATCTCTTTTGTGGTTTCCTGTTTTGTGGTTTTTATATGATACACAGATTTCACTTCGTATGCCCATCAGTTGTGTGCATTCATAAAACAGATCTTTGTGCTGTTAATATAGGAGACCTAATATAGGCTGAGGATTTGATACAGTGCTAATAAAATTAAATTATTTTTTTAAAACCTGCCAAATGGGTAAGATGTTTGCCCTGTATTAGTGACTATCATTTTGAAGTGACACCTACTTTAATGAATACCTGACAAAGAAACCTTTTAAAGGAATGATTATCTTTGACATGAATATATTCAGCTACTGTTTATACAATGAAATCTTAACTAGTTGGTAAAAATGGCACAATATTACGACGGGCATAGAAAATATTCCATAAAGAAAATGTAAAGGCTGTCTGAAGAGTTAATGACTAATTCTGTTATCTGAGTTGGTGCTTCAATGACAGTTTGCTCTGAGAAAAGCTTATGTTTATGGCATTCTGAGTGCAATCTGTACATTTGAATTATACCCGGAGCCTTATTAATGCTATGTGTAAATTATAGACATTACCAAAGGAAGAAAGCATTATGTTTGCATTCTGCTTTCAGATACGAGGCAAGGTAATTATGATTCATGACCTGGTGACTATATTTTGTGTCTTAAAACTGAAAAATAAGGGGAAAAATGGAAAGTACTGGGGTATGAATGTAATAATACTTAAAATGATGACCTCATTGCTAGGGGCACCTGGGTGGCTCAGTGGGTTAAGCATCGGACTCTTGGTTTCGGCTCAGGTCATGATCTCATGGGTCGTGAAATTGAGCCCCCCACCTGTCAGGCTCCAAGCTCAGGGGGGAGTCTTCTTGAGATTCTCACCCTCTGCCCCTCCCCCCCCACTCATATACTCACTCTCTCTCTCTCTTTCTCAAATAAATAAATCTTTTTAAAAATGATGGCCTCATTGCATTTTTCATCTTCAAATGATATGTTAAAGCACAGATAAATACTTTATCATACAGTGGTCTGATTATGTTCAGAGAAGAGGAATGAAAAATTTAAATGGTTGAAAAATTTAGGCCATAATGACAGGATAAGTTATTTATTATTAGCCTTAAGGGAAAAAGGCTAAGTTGTGAATTCATGAGTCCGCAACTAAACAAAAGATAAGTAAACAGGCAATCTATTCACTGTTCTTCATTGCCACTGAAGACAGCAGCTAAAATTGGTTAAATAAAAAACATTCTTAACAGTGTGTCTAAGAATGGTGAAGGAAAATGTGGGATACTTCTCCTTGAAGACTTTTAACAAAGAGGACATATATCTATAGGTAAAGATTTCCCTGGTGGCTGAAATATGAATTATATGTTTCTTGCTGGTCATGATTCTATGGAAGCCTATTCTCTAAAATAATGCAATACTCTGTTGTCCCACATAAGTGGTGATGTCTTTTGTATTTAATGTAAAATTAAATATTTTTTGCATTGAACTTCACTAATTTAGGAAGTTCCCACCAGTCAGTAGTGAAACCCAAAATGAGGGTTCGGCATTCTGTGTCTCCTAGTTATTTATAGAGTGGGGCATGAGGGAGAAATTGGGAGAGGTGGACAAAAGGATTGGAAAATGGATAAGGACATTGAATAAAAGTATTTTAGGGCAATGATTTTTAATATGAGCTGCAATTAGAATCATTTGGGCAATTAAAAAAAAAAATACCAATGCTTAAGTCCTGCTAGCTTAGGGTGGGACCCCAGCGTAGGTCTTTTTGCAGACTTTTAAGGATCTGCAATGCTCCTAAAATTAAGCAAAGTACGATGGTAAAAAAAAATCTCTATACCAACCATTGTTTCAGAGTAACATGAACCTATGAATGGTGGGATTTAGTAGAAGCATATGATGTAGTACTAAGAAGAGTAATGAATCAGAACAGGTACATTCTAGCCCTTACTCCATAATTTGTGAGGTGTGTGACATTGGGCAAGTTACTTTATTACTTGAGGCTTTGATTTCCTCATGCGTAAAGTGAAGGAAGTACATGGCCTTCAGGTCACCTCTGATTTCCTGATTATCTGGCGGTATGATTGCACAGATTTTTTTGCAGGAATCTGTGCTTAAAACATATTTTCCAACTTGTAAGTTATAGCAATAGCCTTAAAATAAAGAGGATCGAGGCATCTTACTAATTTTATTTCAGTGTGTTTCTTATAACCAGTTTTAAATAAGACTATTGACTTAAGTCAGATCATCAAGTTGAAGACCATGTTGTGAAAGACTTTATCCATGTGTAACTCAGCAGACATTTTTGAGCAACTATTGTGTTCTAGACACTGTTCTAGAAACTGTGATGATGCAAAGATAAAGAAGACACAGTCCTTATTATCAACAAGCTGATGGTTTTGTAGAAAAGACAAAGTGAATTTGGAAATGGAATCCAAATTCTTTTAACCTTTAAAAGGCACGTGCTTATGCATCAATACTCCCCAAAACAATAGCAATAGACCTCAGAATTATGAGAAATCTGTTCTTTTACTGGATTTGCTTCCTGAATAATTTCTATAAATCCCTGAGGAACACTTCCATGTCCTACAGTCTGTCCAGGTAGTTGCTGATCAATTGACCAGCCATCCTGATCTAGATGTTATAGCTCCAGATCCTACAACTTATTTTTTGAAGTCCTGTAAATGTCTTTCCATGCTGCTGTTTCTCTTTTTCATTTCACAGTAGATATATACAGAGTTCTCCCTTAATTCCTAGAGCACAGCCATACCCACCATTACACTTAAGACTTAACTGAGGGCTTAGGGATAACTCAAGCACCATACAGAAAGTACCTTGTAACTCAGCTGCCCCTAAAAGTTACTTGCTACTCTTAGGATCTTCCATTAATATTAAATATAAATAAATTAATATTGTGTGTTGGAGACGTGGCAGGTCCCCCAGGCATCTTCGTGTTGTGGCGTTCTTAAACCTCTCCTTTGTCTATAACTAGGAAGAAGTCTGCCCTCTTCCAGTCCATTTCCAGGCCTGCATCATCTTCCACCCTAGAATGATTGACCATGGAAACATCCAATTCCTTCATCCTCATCCACCAGGTACTCTTTAGCCTTAGGAGATTAGGCAAGGTGATAGTAACAGTTTAAAAGACATACTTCAAAGTCTGGGTTATTTATATTAAAAAAACCCCATGGGTGGGTTGCCGACAGTTCAGCCATTGTCAAACTGTTAGAAGGCCATTCTGAGTATTTACTGCAGTGTGATGTTAAGAGAAGGTAAGACTTGGCTCCTGATATAGACTGTTCTAAACCAATCTGTGAGAAAATTTTTGTATAAAGGACATTCATATCTCCCAACAGTAGGGGCCAATTTTCAGGCATAAGACTAAATCCATATTTAGGAAAAAAAAATCTATCTGTCTCTGTCTCTGCAAGGGTGTATTTATGCTAAAGATAGCAAAATGTACATTGATCAATGGCACATTTAACATGTTTGTTTGAAGTACTAGCTTTCAGATACATGGTGACTTAACATTTTTCTCTAAGAACAATAGGTGGTTATTATGTTTATAAAAGTATTCTGGTGATTCTCCTAAAGCAAAAGAATTTGCTCCATGGGTGAATTAATGTTTCCACTAACACATTTGAGATGATGTCTTTCCAGTAAAGAAAAAAAACCAAACTTGATTTCATTAAATACCCTACCCTAAGGGTGAGAAAGGCACCTATCCAGACTGGGGGCAGGAGGGAGTGAGGATGGAAAAGCTGTTCAGGGTGGGGAATGACTGAACAGAGTGCCAAATGTTAGATTAGGAGCCAAGTGAGCTGGGGCAGGGAGGCCAGGAGACAGTGATCCAGACAGATGGAAAAGCATTTGTGAAGTCCTAGAGACCAGAGAGAAAGAGGGTGCCTTCAAGAGGAGGTGACATTTTGTTTGTGAAGCCATGGAGGGGATGACATTTTGGTTGTGAGGTCATGGAGGGGAAGACATTTTGGTTGTGAGGTCATGAAGGGGGTAACATTTTGGTTGGGTAGTTTTGACATTCGCATCTATTTCATGACTCTAAAAAAAACCAAACCATTAAACTTTGATTTTTGAAAATCACTAGGCAATTTGTAAAACAAACACTCTCACCTCCTCTCTTATTCTCAAAGATGGAAGGGCCCCACGGAGAGATGGTTAGGTTGAAAGTATAATAAATTGTAGGCTATATCAAAGACTACATAGTTTGTAGACTATGTCAAAATGGACATAAAACATCTTATTTCCTGAAGCTTTATCACAAAAGTTTCTCTGTACCTAATACCATGCCTGTAGTAGTCTGTATCTATTTGATGAATGAATGATTATGGGAATATTATAAAGGATTTTTTTTTAAGATTTTATTTATTTATTTGACCGAGAGAGAGGCACAGCGAGAGAGGGCACACAAGCAGGGGGAGTGGGAGAGGGAGAAGCAGGCTTCCCGCCGAGCAGGGAGCCTGATGCGGGGCTTGATCCCAGGACCCTGGGACCGCAACCTGAGCCGAAGGCAGACGCTTAACGACTGAGCCACCCAGGTGCCCCTAAAGGATTTTAATACAGTTCCTCAAATAGGTGTCTCATTTCTAATTCTCCCATACCCAAATAAGAGATTTAACTACCTTAATGAGATGATCTTACTATATTATCTCATTTGATCATCCTAAGAACTCCATAAAGTATATATAGCATATAAGTTTCATTTTATGGCTGTAGAAACCTAAGCTCAAGGTAAGTGATCCAAGGTCACAGATTAGAAATGAAAAAAAATGTGAGTTTTGAATCCAGGTTTATTGCTTCTAGTTCATTCATTAATTTATGCATTCAATAAACATCTACTGAAGTATGTCTGCAATCTCTATTGAAACCTCAGCTTAAATAACCCATAGTTGAAACACTGAGTCACACAAGGACAATAACTTAGAAATAGGCTATTGTTGACTAGAACCATTTTATGAACTGAATTAAAAGTTTCCAATATTTGTCACAAATAAAGACTTTTGGGGGGATTCTGCCTAATCAATTGTATATTATGTCAAATCGTTCTATTTTGAGATATAAAGGGTTGATTGCCTTTAGTGACCCCAACCACCAAAAAGATTATGATGCCTTCCCCACCCTTCAACCTCTCATATATGTATTTCAAAAAAATTTTTTTAAATTTTATTTATTAATTTGAGAGAGAGAGAGAGAGCATGAGCAGGGTGAGGGGCAGAGGGAGAGGGAGAGGGAAAAGCAGACTCCCTGCTGAGCAGGGAGCCTGATGCAGAGCTCAATCCCAGGACTCCAGGATTGCGACCTGAGCCAAAGGCAGGCACTTAACTGACTGAGCCACCCAGGTGCCGCCCCCCAATTTTTTTTAATATGATTCATTAATTAGTGTAACGTAGTTCACTAAAGTCTACTTTCATCCCCTAATAACTACTTATAACCTCTTTTGGCATTTTTGGTACCCTAAGCACATACTTAAGTTTGCTCTTTGCTCTTTGCTTATTCCAATCTGGGATACCAGATGTCCATTTGTACATTTTCTTTTAAGATTTATTTATTTCTTTGAGAGAGAGAGCACGCATGAGCACGGGGAGGGGCAGAGGGAGAGAGAGAGAATCCCCGAGGAGACTCCTGAGCATGGGGCCAGACATGGGGCTCAATCCTAGGACCCTGAGATCATGACCTGAGCCAAAATCGAGAGTTGGCCACTTAACTGACTGACCCACCCCGGTGCCCCTGTACATTTTCTTTAGCATTGTGCCCTACTTGTATACCTGTTGGTTAATTTGGAAACCAGGGATCAGTTGACAAACTAACTTTCTGGTTGAAGACTATAATTCTGTTCTCAAGTGGACAGGAATTATGTCCTCCTGGGCTTCAAAGGAAGTAATACAAGCTACAGAAAGTTCCTTGCTCCTATTCCAGGTGGATAGAATGGTTGATACGATGTGGTATATAACTCACTGTGTCACTAGAATGCCATAAAAATCTTTTTCAAAAATTGTGGTCTTATGTATTTTGGTATAGGAAATTTTGACACTTTTGAAGATAAATATTTGACGAGGTTCTTGCTACTCCCAATGAGCTAGAAATTAACATTTTTGAAATAAGGTTCCTGCCATTTTGAAACTTGAGCCTTCATTAATTACTTTTAAATTAGTTGTGGGAACTGTATAATCTTATAATTGTAACCTACCAATAAAGCTCTCTACTCTTTTTAAAGAAACATATTACAAGTAATTTGAAATGTGTAAGTAATTAGGAATTAAATGGAAAAGCTTCGAGACAACTAATACTCTTGTGTAGGTAAAGGCAGATAAATCTTGAGTTACAAATTAAGTCTTGTGTTAAATTTCTTTTCTTTCTTAAGGGTAAGGGAAAATCAGAACATAGAAATATTTTTAAACATCAGTCATATATCGTGGAGGCAAGGAACACAGATATTTTCTTGACACTGAGCAAAATTTAGTTTGAAATACCCTGATATCTGTGGATATACTATTTGAAGATTGTGTTCTATGTTGTGTGTTTAATGTCTTTTGGCTTGCTTTGTCAAAAATTCCAGTGATAGAGAAATAAGGAAATCATTTGACTTTTACAAATCTCAGTTTCTTCATTTATAAAATAGAATTCACACACACACACACACACACACACACACACACACACACACGGGTGGGGGAAGACAGAGATATGCATTTCATAGTAGTTAAATCAAATCTTGAGCTCTGGAGTCAGACAGGTGTAGACTGGTATCCTAGCTCTGTCATTCTCTAACTGTATGACCTTCGGTAAGTTGATTCTCTGAGCTTCAGTTTCTTTATTTGTAAAACAAGATCATAACAGTACCTACTTCTAGGCCTCTTTTAAGGGTAAAATGAGGAATGCAGTTGAGTGCATAGCATAGTGCTGGTATCTTGGACTTTGTATATATTCAATAAATTAAATAATTTTATTAGTGTTTTTTAAAGCATTTTACAAATTCATAGTGCTAGATATTTTAATCAGAACCATTTATCAAAAGTGAGATTCAAGTGAGATCTGTATCTTCCTCCACAATATCAGAGGTAATGGCCCCCTCCTCAGATTCCCCATGCAGCACTTTCCTCATTTTATAGATTAGCATCTAACTTCTACAGTCAGAAATGATTATAGCTAGCTAGAAATGTCTGAGCCTATCTTTCTCACTGGTTTATAATTCTGGAGGATAGGGACCATATATTTTGAGTTGAATTTTAATTGCATCCCTGGCTGCAATTATACTGTCTGCACATAGTTAAATTATAAGCAAAGATAGAATTTCAGTCAACAATTTATCCCTGCAATCTTGAGTCGTACAATAGAACCACTGAGAGGGAACCTCTACCTGACTTGTCTCTAGTCAGGGGCCCAGTTCTTCTAGGATGTATGCTAGTGGGGGTCCCATAAGGAGCTTTAGGGTGAGAGCCTTCAAGGGGTGGGAAGAGTACTTTGGCTTTGCTGGTCTCCAGGAGGAAAGTAGCACTTTTGATGTTAACATGGTTGCTTGTGCCCTGTGTCTCCTTAGAGCCATCCATCAGGCCCTGCTTTGCCCCAGTCACTGTCTGCTCTTTGCAAAGAATATTTGTGATGGGATTATGAAACCTGAAGTTCTATTTCTGCTAATAAATCTGCTTTCCTTCTAAACATACCCACACATGCACACACACATACACAACTATATGTAACCATATGCAGAATCCTCATTCAATGTTAGTCCTGACCTGAACTGCAATACCACTTTAATGGTGTGAAACTCCATGGAAATAAAATTAGACAAGTCTGTCATGCGGTGTGTTTATTGTAATGCATCAGTGTATCCATTTTAGAAGTGGGTGGTATTTTACATGGCTATTTTGTATTACTTGAGGATAATTATTTCAGATATTTTTGCTGATTTCTCTATAGTGTTCTGGAGAAAAATTTTAGACATAAGTGATTTAAAGATCTAATCATAATTATGTCAATTTAATTCAGTTCATTAAATCGCTTTTGAGCTTCTATTACATACAAAGCACTGAACTAGGCAATATCAGAGATACACAAATGAATAATAGTGCATGGTCCCTGGTCTCTAGAGAGGTCATCATTTAACATCATTGCCATTGTCAAAGTGTATTTCTTAATGATGATTCTATCCATATATGGTATGCCTAATGGGGTATGAAACTGGTTAAGCAAACATCAAAGCCTACTCAAATTTTTTGTTGAAAAAGATAATGTATATATATAAATAATAATATGCTAGTTCCCAAGACTTACTCTTGACAAGCAACACAAACACCAATAAATATGAAATACATTCAATTAAAAATTATAGTAAAGCCTAATTTATCCGTACTATGAAAGAATGAAAATGTTTATTATTTTAATTTTCCTGATAATGGAAACTTACATTCCCTTTAAAGCACCAAAGCATTTTAAATATTAACCAATTTGGGGTATATCTTCTAAAATGTGTGGTCTATTTCTCTTCCTTTCTAAAGATATGTATTCTGAAACCAAATTCAACATTTTTCTTAATGAGACTGGAATATTATTGTGAACATCAAATCGTATGCTATATTATAAATAGGGAACTTTTCAGGAACAGTATTGAGGTATACAATATAGTGATTCAACAATTCCATACATCTATTGTAAGTATTTTTTCAAAAATCTTGTTCCCTTAGTGGTTTAGTTGTCTGAGTCAGTTATTATTGCTATGTAATAAGTCACCCCAAACTTAGCAGCATGAAAAAAACTCGTTTTATTATGCTCTTAGATTCTGTGGATCAGTAATTCACTATAAGCAAGGAGGGACAGCTCTTCTTTGCTCTATGATGTCTGGCTCCTCAGCTAGGAAGACTCAGATGAGTAGGAGTGACTTTAATAGATGATGTCTGGAATAGCTGGGACTAGAGGATGTAGTTTCAAAATGGCATCTCACTCACCTGTCTGGCACCTGGGCTGGAACAGCTAACAGCTGGGTTTAGCTGGGACCATTGACCAGAACACCTACACAGGGCCTCTTCACAAGGCTTGGCTGTTCAGAGCCTGGTGATTGGGTTCTGAGAGGGAAGGCCCCAAAGAAGGGCTTCCAGAAGGCGAGTGTTCCAAGAGAAACAAGTGCAAATTTCATGGCCTTTTCTCGTAGCCTCAGAAATCATGCAGTGCCATTGTATTAGTAACAAGTGAGTCATAAGGTCAGCCCCAGACTCAAGGGGATGAGATTGAGACTCCACTTGTTAATGGGGCAGTGGTAAGGTTACACTGGAAGAGAGCATGAGGGATGGGAGAGATTGCTGCAGCCATCTTTGGAAAATACAGTCTGTCAGCAACCATTTGTTATCGCTATCAACAGTATCTTCTCCCTCTAGGATTCCCACGTACTTAGTGTCCAGTTTCAGTTCTAAAATGGCAAAACAAATAAACTCTCTTTTAAAAATTAAATGTAAAATCAGAATATGCAGTCATTTGGGTGAGGCCTAAGGGTTTTCTTATGAATAGAGTGACTGAGTTTTAATACACTGACCTGATGGTAGCTAGTCTGGCTGCTGTGAGGCTATAAGGGGGTGCAGCAAGAAGGTGGCTGTCTGCAAGCCAGCGAGAAAGACCTGGGAAGAAACCAGACCTGTCGACACCTTGATCTTGGACTTCCAGCCTCCAGAACTGTGAGAAAATAAATTTTTGTTATTTAAGCCCCTCAGTCTGTAGTATTTTGTATGGCAGCCCTAGATTACTGATATACTGGATAACTGACTTCTCAGAGGATATGGTCTTAGTCCTACTGCCCCACCACGTATGCTCATCTATGCTCTCTTTGCTCTACCCAGATATTCCCATGTTTCTATGTTGTCACTCAAGCTATCCCTCCTATCTAGAAGGTTCTTTGCTTCTTGTCTGGACCTATTAACTCATTTCTCAAGGCTCAACTCAGATGCCATCTTCTCTGTGTTTTACTTAACCAACCATCTAGACAGAATTAGCCACTCAATCCCTGTGCACATACCTTAATTTATCATTTTTAATATTGAGTGATAATTAGTCATCTCTGATCCCCTCTCCCCTGCCATAGAATAAGTGGTTGAGGGGAGGGACTGCATCCCAGTTCCCCCGATTTCTGGTACAGTGCCTGACATTTAGTAGGTGCTCAATACATGTTTGTTGATTTAATACGTTACCCTAGAAACACATAAAATTTAAGACCTGGAAGACACCTTAATGATGATCTAATCTAGACTTTCATTTTATAATTGAATAAAGGGTTGTTTCAGACAGATATTCCAAAGGAAATCACAACCACACTTCCAGTTAGTACAAAAAACATCCTGAAAGTTGATAATTTTAGGGAGGATTAAACAATTGAAAAGGCATGAGCTCATAGAGCTGAGAAGGGGAATGTGTTCCAGACATTGGGTGGGGCATCAGGAAGGTTTGGAGACAGAGGAGGATGACTGAATAAAGTGAGTACCAAGTTAATGCGTGCACATTTAAAATGCATTATTGTGATTTGGAAGGTCTGTTCACAAATCTTCAAAGAAACTACACATTATATTTTATTATTTTTATTATCTGTATCTCCTAATTTTCCCTATTTCGTTTTTGATGCATAGGTTGTTAGTGACACAAGTCAGAACTTTATTTAAATTGTAGATTTCTTTATTTACTGAGTAAAGCAGTTAGAATTGTGCTGTGTGTAACTGCAGATAAATTAAAATAATAAAAGCACATTTTCCCCTCATCTCAGTTTTCCCACCCAATCAAACCTAAGGTAAGAGCAAAGATCTTAAGCACCTCCTTTCAGTTCATTTTCCCCCTGGTAAACTTCCAAGGATAGGCAGGGCTGCCATCTTTCATCCCTCATCCATCTTCCCTCAGAAATACTTTCTATTCATTGTGGTGCCTGGGTCGCTCAGTTGGTTACACGGCTGACTCTTGATTTCGGCTCAGGTCATGATCTCAGGGTCGTGAGATTGAGCCCCATGTTGGGTCCCATGCTGAGAGTGGAGTCTGCTTGAGGATTCTCTCTCTCCCCCTGCCCTTCCCCCCGCTCTCTCTCTAAAATAAATAAATAAATCTTTAAAAAAAAAAAAAAAGAAAAGAAATACTTTCCATTAAGTCCTCAGGGGAAAATGCTAAGGGTTGTGAGGGTATGATTACTTTCATGTCTGCTAAAACATACTGGCAGTTTGGACTCCAAGCAATAACATATGAAAGGGCCTGTTTGCATCTGTTTCTTAAAATGGTCTTTGTGTCTAAAGAGACAAGACAATAACAACAATAACAAAATAGCAGAAAAGGCACAAAAGAAGCCTAAAATCCCATGCTTTCATTATGGAGATAAAGATGATACGTTACCAACACATAAACAACAACGCAGGGATTGTTGTGAGACATCAGTCAGATGATATTCTAAAGAGCTCAGTTCACTGCCTGGCACTTCCTGTGTGAGTGCGCACAAAGCTGTGAACCGTTAGCTGTGAATAACGGCAAGAAGTTCCATGTGGCAGCATCACTTGCCCAGTGTGCATGTGAACTTGGGATAATTACTTACCTTCATGACCCTCAGTTTTTTATCTGTCAAATGGGGATAATGATGCCTTTCTGTGGGGTTATTGTGAGAATTTGGTGAAATGATAAAAGGGAAAGGCACAGTGCCAGGCACTCAGAAAGACAGATTTCCTTTTGTCACTGGCAATACTTGGGTTCTTTTTTTTTTTTTTTAAAGATTTATTTATTTTAGAGAAAGAGAGTGAAAGCATGAGCGGGGAACAGGGGCAGAGGGAGAGGGAGAAGCAGACTCCCTGCTGAGCAGGGAGCCCGATGTGGGACTTGATCCCAGGACCCTGAGATCATGAGCTGAGTGAAGGCAGAGACGCTTAACAGACTGAGCCACCCAGATGCCCCAATACTTGGGTTCTAATTTTTTTAAACTAATTCTCTAATGACTTTGGACAAGTCGGGCCTTAGAAGCTCATTTTTCTCATATAAAATGAGGAGTTGGGCCAAGGATATTTCTTTTAACTATAAACTTCTTAATGAAAAGAGACCCCCCTCAATGGGGCCATCACTGACCATTTCACCTTGGCTTCCTCTTTTCTCCCTTTGCTTGTTGAGGTCACTGCAAGACCTGTGTTAGGAATCTTTGTGAGATAATAACAAATGATTTGTCCTGTACATGCCCAGGATTTATCTTCATGCATGGATACCTCCTGAAAATGTTGAGATTACTAAGTAAATAATGCATACAGATGAACCATTTAATTGTGCTTTCATGTTCTGGGCTAGTATTAGCACAAAGTTTCTGTTAGCTGGTCAGAGCTTGGATACCTTCAGGTATCAAATCCTTGTGCCTCCAGGCTCCCACACTTTGTAGGAGCCATTCAGTCAGCATTTATGCCTAAGAAAAACTGGAGACTTGAGAGTTAATGATTTGAAAGAACTTTATTGTAGAATTAAAAAAAAAAAATCAGTGAGAGAATCCCGAAATTAGGAATGTCAAACTGTAGGTTGACTATTTAAATTGCTCAGGCCTAGGATTTCCTTTGTCTCTGCCAAGGTAGAAACTTAAAAAATGACTCTGTTTTATCTTTTGCATGTTAGAGTGAAGGTAGTTTCTCAAAATCCTACTTTTCCCTAAAGTACACAAGAATTAATGAGTCGCTAAAAGCACAGATTTTATGATGTATTAAGCATGATTTGTCTTCAGTAATGGGAAGAAAATTCCCTTAGAATTGTGGTTTTCTAGAATATAAAGGGGAATTAACACAGAATGAAGAAAAAAAGCTTTGGAAAAGAAAGAGTGTCCCTCTGAAAAGAGCACTGAAGTGAGAAAGGAAATGGCAGTGGGAAAGGACGTGGGTGGAAGAAGATGATTCAGCCAGAGGGGGCTGGGGTGAGTACTGTGGGCTGGCCTGACTGAGTGTGAAGTAGGCGGGCAGTTATGACTAGCATTGAATGGGAGATAATTAAGAGCAAGTTGGTACCAGTAAGTGCCAGCAAAGGGAAGAGAATATGTCCAGAAAAAGCAGTTCTTTATTTTAATGCTGAATTAAAACACCTACCCATTTGGGTCTTGAGAATTTCATTTTGAAATGAAAAAGTATTTGCTGGAAACAGAATGCAGATGATTGTGAAATTTTACATGCTTTCTTCTAGTTGTCGTGGTGAAAAAGTTTCAAAATGATATAGCTGTGCTGGGTACTCTTTCGTGGAAAGAAACATATATTTTAAAATATCAGCCATTCTATAAAGGAAAAAGCATTGCTGTTCAAAGTCATGCACAACACAAGTATCAAGTTTCAATTTGGGATCAGCTACACACACATTTCTGACTCGTTTTTAAGAGAAAGGACTGAAAATGCACAGCTTCCATCTCCCTTTAAATAGCCTTCTGGATTGAAGAGCATTATAATTAAACTGCACCAAGTGTCACTGTAGAGAAGCTTCTAAATTATGGGTCTGAATGGGGGCGAGAAATGCTATTTGATTGCTTGACAATCAAAACCAGAAAATGTTCACATATGCACACCCCAGACTTACTGTAATTATATCGGATGGAGAAGTGGGAGGATAGGTGTAGCCTTGAATTCAATAATTACTTGTTTATCTCTCTTTCAAAAATTTAAAAGAAAAACTATTCATAAATTACTCAGGAATACATATTCACAGAGTAGTCTTGTATAAGAAAAAAACATATTAGCAAGTAATCAGTCCTTTCAGTGTGTCCCAGAAATTGGTTGTGAAAACATGGCCATGTATGTCCTCAAAGTACTCTCAAAATTTGGAAACTAGTACATTGAACTCTTCAATAAGTACTTTATTTCAAACAGAATGTCAGGAGGGATGTTCATCAGGGCTCTGAAATCTACTTGTTGTACTGGTTTGCACTCCATTTCGCCCAGCTCTTTGCTTTCCGGAAGCTCTCCTTTTGCTCTTAGGATGGGAAGGAATAGGGAGATGCTATCAGGACATTGCTCAGACAATTCAGAACCTTTCTTGCCTTTTAAAGAGGCCCAAAAGATGCCTCTTGGAAGGAAGGTGAGAATTTAATGCCATACCAGCACCTTTACAAAGTGTTTGATGCCCATTTAGGTACTGCATATAGGGACAAACATTAAACATTTGACTGGGAAACAAACTTTGGTGCCTGAAAACTGTCAGGCTGAAAATGAAGACATAGCACATTTTTCCTGATGCTTTCCCAAATGAAAAACTAAGACCATAAATTATACACATCATCCTTTAAATGTATTATCTATGTAAAAAAATGATGTCATGTTCTCCAGTCTTCTGGATTGACCCTTCCTTTAACATTTAACTATGGATCTGGTTTCCATCTCAAGTGATGAGGAAAGTCCATTATCCTCTTCCAACCTTCCCTCTCCTGGGCATTTTTCACTCCAGATTCTCACTACTGGTTTTGTATACGAATTAACAATTTTTCTTTCATAGATAAATAAGTGAAATGTAGAACATATTCAAGAATAATTCAACAATTTAAGAATTGGGTTGAATGGTTCTTCCTAAAGAGGGATATTTCTAGACAATAGTATCTAGTCCCATAGAGTGAACCATTAGCTAGTCATAGAAAGACAGTTTCACTTTAGTAAGGGTAAGGTATTTCTGTGGGTCAGAGATTTCCCAAGATAGCCTCAAGGGTTTGAGAATGCAGAATCCCTCATCTCTGGAGGTGTTCGGAGTATTCACTGGCTGCATTAACTTGAGAATTCCTCACAGAAGTAGACCCAGAGATGAGGATCCACACGCAAGTATAGCTTATCCGGCAGGTGATCCAAGGAAAGAGTGGTAGGAAAAACAGAAGTAAGACAAGAAAAGGAAGCTGGAAGTGAATATATATATACTGTTCACACAAGAGTCCAATGGTAGAAATAGGAACTCTAATCCCACTTGGAAATTCTGGAGGCCAGTGTAAAATACTCACCTCAGTTATCCTCCCAACAAAATGAGAGAGCTGGGATGCTCATACACAAATTTCCATCAGCTGAGGTTGAAAACTACTCCAGGAAACCATTAGTCCTCTGCCATTTTCTGCCTGCCTGGTGCTATGCTGGCAGTTGAAAGCCAGGCTGGCACACAATGAACTGCTAAGAATGAAAAGGGTATAAGTCAGGGTCTCAGTAGTATCTGTTACACTAGCTAAAAACTTGAGAAGGCTATTGTAGAAAAGAGATTGTAATATGATAACCCAAGGACTGACTCAAGAGATGTACCCAGAGATGTATATTTATTGGTTTTTCACAGTGTTGATTTTTTAAATTGAATTTGAATGACCATAGGTACTACCATATCCTCTTCAGTGTGCCTCAAGCCGTATTAATCTCTACTGCTAGTTTCACACGTTTGCATTGTTTGTCTGCTCTTGGAATTTGCTGTCCAGGAGGAAATTCAAATCTGAGATGATGGGTGGGTCTGGGAAATCTTGCAGGTCACTGCCAACTGTGAAATTCTGTGATGCTACAACTAGACGATCCCTAAAATTCGTTTCAGCAATAAAGTTCTATAGATTTAATTATATGCTATCTTTTTAATTATCTTTGCAAGTTCCTTGAGGCCAATAGTATAGGCCCATAAGTGCTCTTGACTGATTAAAATGCAATTATGCATTTCTAAATGCTAATAAATAGAGCCACATTCATATATAAATTCACTGCTACTACAGTGTTTGCACCGTACAAGTGTAGCTTGACACGCATCCAAACAGATAACAAAGAGAAACAGCTCAGTATTCAGCAGGCTTGATTTAGGGTCTACAGTCATACTCCAGTATATTTGTTAAGGCAAGCATGTACATTGATGCTCACCCACTTAGTCTTAGATCACAAGGAAAGATGACCTTGGCAAACATTAGAGCTTTTGAAAATTGGCCTTGCATTATGCTAAGTGCAAGAAGCCAGACATACAAGGCTATATACTATATGATTCCATTTATATGACATCTGGAAAAGACAAAAATATATGGATGGAAATTAAGTCCCTAGTTGCAGGGTTGGAGGTTATGGTAGGGGGAACTGACTATAAAGGGGCAAGAGGGAGGTTTATGGGGTGATGGAAATGTCCTCTGTCTTCTTCCTGGTGGATTACACTATGGTACACATTTTGTCAAATATCATCAAACTGTACATGGAAAAAAGGGTGAATTTTACTATATTATATATTATACTATTTTTATTTTATAGTATAGTAATATATATAATATATATACTTTATATATATATATATATTAAACCTCAGTAAATCTGACATTTTAAAAAATTGAAGAAAAAAAACAAACCTCTAGGTCCCAGCCAAACTCCTTACCTGCTGCCACACAGGAAGCTTCCCCAGCATCCCTGGAAAACCAGGGGAGGCTGGACTGGATGACCTCTCAGATAAAAACACATAGTTCCCCCAGTCCCTGAGTTACCTCTTATTTTTAGCATTCCAAATCATCTTTGTTCCTCCAACATGATGAAAACAGGTCAATGGATGAAATAAGGTTTGTTTTGTTCTTGTTCTCAACTTCCTGCAACAGTATCTGCCTTAAGTCTTTTTACCTCCAGTGTTTTTCTCTAGGCCCAATTTCAGAATTCACATTTTAGTATTTTGACATATTTGTTCCTTTACTTATTTAAAGGAGATTTAAAGGGGCTGTCTAACTTCCAAGCAAAATCCTAGGCTGTAAGAACCGTTAAGTTGAGAGGAGAAATGATGTGGTTTGACTAAGCCTGAATGCCTCCAAGATTCTACTTCAGAAGCTGAAGGGCTTGTCTTCCCTGTCAAATCCATTTCTATTTTCTTGAATTCCCTGTGCACACCACATTCCTAAAGAACCTTGTCCTAGATTCTTCCATGGGTAAGCTGTTCTCTGGGTGTTGTTCCATCTGGGGCAGCTGTCAAATGCACTAATCTGGGGAGTAGGCAGCAGGATGGAGTGTCAGGTGTCATTTCCATTTTCCTAGACAAGGGAGAGTACTCATGCAGCTCCATCAGGGAATGAGGGATGATTATAAGAACCTGGGGCAGGCACCATGTACTCTATGTCTCTATTAGCCTAGAGCATCTGGCACATTCCCCAGCCTCACACTGGGTGCTTGGTAACTGTCAATTATTTGACTGACTGACCTCTCCTCCTCTCTGTGGCAGGATTTCCTTCCTGAGAGACTTGTACTCACCCCTCATAGTTCTGCTCCACATCCTGAACCTCCAGATCCAGTCCTTCCCTCCCAGCCAGCCCTAAAGTCTGTTCTAGGTATCCCTTCTTTGAGCTTTCCTAAGACCTTCTTATACCTATCATAGCCTATATCACTCTATATTTTAATTGTATCCTGATTTCTCTGCCCACCCCCTCCTGCTGTTCCTCACCAGCTCCTCCTCCAACACTAGGCTATGAGCCTGTTGAGGGCAAAGATTTTTTTTTTTTATTCTTGGTGTGTGTGTGTGTGTGTGTGTGTGTGTGTGTGTGTGTGTTCTATCTGGAACATTATAGATTGCCAATGAACCAATAAAAACTTGCTCATGCTACTTTCAGAAGTTTGCTGTATTAGTTGGAAATGATTTCAAATGCAAGTAAAAGAAAAGCTTGCTAACTTGTATTGGCTTATACAAATAGACATTTCTTTTTCTGATGTAAAAAAAGATTTGGAGAAAAGCAGCTGCTGACCATGGTTTAGACACGCAAGAGGTCAAGGCCAGAGATTCTGTGATTTATTTGACCTTCCCTTATGATAACAAGATGGTTTTTTAAGTGCTCAGCTTTTGAGATTAAGTGAAAAGGAACTATATTAATTTTCCACTATTGTGTTACAAATTGCCACAAACATAGGAACTTAACACAACACAAATTTGTTATCTCACAGTTTCTATGGGCCAGGAGTCTGGTCAGTGGTTAATTGAGTTCTCCACTCAAAGAATCACCAGACTGCAATCAAGGTGTCCGCTGACACTGCATGTCCTCTGAGGCTCAGGGTCCTCTTTGAAGCTTACTGATAGTTGGTAGAATTCAGTTCCTAGGGCTGAGGCTCTCACCTCCTAGAGGCTGCTCCAAAGCAGGTCACAATATGGCTGTTTGCTTTCCTTTAAGAGGCCAGCAGGAAATGATCTCTTTTGAAAAGCTTGCCTGATTATGTGAGGCCCACTCAGGATAATCTTCCTTTTGATTGACGCAAAGTCAACCAATTGGTAATATAATCATGGGGGTGATATCCCATGGTTCTACATACTCAAAGGGAGGGGATTCTACAGGGCATGTACACCAAGAGGCCATCTGAGAATTCTGCCTACCACAGGAGTGATGTCATGTCTTTCATTTGAAAAGCAAATTGCTTCTTAGAGTTCCTCTTAATAGAGTTCTGCTTATATCTCATTGGCCAGAACTACATTACATAGCCATTGCTAATTGCAAGGAAGCCTGGTAAAGAGGATATCTAGCTTTTCCAACTTCTACAGAGAAGACAAGAAAAGGGGAGGGGCGGGGAATAGATGTTGGATTAGTCCATCAACAGACTATGTACAGTCAAATACCCTCAAAACCTTAATTATAGAATATTAGATCTGGAAGAGCACTAAAAATTATTTAGTACAGCTTTTCAATTTTCTAGATAATGAAACTGAGGTCCAGAGAACTCATGTGACTTTCTTGAAGTCACACATTATTTCCTTTGAAGCACTGGACAAAATCACCCTACCATATTCCGCTTCTCTAATAGTTTAGTTTATCAAATCTCCAAAAAAAAAGAGGATATTATACAAATAAACTAATGGTAGAATGATCTCTCTTGAAGTTGATCACTGATATACCTTCCTATCACAATAAAACAGGTTTCTACCTTCTAATCATAATTTGTGAAGCAAGCAGCTCAGACAAGAGGGATGGTTGGTAAGGCATCAGTGCAGAGGGCAAGTCTGCATGAGTTCAGAGAAAGATACACTCCTGGCTCAGGAAGTCAGGGAAAGCATCAAAGAGGGCCTGGAATTTGAGATGAGCTTTAAAGAACAGATAAGGTGTAGCATGGAGAGATCAAGGAGGGCATTCCATCTAGAGGGAAACATCAAAACAGGAATAGATATGTTAAACTAGAAAAATGTACAAGGAATACAGAGATCAACTCAACTCGACCAAGCTAGTTTCAGAGGTTGATTTATTAGTCTAGGAAAGAGGTAATGCTGACTTGAACTCGGAGGGTGACAATGGAGGTGAAAAGGATGACAGTGAGGATGGAAGGAAAGTTATATGTGCCGATTGGACAGGTTTTCACCGAGTCTGTAAGCACATATGTAGAAAGTGGGTTTATTCACTTCCTATCCCCAGTCCCATAACCAGTCCCTGCACATACTATATATTCAGTGTTTTTAGTTGAATTTTTGAATGATTTGGTACAGAAGATAAAGGAAAGGATGATATTAAGAAGCACTTGAGGCTGGATTGGAGATTATGAGGAGGTGAAGAATGGCACAGAGTATGAAATTCAGTTTCAGACATGTTGAGCTCCAGGTTTAGTAGGTCACTTGGGAGAGGCACCCAAGAAACTGATGAGCCTGGAGATGTTTATTTGCAATTTGTAGCTGTGAGGGCAGAAAAAGAAGGTAGTGGAGAACTTTAGGCAATGCTTACATTTAAGAGGGAGAAGATAAGTCAGAAAAGGAGAACAACTAGTTGTAGAATTGCTCAGAGAAAGAAGATTGTAGATCCAAGAAGAAAGGGAATAAGAGTGTCTAAAAATCATAACCAACAGTTATTGAACAAGACAGCTTTCAGAGAGAAAGGGGGAAGAAAGAGAGAGCAAGAGTTTTAGGAGTGAGTAGGGAAGAAGAGCTGACAGCTAATATAGTTCACTTTCAGAAGTTTTAAAGATTTTATTTTTACTTATTTGAGAGAAAGAGAGTGTATGTGTGAGTGCGTGCATGCGTGAGCAGGGGGAGGGGCAGAGGGAGAGAGAGAGAGAGAGAATCTCAAGTAGACTGAGATGAGCACAGAGGACAATGCAGAGCTCAATCCCACAACCCTGAGATCAATGACCTGAGCCAAAATCAAGAGTTGGATGCTTAACCAACTGAGCCACCCAGGCGTTCCCAGAAGTTTTAATAATAAGAGGAAAATCAGGGATGACAGAATCAAGGGAAGATGGTTTTTGGTTTTTGGTTTTTTGGGGTTTTTTTGTTTTGTTTTGTTTTTGTTTTTGTTTTTTGCTCTTGAGAATGGGAATGACTTAGGCACTTAGCTTCTGTTTTGGGGAATGGGTTAGAGGAAAGGGGAAAGTGAATATAAAAGAGAGATCCTGCTAAGGGAGGAGGTCAGAGCATCTGGAGGGTGTTGGAAGGTGGATTCAGAGAGGAGGAAGTACTCCTTGTCTTCTGAAGCAAGAGGAAGAAAAGAGGAAAGAGAAGGAAAGGAAGGTTTTTTCCATTGCCCTGCACTAACTGGCTTTGGGCCACTTTGAAAACCTCCCTGAATCTCAGTCTTCTCATCCATAAAGTCAAACCTGGGCCTAGGCGGGCACTAGAGTATGATAAACTCTATAATTTTGCTCTAGACATATTTCTTAGGAGTCCCTCCCCTCCCCTGCTGTCCTCAAACAATCAATTGCCAATAATGGTGATAATAGCAATAATAGCAGACACAATTTATTGCATGTCTCAAAGGACATACCCAACTAGGATGAATTCTGAAAAGCTACACAGTGGAAAAATCATTTGAATGTACCTTGAAGGATGGCAGGTGTATGTATGTATGTATATAAAATGTCTTAGTACAAATATCTCAAATCTTATAGGTAATGCAGTGTAATGTTTATTCTATTTCTTTCCTGAGTTCAGTCAACCCTCATCTCGTTTCTTCCTGGCTTTTTGTCTGTTTCTGTGCTTAGTTTTTGAATTTATGATTCAAAATGTTTCTCATATTCCCAAATGCTTGTTTGAGGATATATAATTCAGTTTGGAGAGTTGTGTTACTGTTGGTGAGTTTTCTCCCACTTTGCCAGTATTTGGGGGAGGAGTTTTATGAGTTGAATTGTTTGGATTCTTTCTGTTTTTTATTTTTTAGATTCTTTTTATTTTTATTTTAATGATTTTGCTTGGATGAAGACTGATCTGCATTTCTGTGGACGGGCTGAATGGTGGGGTGGTTGCAAGATTTCTGGATCAAGAGTGCCCTCTTCTGTCAGTGTAGCAAAGTATGATTTTTTTTCTTTTTTTTTTAATTTGTTAATTATTATTTTATAGAAGATGAATGATAGGAAAAGAGATTATGCTTCCTTCTATTTTTTTAAGATTTTATTTATTTATTTTGAGAGATAGAGAGTGAGAGCAAGAGTGAGAGAGAGCAAGAGAGAGAGCATGAGCAGGGAAGAGAGATAGAGGGAGAAGCAGACTCCCTGCTGAGCAGGGAGCCCGATGCAGGACTTGATCCCAGGACCCTGGTATCATGACCTGAGCTGAAGGCAGATGCTTAACTGACTGAGCTACCCAGGTGCCTGCTTCCTTCCATTTTAGAGGGAGAGAGAATCTGACAGGTTCTTAAATTTGCCCCTCAAGTCTTTTCCCTGTACCCTGCATAATTTCTGAAAGTCACCTCTACCTTCTTTTGACCCCTCTGCCTAAAACTCTGTCTTTCCAAGACTGCCTCCTTGCACCTTACCCACTTGGCTAAGTACCTTCCCTGTAGTATGTGCTCTGATCTACCAGCATTGTTTTTCAGTATTTTCAAAATTAGGGTGGACTTTCTCTTTTGGGTGGTGGCTTTAGATCAATCTTAAATCTAGCTCCCCTTTTCTATACTCTGTACGGTTTTTCTCAAACTGACTTTGTTTTCCTGAGAGGGGCTTTTATCAGGACTGTGGGGGCAGCTTGCTGGATTCCATGTTTATTTTTCTATTTACAGTTAATTTGAAATTTGGACATTCTCTGTTTTCTAGTTATTGTGAAGACATGGGCATTATGTCGCATTATTTGATCTTCCTGTTCTTTGTGGTTTTTTGTGGCGGGGTGGAAGGTGGGAGATTCAGATTTATTCCACCACTGTTATGTTGGCTACCTAGAATTCCTCCATACTGTTTACTCTAAATATAATTTACCAAAAAGATATATAGGAATCCATTGACTCAAATTATCTCATCTTTCTCTTAAAGCTTCTGTATCAGTTAATTCAGTTGGGCTACTGGTTGAAGAGACTCCAAAGCCAATGGTTTAAACAAATTAAGGGTTTTTCTTGTGTAAAAAGAGGTAGGTGGCAGTGGGCATTGGTTCAGCAGGACAGTGATGTCAGTGTTTATATATCTGTGACATCTTAACCTTTCTCTCATGGTTGCCACAATTATAAGAGGGCTGCTCCACTTCTAGCATTAGCTCTAGAATCTAGCCTGAAAGAAGGACAGAGTACACAGGGCAAAAGGTATTTGTTAGCTATCAGCTCCATTTTAAAGATCTTTACTGAAAGCCCCATCAAAAAACTTTTGCTTATGCCTAATTGTCCAGAGCTGGGTTAATGACAACTTCTAGCTGCAAGGAAAAATGGGAAATATAGTTTTTGTTCATTTGGGGTTTTTTTGGTTTATTTTTCCTAAGTACCTTATTGCCCACAACAAAATTGGGGAGCTATTAATAAGGAAAAGGATATTGAGTAGGCAACTAACAATTCTCCTCTACAGCTCCCAAATTCCAGAGTCAGAGAGTTGCTGGTCTTGCACCATTGACCCAGAGACAATTCCCAAACCCATGACTATTGACCATCTTTGGGAGGTCCTAGGAGAAACCTATATCAGGAGAGGTAAGAGAATGACAGAGGGACTGACCAACTATGGAAAAGAGCCAGAATAAAGCAAGACTAAACATTGTCCCAGGCTGATTGACCCTTAATCTCAGGAGAGGGCCAAAGAGCTAATAAGTGGTTCTTTTTTAAGAAAAAAAAAAAAATTAAGGAATACCTTAGCTTATAAACAAGGACATAGTTCTTGTCATATCTTTTCTCTTTTCTCCATTCTTTCTCTAAATGGACATAATTCTATGATGAGAAAGCTTCTTTACGAGATAAAGTCTAGTAGAAGATCATCTGTTCTCAGCATGGAAAGCTCTAATGGGCTAAAATTCATTTCCAGAATGAAACTCAGCCACCTCATCTAACACACACACACACACACACATACACTCATAGAGACTTTCATGTATGATGCCCTCATAGATACATACCTCCAGGTAATCATTAACTGAGCTACATATCCATTTGAATAACCTCATTTGCTGAAATATGTATACTACTCATTATTCTTTGGTCTTAAATGCAAGCTACTTTTGTAGGTACCCCAATTAAGATTCATTTCAGAGAATAGGGAACTAGATAGTGAAAAATCTCCAAACCCAAAAACAAGCATCCAAGTTTATAAACACACCCATTTATTTACTCCGGCAGACAGAATCTTGGCATATAATAATTACATTTTGATCCACAGAAAACTCTCAGGAGATATGAACTTCTGGTTCTACCACTAGCTAACTGTGCTATTTAGAGCAATTCACTTAGCCTCTCTGAACATCATTCCTTGTTTTTAGAAGAGTGAAGTTGGCATTAGTGTTTGTTTCCTCTAAGATCCAATATCCTATTTTGGAGATTCTAATATTCAGTTAGCAATTGTTCGATGTCTACTATGTGTTAAGCACTGTTCTATGCACTATGGACACATTATAATCTAGTAATTACAATGGGGGAGGATTTTAAGTCAATTAAAAGGAGAGGGTAAATAAAATATCTAGAAATAAATTTAAACACAAGGTGAAAGACCTATACACTGAAAACTACAAAACATTGCTGAAAGAAATTAAAGACTTGAATGGAAAGACATCCCATATTCATGGGTAGCAAGACTTAATATTGTTAAAATGGCAATAGTACTCAAAACAATCTACAGATTCAATACAGTCTCTATCAAAACTCCAACCACCCTTTTTGCAGAAATGGAAAAGCCAATATTCAAATTTATATAGAATTGCAAGGGGCCTTGAATAGCCAAAACAGTCTTCTTTTTTTTTTAAGATTTTATTTATTTATTTGACAGAGAGAGAGATATCAAGAGCAGGAACACAAGCAGGGGGAGTGGGAGAGGGAGAAGCAGGCTTCCTGCCAAGCAGGGAGCCCGATGTGGGGCTTGATTCCAGGACTCTGTGATCATGACCTGAGCTGAAGGCAGGTGCTTACCGGCTGAGCCACCCAGGCGCCCCTAGCCAGAGCAGTCTTAAAAAGAATAGTAAGAGGACTCACATTTCCTGATTTCAAAACTTAAAGCTACCATAATCAAAATGGTATGTTAGTGGTATAAAGAAAGACATATGGACCAATAGGGTAGAATTGAGAGTTCAGAAATAAACCCATGCATCTATGGTCAATTGATTTTTGACAAGGGTGCCAAGTCCATTTAATGGTAAAAGACCAGTTTCTTCAACAAAAAGTGCTGGGACAACTGGATTTCCACATGTAAAAAGAATGAAGTTGGACCCCTACTTCACAAAATATATAAAAATTAACTCAAAATGGGTCAGGAACTAAATATAAGTGCTGAAACTTAGAAGGAAATAGGAGCAAATCTTCATGATCTTGGATTTGGCAATGGATTCTTAAGACCAAGAGTGAGTAATAAAAGAAAAAATAGATAAACTGATTTCATCAAAATGAAAAACTTTTGTGCATTAAAGGACATTATCAAGAAAGTGAAAAAACAACCTACAGAATGGGAGAATATATTTGCAAATCACATATCTGATGAGGAATTAATATCCAAAATATATAAAGAATTCCTACAACTCAATAATTAAAAAAAAGCCCAGTTAAAAAATGGGCAAAGGGGGCGCCTGGGTGGCTCAGTTGGTTAAGCGACTGCCTTCGGCTCAGGTCATGATCCTGGAGTCCCGGGATCGAGTCCCACATCGGGCTCCCTGCTCAGCAGGGAGTCTGCTTCTCCCTCTGACCCTCCTCCCTCTCATGCTCTCTGTCTCTCATTCTCTCTCTCACAAATAAATAAAATCTTAAAAAAAAAAATAATAAAAATAAAAAATAAAAAATGGGCAAAGAACTTGAATAGAAAATTATCAGAAGAAGAAATACAGATGGCCAATAAACACATGAAAGAATGCTCAACATCACTGATCATTAAGGAAATGCAAATGAAAACCACAATGAGATATCACTCTTCACACCCATTAATATGGCCATTGTCAAAAAGGAAAATAACAAATGTTGGCAAGGATGTGGAGAAATTGGAAACTTCATCCATTGCTTGTAGTAATATAAAATGATGCAGTCTCTATGGAAACAGTTTGGTGGTTCCTCAAAAAGCAAAACAAAATTACTATATGACTCAGCTGTTCTATTTGTAGGTATATACCATAAAGAATTAAAAAGAAGGGGGCGCCTGGGTGGCTCAGTCATTAAGCGTCTGCCTTCGGCTCAGGTCATGATCCCAGGGTCCTGGGATCGAGCCCCGCATTGGGCTCCCTGCTCTGCGGGAAGCCTACTTCTCCCTCTCCCACTCCCCCTGCTTGTGTTCCCTCTCTCGCTGTGTCTCTCTCTGTCAAATAAATAAATAAATCTTTAAAAAAAAAAAAAGAATTAAAAAGAGGGACTTGAATAAATATTTGTATACCAATGTTCATTGCAACATTATCACAATAGCTAAAAAGTAGAAACAATTTAAGTGTCCATCAACAAATGAATGGAAAAATAAAAGGTGGCATATATACATAATGGAATACCATTCAGCCATAAAAAAGGAATGAGGTTCTGATACATGCTCCAACATGGATGAACCTTGGAAACATTATGCTAAGTAACATAAGCCAGGCACAAAAAGGACAATTATATAATTGTCCACTTATATGAAATATCTTCTATGAAATATCTAGAATAGACAAATTCATAGAGACAGAAGGTAGATTAGATGTTATCAGGGGTTAGGAGAAGGGAGTTATTGATTAATAGTCACAGTTTCTGTTTGGGTGTTGGGAATAGGAAGTGGTGATAATTTGTCTAATGTTGTGAATGTAATTAATGCCACTGAATTGTACACTTAAAATGGACTAAAATGGTAAATTTTATGTTACATATATTTTAACTACAATAAAATCCGCCCCCCCCCCGCCCCCACCCTGAGAAGGTAACATAGCTAGATAGGAAGATTTGGAGATAGCTTCCTTTGTAGAAAGCCATTGACTATGCCTTGAGACATGCATGCAGATGTATACAGATGCAGACTTATAGGTGCATAAACCCAACCCAGGTACCTAAACACAGATACCCAGATAAACACAAGAATTACATACCTCTTGTACATACCTACATACCTACAGTCTGCACTTTGTATATACAGATGGTTGATTTTAAACCACCATCAGAATTCAACCATTCACACAGGAGAGGTGCATACATCTACACATTACATGATGTAATAATATGGCTACACAAGTTAACCAAAGAACCTGTTCACCTACTGAAAAGCATGTTCTACATGCTTATACACACACAAAAAGACACCCCACAGAAATCATGATGCGTGACGTAACAGCAAACGGGTTCAAGGGCATGTAGATGGGTTCACTGATTGATAGTGGGAGAATCAGGTAGTGAGCAAAAAGATAAGTGTTGGAAGCTAAGAGTTGTATGGAAGGGAGGGGATTGGAGGATAGGTGAAATGAGTGAGTGGGAAGATGAGTGGCTGTCATAAGAAAACATCATACAGCTTCTTTGTCAAAGAGGTTCAAATCAGAAAAAGCTTGAGTTGCCAAATTTTCCTCTTTTCTCTCACCTGTTACTATATGATCTCTGGTTATCAGAGAACAAGCTATACACTTGATTACCTTTGTAATTGCACTAGCCCTTCTGACTGGCCCCAATTCTAGAATTCTCCGGTGAGTTCAGTGAGCTTCTTTCTGTGTCTTCTTTCTGCCCAAATACAGTGAGCCCTCCTCACACACTGTCTGAATTCTGCAGTGGGAAGGTACATGCCCACTGGCACTGAGCTGGGGACTGAGGTTGAGGAGGGAAGCCCCAGACTGACCTCAAGGTCTTTTTACGGATGGTCAAGCTGAGGAAGTGAGATGCTGGGAATGGTGAGTCAGGAGCCAATGATCAGCATTTAGAGCTGGTTCTCAAAGGGAGTAGCCTGTGATAAGAAGACAGACAAGATCTTCAAGAGGAGCAGTAACATTGAGGCCTGAGTGCAAGGCTTCACCCGGGACATACCTTTTGTGTTGGTCCTGGTGTCCTTTGTGGTGGCAAAAGCTATACCTTAGCAGAGAGTTGCTTATGGCAGCACTTAGCTAGAGTCTACCAGGGAGCTCCCGAAGGAGGCAGAAGGGCCCCGTCTCTAGTCTCTTTCCCGGGCCCTTCCACCCCAGCACTGGCACTCTATTTTCTTCCCCCCAGGGGCTAATTCCCTTCTACCTCCAATGAAAATCCTGAATGACTGTGAGAGTTGACATCTTATCCTTCTCTGTTAGGAAAAAGAATTCTCACTGCTAACCAGTAAAATCAGAATGAGGTACATGCAATTATCGATACTTCCTCTTTTTCGTCCTGTTTTGAAAAACCAAAAAATAGCCTAGGCTAGTATAAGCTGTTAAAATTTAGCAAACTGACATCTTGGTGGGTTCTGTTTTTCTTCTGAGTTCCATAATACAGTAGTTTTCTGAAGAGAGTATACTGATTGGATAAAAGTTGGTCTTTAATGGAAAACCAAGATTGGCTTTGATTTTTGAGTATAGGTATTATCTTTTAAAAAGTACACTACTTTCAGTTAATTTTTAAATAAGTATAACTGTTATAATTTTAACAGATATTAATAAGATTTGGGATGTGTGTTTGTGTGTATATGACAGAGATACATGATTTTGCTGAGCGAAGTCTACAGTTCATAAAATCACTATTCTTAATACCTCACGCAATTAAAAATGTTTTTGTCATTCGACTGTTGTAAGTCCATATTACATTATTTGAATATAAAGAATGTTGATTCTTAGATGAAATTATCATGTTCTGGCTCTTCACGTACTTTGAATTCAATTGTGGTAGAAAAATTATTCTATCTTTGAAAATAATTTAACTTTTGTAAGCATGCATGCATGCATGCATGGATAACTCCAAAATGAATAGTGAACTTAAAAAGCTGAAACCTCTTCTGACAGCAGCTTGACTTAATTCTGGAAGAAATTAAGTAAGCAAAATCTCAGAAGTATGTGCCCTATTTTAGGTATAATACAGACTCAGGACAAATAGACAAATATTCTTGGACCATCTGAGAAAAGATTCTGACTGTCTTTCCATGTGATTTGCATATAACTCACATGCCCACACAAAATATCACAAGCCAGCTGCCTCTGCAGGTTTCCTACTCAGAAGAAAGAAAGCAGACTATTGTCAGAATGAGGGAGGTGAGGAATGAAGAGCAGCAGCTATGCATGGACTCCACAGTTTGTCTAAGCCAGGCACTGAGACAAGGGCCTACCAAGATCTTGGTTCCCCAACCCCCATCCCACCCACCTGCCCCCACCCTGAAGGCTAGGACTGCTCCAGGTGCTCAGGCATGGAGGCCTGGAAGATAGAGCCAGTCTGGGTAATCAGTTGGTATTTTGTTTTGTTTTTTTTTCTTTGAGATGTGTATGGATTAAAACTCTGTTTCTGTTTTAAATGTAGGGGTTTTCGTTTTTTGCTTCAAAATAAAAACTAGGGGTGCCTGGATGACTCAGTCGGTTAAGTGTCTGCCTTTGGCTCAGGTCATGATCCCGGGGTCCTGGGATCAGCCCTGCAGAGGGCTCCCTGCTCAACAGAGAATCTGCTTCTCCTTCTCCCTCTTCCCCTCCCCCTGCTCCTGCATGGCGCTCTCCTCAAATAAATAAATAAAATCTTTTAAAATATAAATAAAATAAATAAAATAAAAACTAAATTTCTTTTTTAGAAAAATATCACTTGTTAATGTCAGAAAATTAAAAAACACAGATAAGCAAAAATTTTACATATATATCAGTTTATAAACCTATGTCTAGCATATTTCCATTTTGATTTTGATTTGATATATATTGTGTGTTATCATTGTGTGTAATCATTTTTTAAAAAATCAAAATGGAAATATTCCAGACATAGAGATTTGTAAACATATTTTTATAGAATGTATAAGGAACATTGTTTGATCTCACTATACAGACATTTATGGTCATTCATGGCCACATGATATTTTATTAGAAGTAGCATTAATTTACCTTCAATTGCTGGACACTTAGGTCATAAAAGTATTTCGCAATACTTTTAATACATAAAAGTATTATTAGCAATACTATGCTAAATATACTTGTACATGCATCTGTTTATATTACCTGTTTATTTCCCCTGGATAAAATTCTAGAAATAGAATTGTTAACTATACCCTTTTCTTAGGTTTTTGATTCATATAGATAAATTTCCCTTCAGTAAGATTATCAGCTTACATTCCAACCAGCGGAGTGTCATGTTCATTTCTGTACACTCTCAACAAAGCAGAATATTAAAATTCTTAAAAACTGGTTTAAAAAAATAAAATGAAGAACTTGTGGAGAAGCAACATAGAGCTATAAATGAAGGAAATAAGGATAAAGCAAGAGAAATACTGTTCTTTCTCCCAGACAGCTCCAACTCTAATCAGATTCCTTAGTTTTTCTTCTCCTTATTTATTTATTTAGGTCATGTGAGGGACATTGTAGTAGATACTCACCAAACTGATTTCTTTCCTTTCTATGCACACAGCCAGACTACATATCCCAGGCTCCCTGAGGCTAAGTTTGATCGTGATTTCTGGCTAACACAATGTGGGTGGGAATGATAATATTCTGTGAAGCCTGGTCCCCATCCTCTTCATGGTTCTCTTCCTTTTTCTGCTTGATGCAGAGGCTTTGGAAACCTTGGAGGATGGCAAAGTCTCAGGAAGGAGGAACCCAGGTCCCTAAATCACCTCACAGAAGGCCCATTTGTCAAATCCCCACACTAAATTGTTAACGTATGCAATTAATAAATTCTGTTTTCTTAAACAGAAAAGTCTGTTTTCTTAAGCCACGGAGATTATAGAAAAACTATAAAATTCAGATAAACAAAAGAAAAAATTACCCAGAATTCTAAAGACCAGAGGTTAACTAATTGTTACAGAAAGTAGTCTAGCCTGACAAATCCAGGCATGTTGCTGCTTTTAGTCAACCCACATTGGAATTAGTGGTAAAAAATGAGGGCTTGGTAGTATTTTCTCTTTCACAATATCGTCCTCCTTTTTGGATACCTATTGTGGAAAATAATAAGCTATTACGTATACAGTAATTACATATAGAAAACTGTCCTCATGTGTAAGGTGTATTCTTCTCTACATACATCTCACACTCAAATATTCATGCTAATGGAGTAGAAAATTGACATAAGTAAATAATTAATATCACTTCTTTGATTTTGGATGATGTCAGCCTGTGGTCAGAAATGCACACTTAGGTTTAAGAGAGAGACCGTTTTAACCAATCATTCCATCTATTCCCCAAATTCCTAGCTCCTTTGAAGTTAGGAAGACCATGTGGCCAATGAAATGTGAGCAGAAGCCCCAGGTATTTCTTCTGGGTGGGAGTAGTGAAAAGCCCACCTGAGATTCTCTTGTCTCTATTTCCCTGGGGCAGTGACCCGGGAGCTGGTGCAGCCACAAGATGGCAGAGCCTCCATCATCCTCATCCTTGCTTAAGACTGCCTCCCCATCTGTAATGCATATGCGGCACAAGCAAGAATTAAACCTTTCTTGTGTTAAGCACTGGGGTTTCAGATTAATTGGATAACTGCAACATAAACCTATCTTGTCCCAAAGCAAGGTTCACACAATTCTCTGTATCTTGCACCCTCCACATCAGCAGCTCAAAGCCACCATTAATCATCCTCAGACTCGTTACATGAGATCTGACTTCCCAGCTATGAAGGAAAAGGTGAGATAACAAATAGGACTTTAGAATGCAGAGAAGTAAGAGTTCCCTTATTGGGAGTGCAGGAGTGATCTTACCAACATGAATAAGAGGCAGATGTAGTTTTTTGGATTTTTCTAGCCCCCAAGTAGCTTATGAAATAAATTTAAATTACACTTATACTATGTGAGAACCAATAATGGCGTATAGACATAAAGGTGGTAAAGAGAAAGAATGAGTCGGGTTTCTTGCCCTGCTAGGAAGTACATTGTATCACTTATTTTCCACCAGTTAATAATGAAAAGTGATACATGGCAAGGAGTGGAGAAGTTAGTTTACAAGGAGAGAATATAAAATGAAGCACAGACCCTTTGCTCCTTTAGTGTTTAATAGCTTTAAATGAATTCTCTTAAATCAATGAATGATACTTTTCTATCATATCTGAATTCTCTTATAATGAACTTGTATTATTTTTATAATTAGAAAAATGTATATCTATTTTGGAAAGAAAATCACTGTTAGTGAACGAAGAATTAATAATTGTTTCCTCCATTGACCTGTATTGTAATAGCACCTAACACAAACAATGCTTATCAGCTTCTTTAACTGTTTAATTCAAGGGCTGAACTCCTGGAGGGCAGATGCAGGGTTGTTAATTTCAGCGAGGAAGCACATCATAGAGGCTCAAATATGTGAGTTGCTCTTTCATTCTGGAATTATTTGCTTTATTTAGTTTCAAGTGATATTCCAAATAGCTTTGTGGGCTCTGGACTTGCCCATAACTTCACACTTAGCAGGATCCACGGATATAATAATGGAATTGCCAAAAACAGAATCTGAATTTGTTAAATGGAGTCTCTGTGCGTAGACTCCACTTCACTGGCATCATTACTCTCCCAGATAAAACCAGGCAACCAATTATAACACCAATTCCCTATCTTTTCATACTTTTGTATTGCCCAATTATTGCATGTAGTTAACTATATCAGAAATCATCTTGTTATAGCTATAGATAAAATTTTTGTTATCCTATTACCCATTTTAGCTTCTTTTTCCTTTGCAACTTATTTGCTGTCATGCCTTATGCTATGAACAGCCAAAGGTCATTTTCTAGATAAGCAATTCAGCCAATTTATTTCAATTTTCCCATTTTTAAAAAGTTTTGGCTACCAGGAGTATAAGATTTCACTTGTGATAATTACCAAATTTCAAGTAAGTGGTAAATGAAAATTGCCTGTTGCTGTGTAAGGTAATTTAAACTCTTTGTGGGAAGCGATTGGTATTTTAAATAAACCTTCTGTTGACATTGTTTAGCTAAAACTATTTTAAAGGCTCCATGAAGGTCTGTATCTTTAAATTTACTTTACTATTATAGTCATTTTACTAGCTACAAAACTACAGCCATCTATCTCTGGCTGTCTCTTTCTGACACCCACAGATGTATCCACCCACACACTCACCCACGCAAACCTACACTCTGACTCATATTCAGAACAATTGTCAAAAAATCCCCACTCCCTGTCTAACTAAAATGTTCCTTTCAAACACATGCTACTTGTTTGATCTATTTCCATGTATCTGTGAGTCAGCTGAGTCTTGTCTGATCTACCCAGTAGACGAGAGCCTACATGTATGTTTTTTTTTATATGGATTTGGCAAACCGGACACATATTCAAGCATTTGAGATCATAAAAGCCTGGTGAGCAGTTTTTCACTCAAAAACACTTTTGACATCAAATGTGTAGGTTTTTTTCCTTACACCAGCCAATTTTCCAACTCTCCAGGTACCTATTCTGTGTCCTACAATTTAATTCTGGCACTAACTACCAGAGTTAGTAGACATGTTAAGGCTCATTCCCACAAAACTGCCCCCACTTCAGACACTAATCACAAATCCCAGGCCAACCATATTTCTGATGGACAGGCTATAAATTAGGGGTTCCCATGACCCCCTTCTCAGGTTCCATAATTTGTTAGAATGGCTCACAGAACTCAGAAACAGTTTACTTGCTATTTACTGGTTTATTACAAAGGATACAATTCAGGAACAGCCAAAAGCCTGCTTGGGCAAAATATAAGGTGGGGTGGGGGCAAAAAGCTTGCATGCCCTCTTTGGGCATATCACCTTCTCAACACCTCTATATGTTTACCCAGCAGGAAGCTCTCTGAACCCAATCATTCAGTGGTTTTTATGGAGGTTGCCTTACATAGGCATGATTGGGTAGATTATTGTCCATTGGTGATTAAGTCAATCTCCAGCTTCTCTCCCTTCCCTGGATGTCAGCAGGATGGGGCTGGAAGTTCTAACACACTAACAAGGTTGGCTCCTCTGGCAACCAGCCCCCATCCTAAAGCTACCTAGGAGCCCACCAAGAGTCGTCCCATTAACATATACAACTCTGCTGTGGTTGAAAGAGTCTTATGAATGACAAAAGATCCCCCTACACTCTTTCAGGAAATTCTAAGGGTAGAAGCTCTGTGTCAGGAACCAAGGACAAAGGCCAAATATGCATTTATCACATTTGAAAACATTTACTATAAATGAATTCTTATCCAAATGCTGGCAATTATTTCTAATTTAAATATTATTCTAGAACTGGCAACATGTTTAGGGCTATCATTTCAATTAGCCTAAAGAATGAGAATAACTACAATTTAATATCACATGCAATCTACCTGGACTGTTATTAAGCAATTTCACAAGGGAAAAAAAAGGATGCAACTCATTTCATTACATGACAGCAGGACATCATTTCACTTATATATAACTCTTTTATCCAGTGTCATCTAGTATCTGAATCACAGCTATAATCCAAATAGAAAGGATAAGACTGAAATCTCCAAATAAATGTACTAAAACTTTAAAGGGTACATTGCTCATAGGAGTGACCCTTGGGCATACACTCTATGCTCATTTAATTTAATTTTACATGGACTATTAACAAGTTTGTTTATGTGACTTACCAACCAGTCAGCCAGTTAGGGAGCATCAAATCAAAGCAACAGATTCAGAAGAGAGGCTGCTAAAGGTAGGTGGAATTCTGTCAGGATGAAATGACAGCTGACAATCTCACAGCAAAACAGACAGCAAAAAAATTTGTGAGAAATAAATTAAAAGTCTGAAGACATTTAGTGTGAGAATAAACCATTCAGTACACTCCAGGACTACTTGAGGGTATCATTGCTTTGTGGTACAGAGAAGAATTGAGTTTTATAATGATGATAATCATCAAAAGAAAACTCAGTTTGGCTCTGTTTGAGAGGTCAGAAATACATAACCCATTTATTTGTGTGAAAATAGTTCCAAGTAAATTTTTAAAAATAATAAAATAATATGTATTAATTTTATTTTAAAATTTATTCTTTATAGGGGCGCCTGGGTGGCTCAGTCATTAAGCGTCTGCCTTCGGCTCAGGTCATGATCCCAGGGTCCTGGGATTGAGCCCCGCATCGGGCTCCCTGCTCCTCGGAAAGCCTGCTTCTCCCTCTCCCACTCCCCCTTCTTGTGCTCCCTCTCTCGCTGGGTCTCTCTCTGTCAAAATAAAATAAAATCTTTAAAATAAATAAATAAATAAATAAAAATTAAAAAAATTTATTCTTTATAGAAGAGCATAAGGGGAGAACTAAAAACTTTCACTTAACTGACCCTACCCCTTCAATCATACTCCACAGAGGTCCTTCCATTTTCTGTAGTTAATTTTTTTTTTTTTTTAATTTTGGTACTTACTGGGGGAAACTCCAGAAATCTAGGAAATTCACTTATCTAGAGAACCCGTTTTCTCATGATCTTGGCTAAAGGAAGCAGGGCTATATCTATAACTCAGTCCCTATACACTAATCTGGTCAGGATGTTTTTGCTACAGAAGAAGATAACACCAGTCCCAAATATGGAGATCAAAGATGATATTATCTCTCCTTGATACTAGCCTCTGTATTCATATCTCTTTATAGCCACTAGTCTAACCACTTCTCATTGGTTTTTTGGATATAAGACAAAATTCCAAAAGAGTACCACTGCTTAGTTCAATGAGCTCAATCATCGATGCCTGGTAGCTCAATGTCCTTTTTAAAATATGCCAACAAGTGCACCCTTTGGCAGCACATATACTAAAATTGAAATGATAACAGGAAAGATTAGCATGGACCCTAAGCAAGGATGACACACAAATTTGTGAGGTGTTCCATATTTTAAAATAAAATAAAATAAAATAAAATAAAATAAAATAAAATAAAATAAATAAGCCAACAAACCTAAGAACTCTTGTAGGGGGTCACACAAAAAGGGTAGGCACCTTGGTTTAGCAGGAAGGCTGGCCTCTTGGCCTGACCACTTCCTGTCCCCCTGGTTCCTTTTCAAATCTGGACCAGATGGAAAAAACACCAAACTTCCACCACCATCATCACCTCATCTTCAGAGGTAGCTTCTAACAGGAGCTGACTTCCCATAGACCCTGAATAGTCTCAGTCATGGGCTCTAAGGTCTCAAGCAAAGGCTTTATAAGTCTAAGCAGGAACCTGATGTGTGCCAAAAATATCTGTCAGAATGAAAACAACCATTTCTTATTTGCTTGAGGGGTAGAGAAAGGTGTTTAAAACAATAGACAAGGGGCGCCTGGATGGCTCAGTAGTTAAGCATCTGCCTTCGGCTCAGGTCGTGGTCCCAGGGTCCTGGGATCGAGTCCCACATCGGGCTCCCTGCTCAGCGAGAAGCCTGCTTCTCCCTCTCCCACTCCCCCTGCTTGTGTTCCCTCTCTCGCAGTGTCTCTCTCTGTCAAATAAATAAATAAAATATTTATAAATAAATAAATAATAAAAAAATAAAACAATAGACAACATTAAGGTACAGAATTTAAATATATGCTTATACCATTTGAGGTCAAAGTTTGCTCAGAAAGAAACAAATTTCCATTTGTAACCACTCTTTTCTTATGAACTCTGTATAGATTGCAATTGAGACATATCTATAGGAAACTTAAAACTTTCACAAGTAGCACATGAATTTTTGATGCATTCAAAATACAGATTGGGCTGAAGTTATCAAAATAGAATCATATTTCAAAATAAATACTGCAAGTCAGGACAGTCCTACCAATTATAGCAACCTTGTTTCTGAAAGGCTTACAGCCTGGGTCAGCACAATGGTAGCAAAGCAATGTTTTATCAAAATGGTGTAATTAGGAATGGGTGGCGATATTTTAACCCCTCCTCCCAAGAGTTCCAAAATGCTTTTTTAACATGTTTATAAATATTTGCTTTTGTGCCATTTTAGGGGGAGCTTTCCATACAAACATTTGGCTTTCAGTGAGTCATCCCCAGTCTGGTTCACACCCAAAAGCTTCCTGCTTGGCTATCAGTGAATATTGGGCTCAATAACAGCCTTATTTTTATAACTGGCTTGAATGAAGATGGGAAAGGTGGTAGAGGGAGAGAGACATATTAAGATAAATATGAGAATACTTTTGTTTCCTTATGAGATTTTGACAAATATGCACCACTACCCTACCATTTAAGCTTAGTTTAATGCTGGGTTGGTGATGGATTTGTCTTTGACCTTTTAAGAAACATCCAGATGATTATCCCTGATGTAGTTACCTTTTTTAGTCATCATGTGTATTTGCTAGCTAAGGACACCCCAGAATTCAAATTACAATATGCAATTTTACTTTCACTGTTGTAATTGCAGTTATTGGATCCTAAAACCATCAACTAAAAGTAACTGGAAGAATAAATTACCCTTCCCCATACTGAAATTGAAGAGAATGAGGGTCCTTAGTTAAGATTTTAATTAAATTGTTCTTCAGCTAGAATTACAAAACGTTTATGTAAATAAGGAAGCAACAGTGATGAAGCATATGAATTAGAAATGAGTCTTTATTTCCATTTCTAAAGGGAAAAACTTGGGAGTTGAAGTAGCACATTATATATCTTGGGGGTAAGATGTCAATATGAAAAAAAAAAACACTAAAATTGCCATGCATGATAATGTGAACTACAGATTTAAAAAAAAAAAAGTACCTTGCAAATTATACAGTAGGTAAAATATACTATGTATTCCTCTTTATTGGATTAGAGGAAGGGTTTCAAACTCAGGTCCTTATATCTTGAACTGCACTCTATGTATATAGTCATACTTTGTTTGCATATTACATATTAAATGCTTAGGAATGATCTTTGTTCTCTCTTACCTCCCCAAAACCCTATTCCCATTTTTCTTGAAATGTGTATTTCTCTCTGTTTACATTGTGTTCTTCCCAGTTTTTGTATGGACTTGGTTATATAAACAATATCACTTTTTATTCACTTTAAGAAAAAAATGGTCTGATTCATACATTGGTGACTGATAACTGTCACTTAGCCTTCATGTGAAAAAGGCAATGAAGAGTGGTGAGGACTGTGATAAAATAGAAAAGCACATGCCTCCTTTGAAATGAGGATTCACTTTTAAGCACCAGTAAATATGGCAATAGCCATATCTTTCAATTTTTAAAGAGAAAGCCTGAAAGTATTTAAGTATTTTATTGCTCAATGCTTTAAAAACAAGAAATTCCATTTTACGAGGCTAAAAAAAAACAATAATTACCACTAAAAAAATGTGAGAGATTAAATATATGTACTTCAATTCACATTAGGGGAGGAGAGAGGATGGAAAGTGCCAAGGACCCTGGAGTGGTTCCCCTCATGGTCTGCCTTCCATCTCTCAGACAAACACCAACATATATACTGTTCCATGGGACACCTGAGGTGCCATCAGTCATCTCTGATCCTCTTATAGAAACCTTTCCCTAATTTGTTCCAGAGTGAATGTTTCACACTTGAATTCATACTTGCTGGGAGAGATGGGAAAATTATAACAATAACAATAATGAACTCATGTTGAGAGTCAGGCACTATTTATTCTTTCACTGAACAAGTATTTACTGAATGCCTGCTATGTGCTAGAGCTATATTTCTGGGATGTGTAAGGCAATTTGTAGGCATTGGAAATATATCAGTTTCAAAAAAAAGAAAAAAATGCCTGTCCTTATGGAAATTAGATTCACTGGGGAGACAGATAATAAAATGAATAAATATAGTAAGTATATTAAAATGAATTAAGTATATTAAGTTGTACTTAATAAGTACTATTAAGAGATGGTGATAAATGCTATGGAGAAAACTAAAGTAAGAAAGAGTAATTTCTCTGGTACCCCAATGTGTAATTGGAATGGATATACTTGGTAACTGGCAGAATCTCCACACTGATCTCTTGTACTGTGGGATAAAAGCTGTATTAGTGGGGAAGACAAAGTGAAATATCTAAAATTGATTTGCCCCTTCACATGATAGTAAATTAAAAACAGTATCATGTCCTGGGGGAAATGGCAGAGTTTAGTGCTACCATTTAAGACCTAAAGAATACAGGGTGATGGCCCTCATTTATCCCCATTTAATTCACCAGTCTGGCCCTTACAAAAATGTCTGATCCTGGGAAATAATAAAGTCAACCAAACAGTTGCTGTGATTGCAGTTGCTATGCCAGATGTAGTATCTCTGTTGGAACAGATTAATATGGCCTCAGGTACCTTACATTGATTAGCAAATGCATTCATTTCTATTCCTATCAAGGGAAGGGAACAGAAGTATGTGAATGACACAAACATTTACAGTCTTGACCAGTTAATTCTTTTGCTCTCTGTCATAATATAACCCAAAGGAACCTAGACTGCCTAGACATTCTGCATATCATCACAATATTGAAGATACCATATGTGGTTGTTCTTAAGTATGCCCACAAATTATTTGATATTTCCTCCTTCAAAAGACAGAGCTTAATTCCTGTCCCCTTGAGTGTGGGCTGGCCTTAGTTACTTACTTCTAACAAATAGAATATTGCAGAAGTGATGATATGTGACTTTTAAAACATTACAACTTCATTCCTTGCTCTCTCGGATCTTACTGTGAGGGAGGTTGGGTACCATATGATAAGGACACTGAAGCAGCCCTTTCAGAGAGATTTATGTGAAAAGGAACTGAGGCCTTCTGCCAAAAGCCATGTGAATGAGCCTCAGTCAAGCCTTCAGATGACTGTGGCCCTGGAGAGCATCTTGCCTATAACCTCATGAGAGACCTTAGCCATACTGCCTGGCAGACCTATGCTGTTAGAGGTATCTGTGATGGGAAAAGACATTTTATGGAGTTCCCAGCAAGCCCTAGTAAGAGAATCATGATGTAGATGTTAGAGTTCTGGAACAATGTTATACCATCTACAGCAAACACCATTCAAAATATAGTTCCTGATGTGCTACTAGGCCCTGGTAGAGACAGAACACCTGATCTTGGGACATTCAGTGGCTATGCAGCCAGAACTGTTTGTTACAAGGTGTGTCTGTCAGATCCACTAAGTCATAAGGTCATGTGAGCTCAACAGAAGTCCATAGTGAGATAGAAGTGGTACATCAGGGGCGCCTGGGTGGCTCAGTCGTTAAGCGTCTGCCTTCAGCTCAGGTCGTGGTCCCAGGGTCCTGGGATCAAGCCCTGCATCGTGCTCCTTGCTCAACAGGAAGCCTGCTTCTCCCTCTCCCACTCCCCCTGCTTGTGTTCCCTCTCTCATGGTCTCTCTCTGTCAAATAAATAAATAAAATCTTAAAAAAAAAAGAAGAAGAAGAAGTGGTACATCAAAGGACAAGTAAGGTGCATGTGTAGATCCACCACTATGGCACCATTGCTTCTCTCTCAGCTTACATTTGTGGGTTTTTTTTGGGGGGGGGGGCAGGCAAGTTCCCTTATGATCAGCTCATGGAAAAGAAAAAAAAAAAACATGTCTTGATACACAAATGGATTAGCTTGGTATGTGGTGAAGCCAGAAATTAACCACTATATTATAATCCCCATCCAAAGATGGCCCTAGAAGACACAATGATGGGAAGAGCTTTGGTGGTATATCTGGTCATCTACATTGTGTGGAAAGAAAAGTAGCCTGAAATAAAAATATAAGACTCAAATGATGAATAGTGTAGCTGCTTAGTCAGGGGTTTGGAAGGAGAAAGATTCAAAAATAGGGAGCAAGCAGGTCTAGAAGTCCATTCCTCCAGCTACAGGAAGTATTGCAGAACTCCTTTCAGAATATATTAAAAGCCCTTCCCATCTCAATTATAAAGAATGAAACAACTCAATTTAAAAATGGGCAAAAGACTTGAACAGACACTTTATCAAAGAAGATATATGGATGGCAAATACACACATGAAAAGATGTTCAACATCATTAATCATAGAGAAATGCAAATTAAAACCAAACTGAAACACTATTTCACAGTTAGGAGAATAGCTGACATGAAAAAGACTGAACACACTGCACACCTAAAATTAATACAATGTTATATGTCAACTATATGTCAAATTTAAAAAGTTTCTGAAAGACTGAGCACACCAAGTATTGGTGAAGATATAGAGGAACTGGAACTCTTACACTTCTGGTGAGAATGTAAGAAAAAAAGAAAAGATTTATTTATTCACTTTAGAGAGAGAGAGAGTGGGGAAGGGCAGAGGGAGAGGGAGAGAGAAATTTTAGCAGACTCCTTGCTGAGCTCGGAGCCCAATGAGGGGCTGGATGTCACAACCCTGAGATCATGACTTGAGCCAAAACCAAGAGTTGGAAGCTCAACCAACTGTGCCACCCAGGGGCCCCAAGAATGTAAAATACTTTGGAAAACAATTTGGCAGTTTCTTTAAAAGTTAAACGTACACTTACTATATAGGATCCAGCCATTTCATCTTTAGTTATTTACCCAAGAGAAAAGGAAGCATATGTTTACATAAAGACATATATACACATATGCACCTACATAAAGACCCACATATATAAAGCATTCACAGAAGCTCTATTTGTATAATCCCAAACTGCAAACAGCCCAAATATCCATCAATAGATAAACAAAAATTTTGGTATATCAATACAATAGAATACTACTCAGCAGTGAAAATAAATGAACTCCAGGGTCACACAACAATATGTATGAATCCAAATTAATTATGCTGAGTGAAAGTAGCCAGACCAAAAAAGAAAACTTACTGTAATGACTCTATTTATTTAATATTCTAGAAAATACAAATTAATCTATAATGATAGAAAGAGATTAGTGGCTGCCTAGTGATAGGGTGGTAGGTTGGAGGGAAAGAGGAGGAATTACAAAGGGGCATAAGGAATCTTTTGGGAATATGCTCATTAATTTACCAAATTGTACATTTTAAATATGTGCAATTTATTGTATGTCATTATATTTCAATTAAGCTTTTAAAAAAAAGAAAAAGATTAAATCTCATGCCAGTGATGTCTAATACATGATCCTTGGAATCAAAGACCATAATCTTGAAATGCTATTCCCATTAACTCACAAGGAAGTGACCTGAGGCAAGCCAGGGAGCTTACATTATCTGGAGGTCAGATCAGTGTGGCAGGTTGTTGGGAGTTTTAAGTCAGGAGATAGATGGTATTCACTCATTCATCCAAAAAATGTATGTGTATGCATGAGTGTGTGTGTATAAAACCTGCTATGCAGGGACGCCTGGGTGGCTCAGTCAATTAAGCATCTGCCTTTGGCTCAGGTCATGATCCCAGGGTCCTGGGATGGAGTCCCCACATCAGGCTCCCTGCTCAGTGGGGAGCCTGCTTCTCCCTCTGCCCCTACTTGTGCTCTCTTTCTGACAAATAAATAAATAAAATCTTTTTTTAAAAAAATCTACTATGCAGTGCTAGGTGTTATTTTAGGATCTGGAGACACAGAGTTGAGTCAGATACAAATCCTGCTCTTAAGTCAAGGTCATGAACCAAGTAAATGGAGCTTCTTAAGTCTGAGACCATCCAGAAGCATGTGGGTGTCTGATAGGATGAGCTATGAATGTGGAGGTGTCACACCCAGGTCAGGCAGAACTGGGTTTGGGCATTGAAGTAGAGCTACATTGATCCAGGAAGTGTCTCTGAGGATCCAGATTCTGGCCCTTTGACATCCAAGCTTGAGTCATTTAGCAAGGGTTATGGGCAGGAGCAGACTCCCTGATAAGGGGTGAGGTAGGGTAGATGCCCCCAATTATGTCTATACAGTAAGCCAAAGAATGAAAGGAAGCATGTAGAGAAATGGTCTATGTGAAGAATACCAAAGAAACTAGCTGACCCAGAGTGAAAATTCTATAGTAGAGAAAAGAGAAAAATAATGCACCAGGGAATAGTTTGGTGGGAGGGACAGTGGACACAAATGGAATCTGAGGGGCTCTTAAAACCCAGTCTGAACAAGTGGAGCTCAGTGGGTGCCAGACAAGAATTAGCACAGATAGCGAGCAGAGAAAGGTCTTACTCCTCAGTATAGTGAGAGGTATAGTCAAATCAGAGGTTGGATGGGAATCCTTTCTTGTGTGAACCCAGGAAGGTTCACACAAGCCAAGGACTCACAGCCAATCAGAAGAATATATTCAAAACAGGCCACTGTTTGACAAATGACAGAGGGGGAAGCCAGTCCTTTCTCACCAGTAGGGAAACAGATGACCGTAGAAGAATGAAAGTCATGGGATTTTTGACAAGGATCCAAAGAGAAGATATCCAGGTCAGAGCAGAAATTGGTGCCTATGGGGTGCTGATGGGAGATGTCCAGGTGGGGCCAAGCTAAGAGGGCTAAAAGCCAAAGATTACAGCGAATTTTAAAAGTCGTTAGGACACACAGGGACTAGAGTTGGTCAGAGAGAGATAAGAAGTTCACCAACAGATCTTTCAAGGACACAGGCTGCTTTTGAGATTGCCCAGGAACTCTGACTCTGCCCATTATGTCATATTCCTACAGAGTCACATGTTAGTACCAGATTATTGAGGGCCTTGGCAGCTAAGCAGAGGAGTTTAGACATGAAGTAATGGGCACTAGGAACAACTGCAAGCTTTTAAGCAAGAGCACAACAAATTAAAAAAAAAAAAATCAATCTGGCAAAATTGGATAGAGAAAGAGATAGCTTGTCAAAGAAGGCCAGTTTGAAAGCTATCACAACAACTCAGGGGCTATATGGTGAGGGTGGCAGCTGTGAGAAAAGGAGTTGCTATCAGAGAGGAAGCCAGATTGTAGGAGATTAAGCTGGTTGCCTCTGTGTGGTAGATTGTAACAAAATCACAACTATAGATTGATAGCTATGTAATAACACAAATATAGCAAAGTGTTAATTGAAGAAAAGAGGTGGTGGGCATGGCAGTATTCACAGTACAGTGTTTTTAAATTTTTTCTATGTTTGAAAATTTACACAATAAAATGGCAAGAAAAAAAGGCCAAAAACTATGCCCCTTCTTCTATCTGTGCCCTTATAATATGATTTTACACATTCTCCCATCAGGTAGTGGACTCTTTTCTACCTGTGAATCTGAGTTGGCCATGCAACTTGATTTGGCCAATGGGACATTAACAAATATGACATAAGTAAAGGCTTGAAGATTTGGGCATTGGGATTTACCATTTTTCTGATCTTGGGAACTTTGCAACTACCATAATATAAATGATCTTGGACTAGCCTGTTGGATGATGATAGACACATGGCCTAGTTATCCTCATCACTCTAGCTGACAACAAGCCAAACACTGGACATGTTTGTGGGACCATTGACTGCCAGCTGATCTCAGATGCATCAATGAGCCCTGCTGAGACCATCCCAAATGGGCAACCTACAGAATTATGACCAAATAATTGACTACCATTTTAAACCACTAAGTTTTGAGGAAATTTGCCAGCAAAAGCCAACTGATACATTCTACTTGTTATCTCTTTGACTCCATTCTGAGTGAACTCCATGCTGAGCCCTTTCTGTCTCTACGTGGCTCTGCAAAGTTTCAGGGAGAGGTCAGTGGTATCTGGGGGTTAGAGGGAAGATGACATGGTATGGGGACTGTGACATGAAAGGATGCCATGGGGTGGAGCCAGTGTGACATTAGGGCAAGAGTCAGTGTGACATGGGGAAAGGCTCAATTTGTTAGGTGAGGTGTGTAGCTCACAGAGGAGGGAGTTTATTTTGAACTTGAGAGCTAGTAAATGTCACACAGAGTGGTGAAGATCAGCCACAGTAAGTGAAGACAGGTGAGTAAATGTAAGGGAACCGGCAGCTGAAGTATTACTGGAGACAGTGGAATAAGGCAGACACAACTGGTCAGTTGAGATTTATCTTTGCTGATAAAGCTCTTGGCTTATAGGATATCCCTCTATGGTCAGGCATTTCACCTTAGAAAAATTTCCCAGACTACAATGGGAGGGCAGACACTCTAGAGAAATAAGGTCTGGCTGTCCTTCTTCCCTTTGATGCCATCCTCCCTTGGTTTAGAGCACTTTGCTCCCTTGAATATCCCCACCCCACCTTGATATTTCTCCCTTTGCAAAGCTTCTAGGCGATCAGGCTTGTTAGTAGTTCACTCCCTTCCCAGGTCTTCTTACTGCAAGAGGGCATGGAGATCACAGACATGAAACATCTCTTTCTAGTCTTCAGTGTTCTGACAGTGACTGGTGAGTGCAGGTTCCTATTTTGGCTTAAAACTTTGAAAAGTTCATATTGGAAGAAAGTGTAGGAAATGGGTCTAGCTAAGATGGGTGGAGAGTACATTAGTTAGAAAGATAAGAATTTGGGATCCTGGTGATTGGAAGTTTCCTAGCCCACTCAGAGATATCTAGAGCCCACTGATTTTCCTCTGGCTTCATGGGTGCAAGAGAAGATTCAGACTGAGATAATAAGACTTGGCATAATGGATAGTGGGTGTTGTCAAAAGAATGTGATTTTGCTATATAGCTAGCAAGGAAGCTTAAGGAAAAGAAATATCAAGCTGAAGGAAGGAGAAGAGGAGTAAAAAGAAGGAGGATACAAATACAGAGGGAAGTCTAAGGGGAAATTAACAGAAGGACCGTGAAATTGTTCAGTAACACCTCAAATGTCAATAACACATTGACCATTTCAAAGCACTTCCACATAAAGTGTTTCAGACTCCTATCTTCTGGAATATCTGCCTGTCTCTAAAATTCTGTCTTCCTTTCCCCTATCTGACAGTAGTAACAACAATAACTGTAAAACCAACACCAATACAAGTAAAATTAGCCCAGCAGTTCAATCAGATGGACATCAAAACTGTACCAACCTTTTTGGTTTTCCTGAACTCAGAATATGAGTCTTGTTTGGGGACCCTGATCCACAAACAGTGGGTTCTCACTGCAGCCCACTGCTTCTTGCCGTGAGTAATGGGAGTCCTAGAGGGAGAGGTAGTCCCCCTTAGTCACTGAGATTGCTAAGGGGGTACTGAGGCTCAGCCCTGAAGAAACTTGCCCAGGAGCTCTCAAGCCTGAGAAGTGATTGGAAGGAGGCAGAAAATAGATCTAGGTGGTTATGAGCTAGATTTTTGGGTGGGATGATGTAGACAGAAGGAACTGGGGAAGCTGAGGACTAAGGGATGAATCAATAGGGAAGAAAAGCCTATATACAATGTGGTACAGATCAAAGAGTTATAGAAGTGCAGTAGAAATTGCTCATTTGCCAGACAAGGAAATGGAGGTCTTGGCAAGTTATGGAAGGAATTCATACAAAGTCACAAAGCAAGTTGGGGGAGAAAGGATACAAGGTGAACAATAGAATAATATCTAATCCTTCATGGCCTGTTCCAGATTTCTTGAGATAAACATTGCTGCTTCAAAAGAAAGTTTCCAAAACAAGATTGGAAACTTAAGACCTATGCTTACTGTCCAACACCCAGATTTTATCCGGGATTCTGCTGAGCATGACCTCATGCTTATCAAGGTGAATCATCCCCAAAAGCTCAACGATCAGGTGAAGCTGGTGGTTCTGCCCAATACCACAGATGACAGAAGAGGGGAAAAGTGCACAGTCTCTGGCTGGGGCTGGGAATGGAAGAATTCCAGTGAGTGGCCCTCAAGACAGACCCTTAGTGCTCCTTAAGTATCTACTCAAAGAGGATTATCATGTAATTTTTATTATAGGTCATGAGAATTGGAAGAAACCTAAGAACTTATAATATCTTAACCTCTAGTTTTATTTATTTGGAAATTGAGGCCCAAGCTGGTAACATGACTGTTTATGGCTGGAGGTCTCTGGAGTCCAGTGTTCTTGACTCATTCATCCCCCAGGTGAGGGCAAAAATGTGTCTGGGTAAGGAAGGGGTTGGCCAGTAATCCCACTGGTGATGCTAAGTGTGACTTATTCATTAGAAACTTAGAGACAAGCATTCACAAAAAAAAAGCATGCACACACAAGCCCAAGGTATGGAGTTTACAACAGATCATGGTTTTCTCATTTCATTATGTTTCCTTCTTCTCTGGTTCCTTTTCATTTTGGCTTTTTCTTTCACTGAATGATGGAGAGGTTAATAACAGAAAAGAGGGAGAGAAGGGGAGAAGAAAGGGAGATGATCATGTTAAGGATCAAAGAGAAACAAAGCCTTTTCTCTCTTTCTCTCTTTCTGTGTGTGTGTGTGTGTGCGTGTGTGTGCGTGCACGCTCATGTTCATAGACACAGAGCCTGATATCCAGCTAAACCAGACTGTCTTTTGGTTCTCTAATGATGACTGCCAAGAGTCTCCTGTAGGACAAATTCCTGTTAAAATCACAGAGAACATGTTCTGTGCAGGATCATCTCTGGAGAACACACACACATGTAAGGTAACTCTTTCCCCTCTGCCCCATTTGAGTTTGGTCTAGGACACTGTTTTGGGGTCCCCATAACTCCCTCAGCCAATCTAATTTCCTGTCTCTACATTCAAGAAGAGATAAAGGTAAATGGGATCCAGGAAAGAATGTGTCTTTTCAATAATGAATGAACTTAGATGCCAGGGCAGATACATCTCAGAGTGTTCTTATTTCTTCATGGCTAACTCTGATGTGGCCTAGAATGAGTGCTGGGATGGGCCCAAGATGTCCACCAGAAATTTCTCCCAGTCCTTATCACCTAAGTCTTTCTATTCTGGACCCCTCAGATAGGGACTTGGCTCTAGCTACTAGGTCATCTTTGTTTTGGCTATCCTGCCTGACCCATCTGTCCTTTTCCTAACAGGAATTAGCCGCTGCCCCAGTCCTGTGCCAGAATCAGCTCCACGGGATCCTATCTTGGTCAGCAGGATGTATTCTGAGAGGTGATATTGGCTACTACACCAGGGTTTCCCACTATACAGACTGGATCCACAAAGTCATCCACAATAACTGAGCTCTCTATTCCCTCTCCCAGTGGCCTCAGAACTGGGTCTACCATCTTGACCCTTCCTTTCCCTCGAGCCTCAGAACAAGATGGGAATAGAGTCTTTGGCTATCAGAAATTTTCTGTTCCTTCTGTTCTCTTGACTTCCCTTCTCCTTTCTCAGTCCTAGCCTGAATGATCATCAAAGGATTTGAGCTGGATAGCATTCTCCTAAATAAGCTAACTTCTCACCACTCCCTTCCTCTCCTCCAACTTCCTACCCACTTGCCATGGTTTCATCAGACTTGTATGGAACAGTTCTCCTCCAACCTCTACCCTCCAGAGGACATATGGGCCTCAGGAATGTGATGGTAAGACTGTTGCACCTCTAGGGTCTGACAGGCCTCTGAGTCAGGCCTGTGCCCTCTCACTCCATCATATCTAATAAGGCTCAGTAAATGCTGCAATGTTATTAGGCTGCTGGCAAATAATTCTTAGAGATAGGGGCTAGAGTTTTATGATAACAAGAACTATAAGGGTTTCAAAAATGGTTAGGAGATGAAGCAGAAGTGGGTGCAGAGAGGAGTTAAATGGGTCAAACCACCAATGGGAGGAGGGATGATCTCCTGAGAGATCTTTTCTAATGCTAAGCACAGAAAAAATCTAAGATAGGTGGCTGGAAAGAGAATGGTAGAAGGATAATAGGGAAATATTGAAACCTAGGTGAGTATAATTGTGTTTGTGTGTGTCTGTGAGTGTGCATATGCATGTGTGTGTATAGATTGGTGGAGATGTGTGCAAAGAATGATCTCACTGAACCAACCAAAATCTATCCTACACCAATTGCCAATTCAGCTGATTTTCTCCAAATCCTGAATTCACCTGCTCTTATCCTACCTTTCTCAATTATTAAATTTAAAAAAAAACTAAAATAGGTCCTATTTTTTATTATAATATTTTATTTTGAAATTGGTTAAGACAAGAAATTGTAAAAAAATATTACAGAGAGTTTCTGTGTACCCAGTCTTGCCCCATTGATAATATTTCCTATAGCCATAGTAAAATGTCAAAACCGGGAAATTCACAGTGGTACAATGCTGTTCATTCAGGTACAGATTTTATTTGGATTTCACCAGTCTTTCTTTATATACACTCTTTTTAAGGGTAAAATTTGAAATCTTATCACATGTATGGATTCCTATGACCATTACCACAAGCAGAATCCAAAACCGTTCTATCACCATATGATCAGAAAGAAACTTCTTCGTGTTATACTTTAATAATCACACCTTTTCCTGGCCCTAACCCTTGCAACCATTGATCTATTCTCCACCACTACAATTTTGTCACTTCAGGAATGTTTTATAGTATGCAATCTACATAAATCCACTACTCTTTTTTTCATTCATCATGTTCCAAGAGTCCTTTCATTGTCATTTCCTTTCTATCTGAATAGCTTTTTTAGCCATTCTTTTTTTTGTTTTTTTAAAGATTTTATTTATTTATTTGACAGAGAGAGACAGAGTGAGAGAGGGAACACAAGCAGGGGGAGGGGAGAGGGAGAAGCAGGCTTCCCGCAGAGCAGGGAGCCCGATGCAGGACTCGATCTCAGGACACTGGGATCATGACGTGAGCCGAAGGCAGACGCTTAACGACTGAGCCACCCAGGCGCTCCTTTTTTAGCCATTCTTTTAGAGCAAGTCTGCTGGTGATAAATCCTCTTAATGTTTCTTCACCTTATATCTTGAAGGATATATTTTTTTAAGATTTTATTTATTTATTTATTTATTTATTTATTTATTTATTTATTTATTTGACACAGAGAGAGAGGGAGCCCAAGCAGGGGGAGTGGGAGAGGGAGAAGCAGGCTCCCCGCTGAGCAGGGAGCCCGATGCGGGATCCCAGGACCCTGGGATCATGACCTGAGCTGAAGGCAGACGCTTAACCCATCTGAGCCACCCAGGCGCCCTTGAAGGATATTTTTTGCTGGATAAAGAATACCGGGGGGCGCCTGGGTGGCTCAGTCCGTTAAGCATCTTCCTTCTAGGCCTGTGTTGGGCTCCCTGCTCAGCAGGGAGTCTGCTTCTCCCTCTTCCCCTCCCCCTGCTTGTGCTTACGCTCTATCATAAATAAATAAAATCTTAAAAAAAAAAAGAATTCTGGGTTGACAGTGATTTTCTTTCAGGACTTGGAAAATGTTTGCTTCTTTCTTCTGTCCTTCAAGTTTCTGAGGATAAATCTGTTATCATTTGACTCATTGCTCCCCAATCGGTAATGCATGGCTTCTCTCTGGCTCTGGCAGCTTTCGAAAGTTTTTCTTCATCTTCCTTCATCTTCCCTTTTCAGAGATTTAATTGTGACATGTCTGGGTGTGAATTTTTTTAAAGTTTATTCTGTTTGGGGGTACATTCAGTTTCTTGAATCTGTAGGTTTATGTCTCTCACCAAATTTGAGAAGTTTGAGCCATTATTTCTTCAAGTATTTTTCAGCTGTGTGTTCTTTTTCTTCTGAAACTTTGATAACATGAATGTTAAATCTTCTGTTATTATCCCACAGGTCCCAGGGGATCCATTCATTTTTTTAAAAATCCCTTTTTCATCTGTTGTTCATATTGATAATTTCTACTGCTCTATCTTCAAGTTCACTGAATTTTCTGGCCTGCCAATTTTGCTATTGAACTCATTATTTTAATTATGTTTTTATTTTCTATATTTATGATGCTTTCACATCTTGGGAGCCTTGCTGGCTAGGGAAAAAGTGCCCCTCCCAGAGCTAACTAATTCCTGGAGGTAGTAAATGACTCTGTCTACCACATGCTTTTTATATGCAAACCTACCAATCCAGAGCTCTACCCCAACCACCTCCTTTATCCAACTTTCACACACCAAGCCAATATTTCCCCTGCTCTAAATCACATGGGGCCAGATATTGAACAACTAAAGATCACCACCATAGCTCAGAGCCTGCTGAAATTACTCAAACTATTCAATCCTAAACTTGTTCAAACTTGACTACTCTGCCTCACTCGTTCCTTCTATTGGTTTCCAAATAAAGGCTTGTGCCTGTGCTTTCCTCTCACTCCTCCTGCCTCCTGACTGACTCTAGTACTTCTTCATGTAGACTTGCATGGCAGCATACCTCTTAAACTCTTCTTTCAATGGCACTGACCTATCAGTGTTATCATTTAGTCACTTTTAGAAATTAAATCCTAGGTTCAATTAAAACACCCATCTAATGAATTTTTTAGTTCAGTTATTATGTTTTTAAATTCTAAAATTTCCATTTGGTTTATCTTTATATCTTCTATAAAATTTGCTAAGATTTTTTGTTTCTTCTTCATTTGACTCGAGTATTTGCAATTGCTTATTAGAATGTTTTTATAATAGCTGCTTTAAAATCCTTGTCTGATAATTCCAACATCTTCATCATCTTGATGTTGACATCTGTTGATTATATTTTCTTACTGGAGTTGAAATTTGCCTAATATGGTGAGCAGTTTTGTACTATATCCTGGACAGTTGGATATCATAAGAGTCTGATTCCTATTTAGATATCCTAACTGAGGGGAGCCTGAGTGGTTCAGGCAGTTAGGTGTCTAACTCTTGATTTCAGCTCAGGTTGTGATCTCAGGGTTGTGGGATCAAGCCCCATGTTGGCCTCTGCACTGGGCGTGGAGCTCACTTGGGATTCTCTCTCTCCCTCACCCTCTGCCCCTCCCCCACCCCATTCACTCTTTCTCTCCTCTAAAAAAAGATATCCTAATTGAGCATGTACTTAACCTATTTATGTTCAGAATGTATGGCCTAGCCCACTTTTGTGGGCTATGATTCAAATGTCAATTTGGTTTATAAAGCCTCTAGAGTGTTACTCTGTAGGGAGTTGTGGTGACAGAACAATGATACACACACACACACAAATTGTCTACATCCTAATCCTTAGAACCTATGAATATGTTACCTTACATGGTAAAAGAGACTTTGCAAATGTGATTAAGTTAAGGATCTTGATATGGGAAGATTAGCTCGGATTTCAAGGTGGGCCCAATGTAATCACAAGTGTCTTTATAAAAAGAAGGCAAAAGGATCAAAAAAAGAGGGGAGATGTGATCACAGAAGTAGAGGTTGGAGTGATGTGCTTTAAAGATAGAGGAAGGGGCCATGAGCCAAGGCATGCAGGCAGCCTCTAAAAGCTGGAAAGGCAAGGAAATTGATTCTCCCCAAAGCCTCCAGAAAGGCTTCCAGAAAGAAGGCTGTTCTATGGACACCTTGATTTTAGCCCAGTAAGACCCACTTTGGCTTTCTGATCTCTAGAACTGTAAAATAATAAATTTGCATTGTTTTAAGCCACTAATTTTTGGTAATTTTTTATAACAGCAATAGGAAACTAATACATGGTAGAAGTTAGTTAAAGTTCTGCCAACCAGCCCCACTACTGGAGCACCATAGGGATGAGGGAGTACATGGCTTTTTCATAAGTTTTATCTCAAGATCAAGGAAATTAACAATAACTTATTGGTTTAAAACAACAAAAATTTATTATCTCATGGTTTCCTTAGTTAAGAATCCCATAGCTCGATGTCGCATAAGGCTAAAATCAAGATGTGGTCCAGCCACATCCCCACCTGGAGCTTCAACTAGGGAAAGATCCACTTCCACCTCTTTCACATTGCTGGCAGAGTTCATTTCCTTTCAGTTGTTAAGGCTAAGATCCCCGAGTCTTGCTACCTGTCAGCAGGGGCCACATTCAGCTCCTAGAGGCCATTCTCAGATCTTTGCCATGTGGACTCCTCCATCTTAGCAACAGGAAACCACCCTCATGTCAAATGTTTCTCATGCTCTGAATTTCTCTGACTTCCCCTTCTACTACCAGGCAAAGAAAACTCTTAACTTTTAAAGGGCTCATGCGATTAGGCCAGGATCACCTGGATAATCTCCTTATCTTAATGTCCACCATGCCATATAACATAGCCTAACCACAGAGGTCATGTCCATCAAATTCACAGTTCCAGGTCAGGGCATCTACTCAATGGTAAGAAACTTGGGGGTACATCTTAGAATTCTGCCTACCACGTATAGGTAAGAAGTTCCTGTTCTATTGGGCTTCTCCTTTCCCAGTCCTTTGGCTAGAGAAATAAGATTTTCTTATTTTTGTGGTCGTTGCTGTTTTTGTTTGTTTTTCTGTTGTTGTTGTTTGCTTTTTTGTCTCTGCCCCCTGTTGTTTCAAGGTTACAAATATTTTTAGCATACAGACCTGGATATATTGAGAGCAAGAAAAGAGCCCAGGAAACTCACTACCAGGCCATTCCTCAAGTCTCAAGATGTCTAGCTAATTCACTTTTTCCACTTTTCTGATCTTCTGGTAAATGACTTATATATTTCATTCAGGATTTTTGGTATTGTTATTGTTATTAGCAGGAGGTATAAAATGAGATGCACCTACTCCATCTTGTCTAGAACAAAACTTTAGTTACATGGAACATTAAAAAGATGAAAGGCAATGCAGTTAAGAGGAAAGACCACTTAACTGTAAGTCAGGAGACCTGGGTTCTAGTCTAGCCTCTATTATTGACTAGGCAATGATTTTCATGTTATGTGTGCATGAGCCCTTAGAGGATGTAAGAAATGAGTATTAAAACTTCTATTTGCAATTAGTTTAGCTCATCCTTTAAAAATTTCTTTTTGGGGGGTCCCTGGGTGGCTCAGTCGGTTAAATGTCCGACTCTTGGTTTTGGCTCTGGTTGTGATCTCAGGGTCATGAGATTGAGCCCCACATCAGGCTCCATGTTCAGTGCAAAGTCTGCTTAAGATTCTTTCCCTTTCCCTTTGCCCCTCCCCCTGCTCAAGTGCTCTCTCTCTCTCTCTCTCTCTCCCTCTGTCTAAAATATATACATACAGGGCGCCTGGGTGGCTCAGTTGGTTAAGCAACTGCCTTTGGCTCAGGTCATGATCCTGGAGTCCCAGGATCGAGTCCCGCATCAGGCTTCCTGCTCAGCGGGGAGTCTGTTTCTCCCTCTGACCCTCCCCCCTCTCATACTCTATCTCATTCTCTCTCTCTCTCAAATAAATAAATAAATAAAATCTTAAAAATAAATAAATAAATAAAATATATACATACATACATAAAATCTTTTAAAATTTTTTCTTTTTTGTTGTATGTTTTATAATGTGCACAACATGTCAGTTCATACATATATATTAGTACATAGATATATAAATAAATACACATATATTGGTGATACATGCTCAAAAATGTTTTATAGGATTGGTAACAACACCAGATATCTAAAATTAGACTGCCCCAGATTTTCTGGGACATCTAATTGCCTAAATATGTCATATTTGATTTAGGGCAGCTCTCTTCAACATGGAACAGACTGTAATTAAGATTCTTTTATATATCTTTAGTTGAAAATATAATTCTTAGCTCAAATAATGCTTCCTACATTCCTTAGAACTTTCATATGAAGAAATGATCAAATGAGGGTGAATCATTCTTAGAAAAGTAACCCTTTAACAATAAATAAATTCTAAGTTTATACTTCCAACCTAATAAACTTAGGTGAGCTGAGTTAAAAGAAATAAGTGCTTTCTAGAATTCATTTAAGATTATACTTAGTTGAGGCACCTGCATGGCTCAGTCGGTTGTGTCTGCCTTCAGCTCAGGTCATGATCCCAGGGTCCTGGGATCAAGCCCCACATTGGGCTCCTTGCTCAGCAGGGAGCCTGCTTCTCCTTCTCCCCACCCCCCTCCCCCCTGCTCATGCTCTCTGTTCCTCTTTCTGTCTCTCTCTCTCTCAAATAAATAAATAAAAATAAAAATCTTTAAAAAAAAGATTATACTTAGTCAATTTGCTAAGCATAAAATTCCATTAGTTTAACTTCCATCTTTAGCCTTAACACAGAGAGGCACATTTACATCTAACACTCTGAAACTATGACCCACAGTTCTTTCCAAGTAGCATTTCCTTTGCTTTTTCATTGCCAGTGACATTGTGAGAAAACTGGTACCCACTGCTCCAGTGTCTCTGACCTTCACGTGGCTGCATGTGACAGAGACCACACATTGATCTCCTATCTCCTCATCTTTTTTCATAATGGATACTCCATAGCTGACTTATGACTGCCTTGCTAGAAGCTATCTTCCTCAACATTCTTTGTAGCTCATTGTAGCCACATGACTAATGTCTGAGAGGATGTGAGTAGAAGAGATGTGTACAATATTTGTATCACATTCTTAAAAGTAAGCTATTTGCCCATTATATCTTCTTCCCACTTCCCGTGGGCTGGACCACAGTTGTGATGATGGTCAGCATGCTTCAACCTTGCCCACAAAGAAAACAAGGGAAAGGTGGAATAAGATAGAAGGCTGCATGATCTATGGGAGAGTTGCCTTCCTACCAAAAACTGCGCAAAACTCCAGACTGCTCTATGAGAGAGAAATAAACATCTATCTTGTTTGATCCATTATATAGCGTGGTCTCTGTTATAGTAGCCTATCCTATAATCTAACTAATACACCTATTTAGTTTTTCAGCACACATTAAGTTTTTACTATACTAAGCTACTGTCTTAGGTTCTGGAGATTTAAAAAAATGAGTCAGGCATACTTCCTATTTTGAATAACTCCAAACCTAAGAAAGGAAAATTTGAGTCAAAGGAAAATGGGAAGACAAATGACCTTTATTAACCACCTATGTTTTCACATGCATTGGCTTATTAATCCTCACCAAAAAAATGAGTTGTAAGTGGTATAATTGTCATTGTACAGCCATGGAAACTGATGATCCAGTGGCACACCTGCCTTATAAATAGTGGATTCACTATACATTTTTATCATCACCTTTGATGTAGGACCATTTTTTAATTGGTACTAACAGAGCCAGCAAAACTATATCTCCATGGCCACAATTGAGATTCCTCATAAAATAGGCATGTGTGACTTGTATTCCAGAATCCCATCCATTCCATCTTCCAGCAACAGATCCCAATTTTCATATTAAGTTTTATTCTTTCCTCACTCTCCCTCTCTTCAGTCCACGTGCTTGAGCAAGGCTACGCCTCTGTCCTTAGAGGTGAAACATACTCCTTAGGCTTAAGCTAGTCAGTGCATCATGTTCCCTTAGCCACAATGATTGGTTCAGGGATGAGAACGAGACTCAAGTCAGTAACTTTGAGTTCTTGGGAAAGCGAACTTGCTCTGTTTTTTCATCTTGAACCTAAGAGGCTAGAAGGACTGGAGCACTACTGTGTGAAACCTGATACTGAAGCCATGCAGAAAGCAGAATGAATGGTTGGAGCACTAATGGATTGTTTTGGTTGAATCCAGCTATACTTGAAGCCTTGGGACTTACACTTGGGCTTTCTAGTTAGACAAGACAATAAATTTCCTTTTAGGCCAGATGGGGTCAGTTTTCCTGCCACTAGTAACCAAAAGAATCCCACTCATTCTTTAGAGTCTTAGCCTGTGCTGAAGGTGAGCTACATCCACTCATTAATAAAGAAAGTATTCATCTTTCTATCCTGTTGTTCATAATTTTATTGCTTGATAGAACCTCCAAGATTCTTGATAAACAAAAATTTATCATGTAAAATACAAATGCTTTGTCAGTAACAGTCAATGGACATCACTTTCAGAGAGATTTATAACATCTATTTTACTAATTTTGGATTTGCCATGGTTTTTGGCTTGTGTATTTTTGGCATTGATGGTTTACCGTATTCATATGCTTTAAAAATCTAATATTTGATCTAATTATATCTTCCTAAATCTAAATATAGTACACAATTCAGAAAAAGTTCAGGCTGTAGGGAAAACCAGTAGGGAGTTAAATTTAGAGTTTTCCTGCACCATCAGGACCTCTTCTTCATAAGGCTATTATCATTAAAAGTAAGAGAAGTAGCTGACTTTCTTAACACAGAGAAACAGATGAAGAAAGTCAGACAAAATGAGAGAAAGATAAATATCTCCCAAATGAAAGAACAGAACCAAACCACTGCAAGAGACCAAGGCAAAATGGATATAAGTAACATGCCTGATAGAGAATTTAAAGTAATGATCATAAAGATACTGGGCTTGAGAAAAGAGTGGAAGACATCAGTGAAACCCTTAACACAGAGATAAAAAAGAACCAATAAGAGATTAAGAACACAATAAATGAAATTTAAAATACATTTGATGTAATAAATAGCAGACTAGATGAAGCAGAAGAATGAATTAACAACCTGGAAGACAGAGTAATGGAAAGTAATCAAGTTGAACAAATGAGAGGAAAGGAAATTATGCAAATTGAGAATAGTCTTAGGGAACTCAGTAACTCCATCAAGCATAATAACATTTGCATTATAGGGATCTCAGAAGAAGAGAGAGAAAAGGGGACAGAAAATTTGTTTGAAGAAGTAATAGCTGAAAACTTCCCTAATTTGGGGAAGGAAACAGATATCCAGATCCAGGAGGCACAGAGATGCCCCCAAAAACAACCCAAGGAGGTCCACACCAAGACACATAGTAATCAAAATGGCAAAAAAGTAGTGATAAAGAAAAAAAAATTGTAAGAAGCAAGAGAAAAGACAGTTACATACAAGGGAAACACATAAGGCTATCAGTAGATTTTTCAGCAGAAACTTTGCAGGCCAGAGGTGAGTGGCATGATATATTCAAAGTGCTGAAATCTGCAGCCAAGAATACTCTATCTAGCAAGGCTATCATTCAGAATAGAGGGAGAGATAACGAGTTTCTCAAACAAACAAAAAAACTAAATGATTTCATTACCACCAAACCAGCCCTACAATATTAAAGGGGACACTTTGAGAGGGAAGGAAAGACCATAAGTGAAAGTATGAAAAGAAAAAACACACAAAAGCAGTAAAAATCAGTATCTCTTAAAAATCAGTCAAGGGATTCACAAAATAAAAGGATGTAAAATGTGACACCATATACCTAAAACATGGTAGAGAGAGGAGTAAAGAATGGGTTTAAATTTAAGCTTCCATCAACTTAATATAGACTGCTATATGCAGAAGATGTTATATACAAACCTACTGGTAGCCACAAATTAAAAACCAGTCATAGATATGCAAAAAATAAAGAGAAAGGAATCCAAGTTTATCACTACAAAAAGCCAACTAACTGTGAAAGAAGAGAGAAAGAGAAGGAAAGAGAAGAACTACAAAACAGCCACAAAATGAGTAACAAAATGGCAATAAGTACATACTTATTAGTAATTACTTTGAATATAAATGACTAAATGCTCCAATCAAAAGACATAGGGTGACAGGGGTGCTTGGGTGGCTCAGTCAGTTAAGAGTCAGGGTCTTGATTTCAGCTCAGGTCATGATCTCAGGGTCATGAAATTGAGCCCCTCATCATGCCCAAACTGAGTATGGAGCCTGCCTAAGATTCTCTCTGTCCCTCTGCCTCTCACCCCTGCTCATGCTGTCTCTCAAAAAAAGAAAGAAAGAAAAAGACATAAGGTGACAGAGTAGATAAAAAAATAAGACCCACCTATATGCTGCCTACAGGAGACTCATTTCAGACCAAAAGACATCTTCAGATTGAAAGTGAGGGGATAGAAAAATATTTATCATGCAAATGGATGTCAAAAGAAAGGCAGGGTAGCAATACTTTTATTGGACAAAATAGACCTTAAAACAAAGACTGTAACAAGAGACAAAGAAGGACACTATATAATAATAAAAGGGACAATCCAACAAGAGGATATAACAATTGTAAATATGTACCCAACATGGCAGCACCCAAATTCACAAAACATTCATAACAAACATAAACAAAATAATAGTAATACAATAATAGTAGGGGACCTTAACACCTCATTCACATTGATAGATCATCCAAACAGAAAATTAACAAGGAAACAGTGGCTTAAATGACACATTGGACCAGATAGTTTTAACAGACGTATTCTGAACATTCCATCCTAAAACAGCAGAATACATATTCTTTTCAAGTGCACATGGAATACTTTCCAGAATACATCACATATTAGGTCAAAGAACAAGTTTCAACAAATCTTTAAAAATCAAAGTCATACTATGCATCTTTTCTGATCACAATGTTATGAAAGTAGAAATCAACAACAAGAAAAAATCTGGAAAGACCACAAATAAATGGAGGTTAAATAACATGTTGGGTCAACCAAGAAGTCAAAGAAGAAATAAAAAATTACATGGAAACAAATGAAAGTGAAAACATAATAGCCCCAAGGGATGCAGCAAAAGTGGTTCTAAGAGGGAAGTTTATAGCAATACAGGCCTACCTCAAAAAGCAAAAAAAAATCTCAAATAAACAACCTAACTTTACACCTAAAGGAGCTAGAAAAGGAACAACAACAACAAAAAAAAAAACCCAAAACCAACAGAAGGAAGGAAATAATAAAGATTAGAAGCAGAAATAAATGCTATAGAAACTAAAAAAAAAAAAAAAAAAATAGATCAATGAAACCAGGAGCTGGTCCTTTGAAAAGATAAACAAAATTGATAAACCTATAGCCAGACTCAACAAAAATAAAAGAGAGAGACAAAGAGAGAGAGAACCTGAATAAACAAAATAAACAAATAAAAGAGGAGAAATAACAAAATAAATAAAAGAGGAGAAATAACAAAATAAATAAAAGAGGAGAAATAACAAAATAAACAAATAAAAGAGGAGAAATAACAAAATAAACAAAAGAGGAGAAATAACAACCAACACCACAGAAATACAAACAATTATAATAGAATCATGAAAACCAATATGCTAACATATTAGACAACTTAGAAGTGGATAAATTTCTAGAAACATATAAACTACCAAAACTAAAGCAGGAAGAAAAAAAAAATTTGAACAGACCAATTACCAGCAGTGCAATTGAATCAGTAATCAAAAACCTCCCCAAAAACAAAAGTTCAGGACCAGATAGCTTCATAGATGAATTCAACCAAACATTTAAAGAAGAGTTAATATCTATTCTTCTCAAACTATTCCAAAAAATACAAGAGTCAGGAAAACTTCCAAGTTCATTGTATGAGGCCAGTATCACACTGATACCAAAGCCAGATAAAGATACCACCAAAAAAAAAGAGAAATATATGCCAATATCTCTCATGATTATAGATGCAGAAATTTTCAAAATTAGCAAATGGAATACAATACATTTAAAAAATCATATACCATGATCTTTATTTATTCCTGGGATATTTATTCCTGGGATGCAACAGTGGGTCAATATTCAAAAAACAATCAACGTGATATGTCACATCAATAAGAGAAAGGATAAAAACCATATGATCATTTCAATAGATGCAGAAAAAGCATTTGACAAAATATAACATCCATTCATGATAAAAACACTAAGCAAAGTAGGTTTATCTCAACATAATAAAGGCCTTATAGAAAAACGCTAAGCCAACATCATACTCAATGGTGAAAAACTGAGAGCTTTTCCCCTAAGGACAGGAACAAGACAAGGATGTCCACTCTCACCACTTTTATTCAACATATTACTGGAAGTCCTAGCCACAGCAATTAGACAACATAAAGAAATAAAAGGCATCCAAATTCATAAGGAAGAAGTAAAACTCTATTTGCAGATGACATGATACTGCATAGAAAACTCTAAAGACTAGACCAAAAAGCTACTAAAACTGATAAATGAATTCAGTAAAGTCTCAGGATACAAAATTAAGGTGCAGAAATCTGTTGCATTCCTATACATTAATAATGAAGCAGCAGAAAGTGAAATTAAAGGGCACCTTGGTGGCTCAGTCGTTAAGTGTCTGCCTTCGGCTCAGGTCATGATCCCAGGGTCCTGGGATCGAGCCCTACATCGGGCTCCCTGCTCAGCAGGAAGCCAGCTTCTCCCTCTCCCACTCCCCCTGCTTGCATTCCTTCTCTCACTGTGTCTCTCTCTGTCAAATAAATAAATAAAATCTTAAGGAAAAAAAAAAGAAAGTGAAATTAAGAAAACAATTCCATTTACAGTTGCACCAAATACTATAAAATATCTGGAATAAACTTAATCCAAAAGGTGAAAGACTTGTACTCTGAAAACTATAAAACACTGATGAAAAAAAATCAAGACAATGTGAAGAAATGGAAAGACATTCCATGGGTTGAAGAAGAAATATTGTTGAAGTGTCTGTACTACCTAAAGCAATCTACAGATTTAATGCAATCCCTATCAAAATACCAACAGCATCTTTCACAGAACTAGAACTAAACAATCCTAAAATTTGTAAGGAACCACAAAAGACCCCAAATAGCCAAAGCAATCTTGAAAAAGAAAAAACTGGAAGAATCACAATTCCAAATTTCAAGTTATATTACAAAGTAGTAGTAATGAAAACAGTATGGTACCGACATAAAAATAGACACATAGATCAACAGAATAGAACAGAAAATCCAGAAATAAATCTACAACTGTATGGTCAATTAATCTTCAACAAAGGAAGAATGAATATAGAATGGGAAAAAGACAGTCTCTTGAACAAGTGGTGTTGGGAAAACTGGACAGCTACAATGCAAAAGAACGAAACTGGACCACTTTCTTTCACCATACACAAAAATAAACTAAAAATGGACTAAATACCAAAATGTGAGACCTGAAACCATAAAAATCCTTGTAGATAGCACAAGCAGTAACCTCTGACATGTCTGTAGCAACATTTTTCTAGCTATGTCTCCTGAGACAAAGGAAATAAAAGCAAAAATAAACTATTGGGACTATATCAAAATAAAAAGCTTCTGCACAGCAAAGGAAACAATCAACAAAACTAAAAGACCTACTGAATGGGAGAAGATATTTGCAAATGATATATCCAAAAAAAGGTTTGTATCCAAAATATATAAATAACTGATACAACTCAATACTCAAAAAACAAATAATCCAATTTGAAAATGAGCAGAAGACATGAACAGGCATTTCTCCATAGAAGATCTAAAGATGACCAACAGACACATGAAAAGATGCTCAACATCACTCATCATCAGGGAAATGCAAATCAAAACTATAATAAGATATCACCTCATAACCTGTCAGAATGGCTAAAATCAAAAACTCAAGAAACAGCAAGTGTTGGCAAGGATGTGGAGAAAAAGGAACCCTGGTGCACTATTGGTGGGAATGCAAACTGGTGCAGCCACTGTGGAAAATAGTATGGAGTTTCCTCAAAAAGTTAAAAATAGAACTACTACTGGGTATTTATCCCCAAAATACAAAAACATTAATTCAAAGGGATACATGCACCCTTATGTTTATAGCAGCATTCTTTATAATAGCCAAATTATGGAAATAGACCAAGTGTCCATCAACTGATGAATGGATAAAAAAGATGCGACATATATATCCTTTATATATACATATAAAGGAATATTACTTGGCCATAAAAAAGAATGAAATCTTGCCATTTGCAACAACAGGGATGGAGCTAGAGAGTATTACACTAAGCGAAATACGCCAGTCAGAGAAAGACAAATATAATATGATTTCACTCATATGTGGAATTTAAGAAACAAAACAAATGAGCAAAGGAAAGAAAAGAGAGAGAGAAAGGGGCAAACAAGGAAACAGATTCTTAAACTATAAAGAACAAACTGATGGTTACCAGAGGGGAGGTGGGGGGGAATAGGGGATGGGGATTAAAGAGTACACTTATGATGAAAAAAAAAAGAAAAGAAGATATAAGCAAAACCCAAAAACCTCAAAAAAAGAAAGAAAACTATTTTTTTCTTCTTTTTAGGACTATTAGAACTAATTTAATAGTACTGTTTTAAGCCCTTTTCCTCAGGAAATTATCAATGTGTTGTACTTGTTTAAATATATTGTTATCAAAAATGGATTGGATTAAACTCTGAATCACAATCTTGCTTTCTAGTCTCATGAATTTAAGCTGGAGGAGCTGGCTATATTTTCACTGATTTTACCAAAGTTAATTTTTCTGAAATAAATTTTTGCTATTTCATTCAAAGCTTTTTTCCATAGGCTTTGCATAATACACACATTTGTACATCATGCATCTGTGCTCCTCACTTTCATTTCTCCTTCACGCTATCTCCCATGGATGAAGGAAATGGAGCTGATGTGTCAGAACTGTGTATAGGGGCAGGTGAGGGGCTGAATGTTGTAGGTGTGAATGTGGGGGCCTGTGTTTAGACTGCATCTGTTGGTATGTGAGAGCAAAGGTTCAAAGAGCAAGGATCTGTGTTAGAGTTCAGTGCTTGCTAAAAACTGTGCATGATGGCATTATTTTTATATCAGTTTTCAGTTAAAACACTGATTTTCAGGTTTTTGAGTGTGTGTGTGTGCACTATCACAGATCTCAAATTAACGTAAAGAAGATCTCTAATGGAATCCATAAAGTTTTAGGAAAGGACTGTGTAGACCTTGTTGTGATATGTCATCTGTCACGCTTACAATGTAACTTGACGTTTTACAACTCTATATTACCATTCTCCAATATGTTTATATTCAAATTATTTATATCTTTTTCCCCCCACATATTGGAATTAGAAAATGTCCTTAACACTATCACACACACACCAACATATCCCTATTCTTGTAATACTTTTTTTTACCTGAATTTTAATGCTATAATTCTTAGAAAGGATGATTTTATAAACATAACTAAATTATATTTTTCAGTGTGATACTTTTTCACAAAATGCAGCACATCAAAGGAATCTGTATAAGAATCAATATTCTTGGATTCTACTTCTAGCCCTGGCGTTAACTTGGCACATAATCCTGAGCAAATAAAATCTTGTGATTCAATACTCAGACTTCTCATCTGAACTGAAGTGGTTTAATTAAATAATCCTCAAGGTCCTTCCAAGGTCCGTGACTCCCTAAAAGAGATGATTTGTAAACCATAAATATTACCTTTGTGATTAATAGGAAAGAATATGAAGTACTTTTGAAGCCTTATCCAGTGATTTTATCTTAGTCCTGGATAATAGATTTATACATTTAGTTGGGAATAAAAATGCTTGAAGTTTGAATATTGCCCTTCTTCTCTCAATTTGAGACAGCCTTAGAGTACAAAAGATACTAAATAATTATGATGCAATAAGCTTTGCAAAGGAAAGGACTTTGTTTTGGTCACTGCTAAATCCCCAGTTCCCAGAATAATGCCTAACATATGGAGGGAATTAAAACTTGCTAAATGAATAACAAGAAAGTGTCAAGATGGAAGGATTTATAAAACCCAGTAAGAAAACAGAGAGAAGGCTTTGCAGGAAGGATGATAATTGAGCTAAATCTATAGGGATGAACTAGAGTTTGCTAAGCAGAGAAGGAAATAAAAACATTGCAGACAGAGCCAAGTGTGTTGTGGCAAAAACAGGAAGTTATCTTCAAGATCCATTCTTCTTCCTTCCCTAGAAACAGAACTTCTAAGCCCATGACCACTGGAATGAAGACTATATCAAAACCTAACAAATCCAAACCCACTTTAATCACAATTTTTTTTAGATTTTTTTTATTTTTTATTTATTTGAGAGAGAGAGAGCAAGAGAGAGCATGAGTGAGGGGAGAGGTGGATGGAGAGGGAGAGCCCACTTTATCAATTTTAACTCAAATTTTTAAAAGGGAATTAGCAGTAGTTGCTGTCACAATCAAGTAAAAACAATTGTCCAATACAAAACATTTTATAGGCAACTAATAGTCACTCAAGTTCCAAACTAGTCTACCCTGACCCCCTCCTAAATTTCCTAAAATGGTGCAGGAATTGGGAAGTCAAAGGGCTTGGTTGAAGGCCTAGAGATATCAGCACCGTGACTTTGGGCAAATCTCTGGATCTTTTTCATCCTCCGTTTTCCCACTTGTAAAATGACAGTCATCAATGATAATCAGTCCCAATCCAGGAATCATTACCTACCTTTGCAATACAGCTTGAAGTATCATTTCAAGATGAAAAATTTTAAAGCTGCCTTTAGTGAGTGGCTTCATAAATATGCCTATATATTAACATTTTCATGGCTAAAATCAATATCACTCTCTCATTGATGTTTTTCAGTTCAGTGAATTGGATGATGTAAGTTCTAAGATTTTACATTTCTCCATGAGACCTAAAAAAACTTTTCCTTTTGGGGGGGGGGAACTGAAACCTATAAACTTTTTTACATTCCTTGAATTCACAAGTAAATATTGCTCGCTTCTGAGATGCTCTCTCAATGATGCCTTTGAATTTTAATACTGTGTGGCTAATCCCAACTTTGGCTTGAGACTGGGACACCCTTCTTCAGTCTCATGCTTCAGGAGCCATTCCTGCTTCACCTGAACAGTCACCTGATGCTTACATAGCTTTCTGTGCCTCTTAAATGTACCCTTAGTGTCAGAATGTAACTGGACAATAGGACTCACCTAGTGGCTGGGTCAGGTTATCACAGTTGAACTAACCTGGCAAACTCAATGGATCTAAGCCAATAGTTAAGGAGTTCAAGGATGGATAGGGCCACTGCTAGTAAGGCAACCTCTCCCCATTTCTATCTTTCACTGCCTAGCACACATAAGGACACATATTACATAAAATGCAAAAAAAAAAAAAAAGTGCTCTTAACTCATAGGACTACCATGCAAATTACTATTGGCTTTCAGGAATTTTTAACCCTTTTAAAGAAATCTCTGGCATATAGGTATACAATAGAAATTGATGGCTTTCGGGCGCCTGGGTGGCTCAGTTGGTTAAGCGACTGCCTTCGGCTCAGGTCATGGTCCTGGAGTCCCGGGATCGAGTCCCGCATCGGGCTCCCTGCTCGGCAGGGAGTCTGCTTCTCCCTCTGACCTTCCTCCCTCTCATGCTGTCTCTCATTCTCTCTCTCTGAAATAAATAAATAAATAAAAATCTTTAAAAAAAAAAAAAAAAAAAAGAAATTGATGGCTTTCTAAAGTGGTAGATGAAGACAGGTTAAACGCAGAGGGGTATATCGTAATGTACCTTTAACTTATGCAAATTTCGCTATATGAGAGAGGGCAGGGGCAAAGAAAGAAAAGTTTACTTAGAATGATTCTGCTTTCCATTCTACTCCCTATGTTTAAGCACAGGAGTGATTATGATATGAGAAATGACTTTCATGCCATTCTTACAATGAGACACTCATCTGTATGCTCTGAGATGGTTTCCAGTACTCCAACCATCAGGTTTGCTTACTTTTCACCCAAGAGCAAGAGAAAAGGCAAAGAGAAAGTACACTCACAAACTGATTATGCCCTTTCCCACAAAAAGATGCTCTCCTACATATCTTTCCCAACTACTCTGCTGAGGAACAAATTAGCCCCAAATTTAGCAATTTAAAGTAACAAATATTATCTCACAATTTCTATGGCCAAGAATCTGGGTACAGCTTAGCTCAGGTCTCCTGGCTCAAGATTTCTTACAAAGCTTTGGGTGCCTGAGTGGCTCAGTCAGTTAAGCGGCTGCCTTCGGCTGAGGTCATGATCCTGGGGTCCTGGGATCAAGTCCCACATTGGGCTCCTTGCTCAGTGGGAGTATGCTTCTCCCTCTCCCTCTGCCTGCTGCTCTGCCTACCTGTGCTCTATCTATCTCACTGTCAAATAAAATCTTAAAAAAAAAAAAAAAGATTTCTTACAAAGCTTCAATCAAATAATCAACTAGGACTGCAGTCATTTCAAGGTTCAAATGGGGAAGATCTGCTTCCAAATTCACTCACATGATTGTTGGCAAGATTCAGTTCTTCCAGGCTAAGAGGACTAAGGGTCTCAGTTCTTCTCTGGCTGTTGACTGAAGATCTCTCTTGGTTTCTTGCCAGGAGGGCCTCCCCTAGGGCAGTTCATAACATAGCAACTGGCTTCAATCAGAGTGAGCAAGTGAGAGACCAAAAGAAAGTAAACAAGATGCAAGCAAGTGTCACATTGGTGCCTAATCCTGGTGGTGACATCCCATCACTGTTTGCTATATTCTGTTCATTAGAAGCAAACCACTAGGTCCAACCCACACTCACAGGCATGAAGACCGGGAGAAGGATCACTGGGAGCCAACTTAGAACTGCCAACCCCACCAACCAACGGATAGTTTTCCAGCATTCTTATTTCAAAGCTGCAATGCAAAAATCTGCTACAAAGATATAGAAATCTGTTCAGAATTTTTGTCAACGTATGTCTCTGTATATTTTGAATAAGTGCAGGTTTGTAGAAATCAGTGAAAGGAGTTTCAAGCAGAACTAGACTCAAATAAACTTTTGAAACCCACAGTAGGTAAAACCATGTGTTTCTTCCTGGTCTTGAGGGTATAGCTGCCCAATTTGTGCCCTGTGAATGGATCTAATTGTATTCTAGACACTGATTCCTTAGTGGAGTTGAGTGTGTGGGATAGTGTGCCCCAAGATTCCTACAGATGGCAAGCAGAACAATATCTTTTTCCCCCATTCTGCCAAGATGCAGGGATTGCAGTCAAGGCCGTGCTTTACCACCTGGCACCTCCTTCCGCAGGCCACTGAGAGCACACCAACATGGACTTAACATGAATGAGGAGGCTCTGGTCCTGCTGGGGGAGTCTGTGCTGTGGGTACCCAAGAGGCAGAAAAAGTAGATTTGGTCAGCTTGGGCAGGGGCTTCTGACCAGTGTAGCTCCCAACCCAGCATTTGCCCTAAGTCTCTATTTTCACATTTATTCAATGCTCCTGTCTATTTGCAACCGATGTGTCATTTTAGGGACATCCAAGTTACCTGCAGAGTAACCATACTGACAATGCATGTGTGATAGAAACACATTAAGTGAATTTGAAAATTTTTTATAGAATTCAAAAACCATGTCATCACAAGAAATGTCAACATTATGTTTGCCAATGAAGAAAAGGAAAAGCTATTGGTTTTTATGTTTTCAAAAGTAGTGAATTTCTGAATGGAAATGAAAATGTTATTTTAAGTTTTTTTTATTTCTTTCTGTCACCCATTTGTGAACAATTTCTTATTAATAGTGACTATCAACAATTTGAAGAGCTTTTTATTGAAGAGCATTGATAAGAATTACGTGTAGCCATTTCAAGGATAATTCACACATAAAATGTCATGTTTAAGGAGGCAAACTCATGTTTATCAAATTAAACTTAAACATTTTATTTGGAAATTTCAGACTAATTCAGTATCTAATATCTTCCCTTATACTTTATATTGTATTTATTCATCGTAATTATAATATAAATAAAATGTAATAGATGCTTTTACCAAGTCCTACGTAGAAGTCCTCAAACCTCCTCCAGTTTATCCCAATTTCTGTATATACTATGAACTAAAAGAAAGTTTAGGAAGCTTTGGTTTAGAGCAAGTTGCCTGACTGTGTTGATTATTTATCTGTTGTTTTTCAGCTTTATACTTAACCTTTGTAATCTGTTCTGTATTCCTCGGGGCCTGAGGTCTGCACATTATGTTTCTCAGACTCCCTGCCAGTGGCCTCCTGTTGGCATCTGCCAATGGCAGGCATTGGGAAAGATCAGAGGAAGGGAGAAGTGTTGTACTTCTACATTCGGTAACAACAGACGGGGCAGTAGGGCTGCAGGCTCCAGCTGCCCAGGCAGCAACAGAATCTCTTTACCGTTTATAACCCTAGCCACGGAGGGAAATTTCTGACAATTCCAGTCCCTGAAGTGACCACATCCATAGCTGCCCAGGGACAGGAACAGGCTCGTGGGTACAAGCTTAGAAGCATCGGGAGTTTTCCTAACTCTGCGTATCTCCCCTTCTTCCTTTTGCTCTTTCAGCCCTTCCAACACTTTGTAAACAACTTCCTGTATTAAATCCCTCATGTTTGAAATACTGACCATGGTTTCTGTTTTCCTGACTGAATCCAGAATAGTAAAATGAGTTTTGTGTGAGGAGGAATTACTTTTCTTTTCTCAAAGGCCCTAACAGCCTCTGGGAAAAGAGATGTGGAGGTTGAGTTTGGTCAGTCTAGGTCCATGCAGAGTATTTGACTCTAAGTTGTCTTCTCTTTCCTAAAGCATGGAGAGAGGGTGTTGAGGATGGACAGTGAATGAAGAAAGAAGCACAGTAACAACAAATGGCTTACAGTTTTACCGAGTTGACCTTAAAAGCCACTGGCAAATTCTGACTGGCTGGATGAGGTCTCCTGCTTCAAAATTCAGCTTGGTGTCAGAAAAAAATATTCCCATATTGCTGATCTCTCTTAGTTGCCATCTCACCATTTAGTTACAATCTATACTTCTGTCTGGTGTTTCCTTACTTGGTATTATTAATGACTTTGCATCCTATTAGAAAATTGAATGTTGAACCATTTATCCAGGCAGCCTGAATTACAAATATCAAATATTACTATTTTCCTAGAATTAAGGAAAAACTTATAAATCTTGGTGTACCCCTTCTCTTGGTTTACCAGCTACTGAATAAATGAGGTGCTTTTTTCATTCCTGATTTGATCTAAGATCAACAGAACAGAAGATCTTAAAATACACACTATAACTCCACTCCAGAGAGGCATAAAAATCATTTCTTTTTTAGACTTTTTCTATATTAACTGACTAGTTGCATTCCAAGATATCTGTAGCTTTTCCAGAAACATCAACTATTGTATAAACTATTGTATGAGTTATATTTCACTCTTAAACTCCTCAAATACTTACAGAAAAGGCAGATACATCTCTATTAATTACCTGTACAACTTGATATACATTTGTTTTTGTGTACCCAAGCTTTGCTATGGAAGAACACAATGACCTAGTAGCCTCTAACTGCACCTTGTAGTCTGCATCTACTTCATCATGCACTGAAGTGATTGTTAGAGAGTCTGACAGGCTTTTCTCCACTTCCTCTCTGCTTCTGCTTTCCCTGGAGCAATGTGAGAATGGAGTGGTGTACAAGGCAAAGTGTAATGCCTGGGGAACCCGGGTAGACAGAGAATATACCAGCACAGCTGAGGAGAAGAAAGCAATTAATTATATTCCCTTTCTGCTTCACTTCTTTTAACTGAAATGAAATTTCCCCAGGAAAAGGTGCATTTGCTATAAACCCCAAACTGTCCATTCCTAGTGGTGGGCTGGTGATTGGATCAGACTCAGAGCTAGAATGTGAACTGCAGCCCATCTTTACCTCTGTTGTGTGGGGTGTGTGGGATGTGTGTGAAATGGCAATTAATGATGGCTCAGCTTGGCTTTTGGAGTCATTGTGGTATGTTTTAATGACTTTCAATGTAGTGGTTTCCAGTAAGCCTTGTTTGTAGAAGTAGAAAGAGAGTCCATTTGTAACTACAAAAGCCTCAGATGATGTCAATATTAATGCAATCACTTTAGAGTTATGCAGAGAAAGTGTTCCAGAATACCAGCCCAAAGATTTATCATACAACAGCAAGTTTCTGTCTTTTTGGGTTCTCTTTCCTTATTAATTCAAGTTCAAAGATATTTAATCCAAAGTTGTGTAAATGTTCTTTTGTAACATACTTGTTTTTTGAACTTCCTTCTGTGTCATATTCTCAAGTTTATGCTTGATGCTAATATGCATTTGACCACATTTTCCAAAAATTTTCTATGGTTATTTTTATGCCACACACCCCCTTTACATATTTCTTGCACTTGCATTTTTTTTCTGCTTGGATTGCTCAAAAGTCTGTTGTGACAGCAAAGTGAGCTGAGAGCTTCACATTTTTAAGGTCACTGCCGCAACTTAAAGTTGTACATTATCAAACTGGATCTGCCATTACTAAGAGAAAAACATTTTGCCTCAACCTGCCTGCAGCCCAACCCAGACTTTAAAAAGTCTTTCTTATCATACAGCATATCAGAGGTGTGGTTTGAACACACAACCACCCAACAACACCACCAAAAGTCTTCAGGGACTGTCTGAATAGCTGTCTTCTTTAATAAAAATAAGACTAAGATGTCCTTTGGATAATTTCTGGCTACAAAGGGCAGCTAAACCACCAGGACCTTCACTGCTGGTGAAATTCATCTTTCCCTTGAGAAAGATAAACGTTTTGCACCTGAGCCACAGAGAAATTATATTTCCTAGCTTTGCTTGTAACACAACTGAAAAAAAAAAAAAAAGTATTTTGATTCAAGGCAGAGGTCACAAAGGGGAAACTAAGCACATAGTCCTGGTAGTGGGAAGCAGCGTTCTCCAAAAAAGAGTGCACACACCTCAATGTACAGGGAGTCACTGGGGCATGGCTTGGAAATATTAGAACTTTCTACACCTACTTTTCATCTCATCTTTTGAACATCACTATTTATGTCTGTTCTATGATGTATGGAAAATGTTGGTACAATATAACATATACACAAGTACATATGAAATTGAAGATACGTGTTCACATTTGTTTGGGGGTACATAAACCAGAACATTTGAAGACCACTGGCCCAGAGCATACAGTTTATAAATTATGAATGATTCTCTATCTGCCATAAGGATTAAGAACTCTTGCTCAATAATTTTCTCTTGCTCTTGTTTAGCCAAATCTATTGATTCAGCTCAAAGGAGAAAGGAGAGGAAGCCTTGTTATTATTTTCAGAGACTCGCATCCAAAGGGGTAGAGACACAGTAATCTATTTTTGCTGTCAAAGAGCTGAGGATGAGACTTGAATTCTGCCTTAAGGCAGACTGGCAAGGTTCTACGGAGGAAGCTTCTCAAAAGAAGTTTGGCATTTAAAATCTTGATAAGAGAAGATGGGTAAGGGCCCTTTTGAGAGGGAATGAATAGCATAAACAAAGGAAAAAGGAGACAAAAATACAAAGATTGTTTAGTAAACAGTGAGAGGTTTAGCCCAATGAGAGGGAAAGAATAAGACTGGCTTAGTGACTGAGGCCAGTTTCTCAGGGGCTTTAATGCCTTGCTAAGAAGTTTAACATTGTTCTGAAATCAATGAGGAAAAAACTGAAGTTATTTTGTTTTAGTTTGGCTTCAATGGGACGCCTGGGTGGCTCAGTCAGTGGTGTCGGACTCTCGGTTTCAGCTCAGGGTCCTGACATCAATTGAGCAGCATCCCACTCTGTGTTCAGCGGGGAGTCTGCTTCCCCCCTCTCTCTCTCCCTCTGCCCGTCCCCCTGCTCATGCACATACACACACTCTCTTTCTAAAATAAATAAATAAATAAATAAATAAACCTTTTTAAAAAACAAAAAACAGTGGCGCCTGGATGGCTCAGTCGGTAAAGCATCTGCCTTCCGCTGGGGTCATGATCCTGTGGTCCTGGATCCTCCCTGCTCAGTGGGGAGTCTCCTTCTCCCTCTGCCCTCCCCAGCTCCTGCACTCTCCCTCTCTCTCTCTCTCAAATAAATAAATAAAATCTTAAAAGAAAAAAAAGTTAAAAACACACTTATTCCAAGATTTACATTAGAAAGATTAACTTGTGTATCAGTGTGATTGGGAAGAGAACAATTAGGGAACTGATGTGATTATCTAGATGGAAAGTATCATGGCCTAAATTATGGCCATGATGGCAGTGAAAATGTAGAGGACATATTTAGGCACCTAAATATACCTAAATATATCTCCTAAATATGATCTAGAGATATCTTTGGATAATAAGATACAGAGATATCTTTGGATAATAGAGATATATTTGGAAGGGCTATCAGGTAGTTGGATGGGAGAATTTTGATTCTGAGATTATAAGATTAAAAGACTGGAAGAACAGTGGTACAATTAACTGAAATAAAGCTGCAGGGAAAAATAGGTCTTGGGGAGCCATGAAGAAGTGGGTCACTTAGGCCAAGTTTTCTGAGATAATGAAGATTTGCATGCAGAAAGTTTTTTGAGGAGTTTGGTGATTCACTAGGAGGACTAACAGGACTTGGCACATAGCCATACTTGCAGATATAAGTTATTACAGCAAAAGGATATAAAGAAAAACCAGCAAGGGGGAAAAGGTGCATGGGATGAAGTCCTGAGGAAACCAAGCACAAGCTTCTGCCTCTCTCCCCATGGAGTCACACAGAACTTGTGTGGCAGCACATGCGAAATGGTGTCCACTAGGGAAGCTCATTAGAGATTCAGTGCCCAGGTTTTTTATTGGACGCTGGTCACATAGGTATCTTTGGCCTCGCACATACCGAAATCCAGACTCCCAGAAGGAAAGGAGGTATTTAGCATACATCACGTTGTTTCTACAACAATTTAGGCACAGCGAGCTGCTCTTACCAGTTCTGGGAATGGCATAAACCCTACTGAAACCCAAGTTCCCAGGCCAGCCAAGGGCCAAAGTTATAAGCAGGTGTTTCAGAGGATAATAGTCTCGGGCGGCTAAGTTAACTCTTTTCTGCATAGGCAGAACATGACCTGTACGGAAGGAAAGGGAGCAGGACTGGGCAGAGGGGAAAGTTGAACCATGAAGCAGTTGTGGCAAAGGCCTCAGTCAATCCCACAGAGAGCTCTGCAACTGGATGGTCCTTCAGAAATGTCCTAAATGGAGCCCAGGGGGCCAGACCTCCCTACTCCCACATTGACTAGGCATTGTGAGCCCCTTTCAGCTGAGAGCAATTCCTAGGCAGGGAAGGAATTGAGCCCTCCATAGGCAACCCCCAGAAAGCTGGTTCAACGAGTGTTTTTCCTGTGGTTGGCACACCCCAGCATCTCAGAAGGCATGATGAATTGAGTTGGTTGCATAAATGACACCATTGCTCCTTTGTTAATTTGATCCAACCACTTTGAAGATGTTGGGAATTCTAATAGAAATTCAAGTTCAGGGTGTCTAAATTCAAGCAATAAGGATGTATAGGTATATATGACAAGCTATAAGAGTATATAGGACACATAGGACAGACTATTTCTAAAGCATCTTGGCACCTGAGGGCCCTCAGTACAGCCAGACTTTTATCTTTGCACTAACATCTGCCTAAATACGATTACCAACACCACCAACTACTTAGAGGAATTCTTCATTGGAATGCTTTGCCCAGGACCCTGGAATCTGCTCCATGGGCAGACAGAGGTAGCATCCTAGCCCTTAATTGAGAAGGTGTCCAGTTTCCAAGTACTCAAAATAATATTCAAACATCATTTTGCTTGATATCTTGGTTTTCACATCTCTTTTACAAATATTAAGTCTTCTGATCTTATGTAAACTTCAGCAGGCAACGTGACGATTCTTATAATTGAGGAAATTGAGGCTTAGGGGTTACAGGATGAACCTAGAGTTCCACTGCCAGTAAGTAACAGATGCAGGCCCGAGATCTGATGAGTCTGATCTCTGGTGTTCTTTCCACTACCCCACACATGTCTCCTCTGCATCATAAAATCCCTCTCCTAGAAAACAGAACCAGAACCTGGATGTGCTGCAGGGAGACTGGAGATTTTTTTTTTTTTAATTAAAAAAACGAACCTTTAAAAGATATAGTCTTCATTTTATTTGGCGCTGAAGAGCCAGAATCACTAGTGCATAGGAGACCAACAGGCATGAACGTAATGAATGAGGAGGCTGTGGAGGTCTGCAAAGAGCAATTCCTGCTTTGGGAATTCAAATATTCTGCTGTGTGAGAGAGATTCTGTTGGTTTTGGAAATACCGTGAATCATTTCCTGAAAGAGAAAAATAATGGAAGCTTTTCAATCCAAGTTTCCAAGAAATGTTCTTTAAAGGCAGAAGACACTTGGGAACACCAGGCCATGTGTAGAGGCCTTTGCTGTTTGCTGGACTTATACACTGGGTACCCACCGAGAAGCTCCTACATACTAGCAGCGGCTTCTTCCTCCTTGGTGGTCACGTGGTTAAAGGAGATTTGTTTCTCTCTGTTCTCACAAGTTACACTGGTCAGGGATGCATTACTTTGATGGTCAGTGAGAGTATCAGAGCCTGGAGACCCACTTTTCAGAATATTAGCAAGGGTCTTTTCACCCGGGAATTTCCAGTGAAGTCAGTACATGTGCTGTCTCTCTCACCAATAACCCCACAAGAAACTCGTGTTTGCATCTGTGAGATTTAAGTGGAGTAGACACTTGTCAGCATCAGTAAGGTCAGAACGCAGTCAGTATTTCCATTCCAAACCTCCCATGCTCCCCCTCAGTCTTTAGCCCTTTGTAAGTCAACCATAAAAATTCAAAAGTTGAAATTTGAGGCCATTTTTTTTTTTTTAAGGTTGGGAATGTTTTTCTCAAATGATAGAATTGAGATCAATGTGATCTTTCGCAGTGAGCGGCAGGGGAAGAGTGTGGCAGTGAGACGCACACACAATACACACACAATCCTGTCTCCAAGACTGAGATTGAGTAGGGATTATGTCCCATAGGAACCATCTTTTTGAGTTTCACCCAGAAGATACAGAAACTTATGAGGATTCTGAGCCCAGAACAATCTTTTCCCCAGAAGCCTTGCAGCTATGAAGAAACAGGTAGCAGTTGACAAAGTCAATCTTTAATTTAGTTGTCAAAGACGATCTCCCATTTCTGCCGCATTGCCCCTTCTGATGATCAAAATTAGTCTTCTCAGTTTGACTCAAATGATGTGTTTGTGTTTCTATGCTTTCTTCTTATTGGGGAGAAGTGAAAAGTCAAGCTTTAATAATTATAGTTGGCAGTGAACACATTTAATCCAGCTTCTTAGACATGGTTGGGATCTGTGTTGCTTTTCTGAACAGAAGAATAGCAGGGTGTGATAGGGGTTCATGTGACAAGAAATCATGACCTCCACAAGGTCAGTTCTTCAGAGGTAAAAACATACCAAAGTGCTCAGAGGTGCTCTGTTTGTGTAACCGTGTTCAGATGCGACTTTTTATACTGATAGTTATCACCTGTGCCTCACACACCAGGAAGGTGTCTAAGAAGAGGATGTATGGGACTGGAGGAAGCTCCTCAAGATTTCTACAAACACCAAAGATGCCTTTAGTGGCTAAGACTTTCGCAGCGCTCTAGCTAAACTGTGTGTTCTATCCTTAAACCTATGTTGACAATTTGATAGTAAAACATTGTACAAACTCATTCATTTCAAGAAAAGCCAGGTAATTAATAGAATTATTGATTCCTAATGTTGTAAGGAATCCCCCTAGCTACGAAATGTTGGAATATTCTTCAAACTCCAATGGCCTTTACCACCTGTTTATTTCAGACAACCCTGCCACGGTGACCCCATGTATCTTCTCATCATCTCAAAGTGCTCCACCTCAAAAATCTTAGATTCCAAAATCTACTCTTGGAAAGCAACCTCCAAACATACCTGCTGCCCCCAGAGCTGCTTTTTTTTTTTTTTTTTCTCCCCAATCTAGCTCATGGCCTTCCGGGATATCTGCAGCCTCACTGACATTACCCACCTTGCCCTTTGCATTTCTTGCTGACGTGCTTGGAATGCCCCCACCCCTGTCCCCTCAAAGCTATGTTGTGTCTTGACTTGTCCATTCTGTTATTCAGCTACTCAACCAATATTTATTGAACTAGCCTTGTGTGAGAATCATTTCACTTGGCTCCTCTGTCTGGAATGTCAGCTTCCTCTCATCCTCTCACATGGTGCTCCCTTCCTCTTCTAACTCCTACACATCATTTAAGACACAGTCTTGGAGACACATCCTCTAAGAAGCCACTCCTGACCATCCCCTCCATTCCCTCTTCTTCTTGCCCCATAATAATTTGTGCATAACTGCATCAGTGAATCAGTCTGTCATTGTTTCAGCCTCCCTCACTAGACGGTGTACTCTAGCATACTCACCTTTGGAGCGAGTGCAAGGTAATGGTTAGAGCTCAACAACCTGTTGTCACACCCTATCTCTACTGCTCAATAGCTGTTACGATCTTAAACAACTTATATAACTTTTAAGCTTCAGTTTCCTCAGTTTCCACAGTTACTACTAGAGACTGTGGGTAAGCTTAGCACAATGCTTGATATACGGTAAATGCAAAATAAATACATGTTGAATAAATAAATGTCACAGGAACACCCTCAGAGGATTCCCTAAAAGGAAGATATTTATCTTTCAAACACTTGTAGTACCAAGGAGCTCATTCCATTGTTGGATAACTCCAATTATAGTGTAACTCAAATGATATGGTTTAACTCACACTAGTTTCATTGACATAAATTAGTCCTCCACCCTCAGTGTCTCCTGCTGTGCTTAAGAATCTTGAGAACCTCTCTGGGTCCCCTGTCATGTGTATCAGCAACCCATCTCCCTCAAGTACCCCTATTTTGGCCACTACCTCCGACGTAATTGGCTGCTGTGTGATGATTACTTTTGGGGCAAAGCTCTTGGCAGCTAGTGCCCAAGGCTGCCACCACCACTGTGGCCTCAGCGCAGGAGTCACAATCCTCGTCTGTGCTACTTTGCCCCAAGTGTGGTTGAGGAGCTTTTCCCTTCATTCTCCTCAGCACATCAAAAGCCAAAACATGCAAGAAGTTGATCAAAGCTTAATGAAAGTCAGGGACAATGAATGGGAAAGGGAAAACAGAGAATGAGTCAATGCTCCATCCCCTCCATGAGGAAGCATGTCATTCCTAGCAGCCCACGTGCCTGGGGAGCTCCGCAGGGCCTCAGAAGGTGCCCTTCCTGGAAGATCCAGGCAGTTGGGCTCCAGGTCCCAGAGTTCTGATTTCTTGCCCCACCGCTGACCTCTGCTGAGGACCACTGGTGGGCGAGCAGTTCCTGTGCCTTCAGGGGAAACCCACCCGCATCATCACACAGTGACTCATCCCCAGGGCATTTCCCCAAAGCTCTATCATTTAGTCTTTCCTCTTGCCACTTTGTTGTTAATGAAAATATTAGCTACTGCATCTGGTTTCTCAAACAATCCTAGTTCATAAGAAGGTGAAATATGAAATGATTTTGTTTTTCTACAATCACTGCCTTCAACTCTGCACTGTTCACAATCTCCCTATTGTGCCCCCTGACAGTATCTCTGGCAGACCTCTAGAGTTCTCTTCACTTTCAGGGATAAAAAGCCCAATCCAGTTTAGTCCAATTTAAATCTTCAATCTTGCTTCAATACAATGACCACATTCCCTCTCCCAGCCCTGGCCAGCTCCCTTACCACGGAGGGGCTTACCTGCCCCTGGGCCACGCCCCTCTGCGGCCCACACTCCTCCTCTTCATGTGGAGACAGGGAAGAGGGACAGGAGGGACAGACAAGTGTTTCTCACCTGCCTGGGGTGTTGAAGGCCTCTGTGGAAGTGCCAGCTGTTGGCTCCCTTTCTGTGGCAGACATCCAAATCTGGTTCCCTCATTGGTGCTTATGTGAATTTTCCAAAGGCCCAATAGGAGGGCTCCCACTTCACCCATTTCTACTATCTGCTCCTATTCTTGGTGATTCACCCCACTGTTTCTTGTGGCCAGGGTCGACTTTCCTGGCAGCCACCTCTCTTGGGTGGGATGTTAGTGAGACAACCTCCACCTGGCTTCCTTCCATGGCATCCCTTTGATCCAGGGTAAAACCACATATCCATTACCAAATGCTAAATGTTGGTCATGGAAGATTCTGCACTCTACCCCTTCTCTCTGCTCTGCCTCTCCTTCCAATTCTCTTTTCCATTTACCAAATTGCACAGAGCTGGACCAGCCCATATATGGTACGAGCAGACCCTCAATTGGTAAGTGAGGAGAGAGCAGGAAAAACATCTGAAACATTTTACCTGCTCAAAACTAGATATTATATTTGGGCCTTTATATATATGATCACATATGAGCCTCAAAACTGTATTATTGCCTGTATTTTATTGGTGAGGAAATAGTAACTCAGAGAGCTTAAGTACATTTCTCAGGATTGCACAGCTAATAGTGGTAGATCTAGGACTTAGACTCAGTGCATCAGATTAAAGCCATTTTACCTTTATACAATGTCCCTCATATAGAAAGTTCTTGTGGTTGAACTGAGTTCTGCATCCTTGGAACTTTAAACCGCTCAATCCTAATTCTGCTTTTAGAGCCACACTAACAAAGTCTAACCCTCTCTTTATGCCAAGAGTTTCAGATTTTGCTTACTCTAGAATTTGGCACATGGCTGGCTTTATCAGATCAGGCAGTTATGACTTTTCATTTAAACACTTAAAGACAGTTATGGTCCCTGTTGCTTCTTTCCTCTAAGCTAAGTGTCTCCATCTCCTTCACCTGATTTTCTCATGCATCCAGACCCTGAGTAGTATTTTACAAACATAATTAAAGACTGGGAGAACTTTTGGCTTCCTTGTTGTTTCTCCATGTTTCTCTTTGGCTTTTTCCTATCCTACTTCCAGATCCTACTTTCTGCTCACCATCTCCTTTCAGTTCCAGACTTGGTAGAGAAGGTACTGAATGAAGTCCTCCCTTTAGGCCTCAAAACTTCCAGATATAGCTCAAGATGGAGTTCAGTGAGCTACTAGTTGGTAGTAAGGATGGAGGCCTTCTCAAATTCTTTCACCATGATCCATTCTTGATCCTTCTCTTCCACAATAGGCTTTCAGATCCTTCTCATTAATTGGGAATACCAGTATACTCGTTCTTCTTCCTTTAGGCCAGTGGCCCACAATATTCTAGGAAGCTTTTAAGCTAAAATAGCTGGGCTCACCCCCCTTACTTATCTTCTCTAAGGTGGATCAGAGGCAGAGGTATAATTGTAAAAGTCCCTAGGTAAATCTGAGATGCAGTCAGCATTGAGAACTACTGCTTTAGGTGAAGTTCAACTTCTCAGCCTCATCCCACGCCCAGCTGTGTGGCACTAATGGTGGGTATCTATTCTGCAAGCTTGTTTGCTCTTACAAATCACCAGAGTGGGCCTCAGGCATTTCCTGTTTCAGCCCCCTCTTGAACTGCCCCCTAATTTCCAACTGGATAGAGAGCCTAGTTCTTCATATTTATAGGGCATTAGTGATTGGCTTACTCTGAATCCATAGAATAATCAAGTTCTTCCTGACTCAGGTCACCAGCTTTGGTTCCTCTCTCAGATTCTCTTTGGCAATCCTTTCGGGCAACTTTCCCTCTCTGCCTCAGCCTCTCTGGAAGGATCTCCCTGAATGGCCTCATTAGTAGTAACACTAACATGCCTAAAACCCCGGAAGGCCAAATTACATTATGCACACCTACATCCTTCCTTCCCACAGTCATTCTGGACAGTACTAATCAATCAGGCTGTAGATTCCTCTCAGCCAAGGCATGGCCTCTGCATTCTCTTCAATGCAGTGCTCAGGTGGCCATCACTAACTAATTAGAACTGGCGTTGAAAATGGAACCTATCAGCCTTAAACAGACAGTTTAAAATGGCTGAAATAATATCCAGCAAGGGAAGACGAGGGGCATCATCTTTATTAGCTCAGAACCTATTGTTATACAATAGGATTATATAAGAGGTCCTTCAAAACCAGAGAGATAACATGCCCCGTGCTAACTCAAGTTCAGATGTGATGTAACTAGTGACAGTTTCCCATCACCCAGGTCGTTCACTCCCCTCACAATAACACTGGCCCCATTTTCCTTGGTTGAACTTTTTGAACTCTGCTTACAGCACAATCATGGCCTTTACTCTGTGTTAAACTATAGTTTTCTTGTTATTTTGGGCTGAATATTCGTGTCCTCCCACAATTCATATGTCGAAGCCCTACCTCCCAAGTGACAATATTTGGAGATGAGGCCTTTAAAAGGTAATTAGGTTTAGATGAGGTCATGAAGGTAGGACCCCATGATGAGATTAGTGCCCTTTATAAGAAGAGGAAGACAGAGAGCTCTCTCTCTCCATGTGCATGCATCAAGGAAAAGCCATGCAAGCACACAGTGAGAGGTCATGGTCTGCAACCTGGAAAGCAGGTCCTCACTAGACACAGAATAATCTGCCAACACCTTGATCTTAGACTTCCCATCTCCAGAACTCTGAGAAATAAATGTCTACTGTTTAAGCCATTCGGTCTATGGTATTTTGTTGTAGCTGCCTGAGCTTATAACTAAGATATTTATACCCACTTACATATTGGGGATGGGATGAGGCCTTCAGAAAAAATTAGAATTTAACATATTAAGGGCTGAAGGAAGCTTTTATCCATTCTTTTTGTTCTTTTTCTTTCTACCCACTCTTTCTAGTCTTATTTGCGTTAACCAAAGAGTCAAGATTAAATTACCAATTCTTTTTTTTTTTTAAGATTTTTTTTTTTATTAATTTATTTGAGAGAGAGAATGAGATAGAGAGAGAGAGAGCATGAGACGGGGGAGGGTCAGAGGGAGAAGCAGACTCCCCGCTGAGCAGGGAGCCCGATGCGGGACTCGATCCTGGGACTCCAGGATCATGACCTGAGCCGAAGGCAGCCGCTTAACCAACTGAGCCACCCAGGCGCCCCTAAATTACCAATTCTTATATGTTAAGGTTAACAGGTGAAAAGGGGACAGTCTGAATTCATAATATATTAAAAATATGCATAAGAAAAAAACTATGAAATGTACAAATCACAACAGCATGCAAGCATTTGCCTTTTTAGTCTAACGGAGTTAGAATTGGTTTCTTTCATCTCTAATTGCTATATTTTTAAAATATAATGTGAGTATATTATTTTATGATAAAAATGATTCATGTTTTGAAATGTCAGAAGATTAAATTAATAAAATTAGTGTTATCTTTTAAAAGAAGACAGATTAAATTTCTTTTTTTGTAGATGTTCTATTTTTGTAGGGTTTTATAAAAGATACTCCCCAGGTGATATTGAGACAACAGGAATATCGAGTTTCAATTTATAAGAAATGATTAGGTTAGTTTACCAGGGTTTCATTACGAGGATCCTGAAGACTCTGCTGAAGAGCTTAAAAAATACGTAAATAAAAAGATTTTCTCTTAAAATGAGTATAAAAGTTGAAGAAACAACTATTTCTCCCATAATTTTTTTCCTGACTTTGCAGTAGATCAGACCCTGTTTAAATCCTTACTTGGCTGATACCTGCTGTGTTTTACCACAGGCAGGTTACACCCACTGTGGACTTTCCTGTCTTCATCTCTACAGTAATCTCTATCTTGCAAGCCTGTTGCACTCATTGAAAAGAAATATATAAAAAGCACAAACTGCCTCACAGAAAAAAATGCCTGAATATAGTTCATTACAGTTGAAATTCTGAGATCAAAATCTAATGTTCTTTTAATTTTCTAGCACAGTTTACTGATCTAAATCCCTTTTAGTATGTACCATGCAGGGCTGTACACTGTGCTGCCTCATCAAATATTGAAGCCATCAGAATTTTAGTGACACATTTCTCAAAAGAACATACAATAATTTGCATTGCAAAAACACATCATAAAAGAAATGGCATTTAAAAAAATAAAAAGAAAAGAAAAGAAAGAAAGAAATGGCATTTACTCATGAAGTTGGCAAATACATTTTTTCTGAGAATTCTAACTTCAGTACGATTAAATCTTCAGTGCAGTAAAGATTGGCTTCTCCATAGCACTAGATAAAGCAAGCAAGGAGAGGGCGCCTGGGTGGCTCAGTCGTTAAGCGTCTGCCTTCGGCTCAGGTCATGATCCCAGGGTCCTGGGATCGAGTCCCACATCGGGCTCCCTGCTCCACGGGAGGCCTGCTTCTCCCTCTCCCACTCCCCCTGCTTGTGTTCCCTCTCTCGCTCTCTCTCTGTCAAATAAATAAATAAAATATTAAAAAAAAAAAAAAAAAGGCAAGCAAGGAGTCTCTTCCCCCACCCTGACTCCACCTCTGAACTGCCAAGTGGGAGATCCTGGCCCAAATCTTGCCCAGTATTGGCAGTACCTGCCCACCCTCTCTGTGGCCTCAGCACTTCCTTTACTCATGATTTCTCATATTTCACACCTGAGAAGATAGTTGGAACCAGATGATAGATTCTGACTTTGTTTTCATCTCTAAGACTTGATAGTTCTAAAAACATAATTTAAAAGAGTTTTTTGTGGTTTTTTTTGTGTGTGTGTGTTTTTTTTTTTTTTTGAGGAAAGCATGGCTGATTGAATAGCTGGAGAAATGAGCAGGTCTTATCTACACTGGATTGTAAAGTCCTTGAGGGTGTGTCTTTCCAGATATACTTCTTGCCATTTTCTGTATTTTTGAAATGAATAATATTAAATTTAAAGCAAAGAAATGTAAATGAAATATCTATTCTGCCATACATAGTGCATAAATTGTACTCCTATGGAAAGCTCACGTTATCAAAAAATTTGTTATAAACATAACTATTTGCATGGGAGAGGGATTAGGATCTAGAGTTTTTTATACACAATTATTATCACTTTCGTTGTTATTACAAACAAAACACAGAATTAGTGTAACAAAAGAAAGCAGAGTTAAATGAGCAGCCAGCCACACAAAGCAGCAATGTATTCCTAGCCTGCGTGAGCCATAGCATTTTCATTTTTCTTATTTTGGTGCTAGTTCTTGATTATAATTGTAGGAAATTTGTGTTATGCAAAACATGTTCTTTAATTAGTCAATTGTCTTTCAAGCAGTTCATGTTAAGAAAACTTGCTCTGAGGAAATAGTATCTCTACTTAATACCCAGGAATGGAAGTGTGGTCCACCTCATTCCAGATCTTTTAAAGGGACCCAGCCCATCTACCCCAACCCCTTTAGAATCCCTGATTTTGAATTTTTTTTGTCCTATTTTGGTTCCATATCTTGGCTCTTGGTCTCCCCACAGACCTCCAGACTGGTATCCTGATTTCAGATTTAGTATCTCAGAAGCCTCTTCAGGACAGAGTTCTCAACCAAGCCAACCGGGGGTAAGAAGAGATCCTCTGTCCCTGAGCATTGGCACAGCGTGTGACATCTGCTGGCCTCTGCCCAGTTCTCACCTCTTCAGAGAGGAATACTGTATAGGTGTGACCAGTAAGTAAGAAACACCCGTTAGCACTCTCAATTCTTTTTCAGCCTCATCTGTGGATGCTCACTGATATGGCTGATGAGAGCAAGACAGATTCTTATGACTTCGGGAGGTTTGATCCAATCTAGTTTGGAAGAAAAGACTAGGATTTCTTCCCATCTGGAGATTCCATAGCCTATTCTTATCAGTGCTTGCAACTATAGAACAAAGTTATTTTGAGCAAGGATTTGTAGTTTACAGCTCGATTCTTTCAGTGTGAATAAGCAGTGCTATTTATAGTTATCTCATTTTATTGCTTTAATTTATGTATCTGCAAGAATCTGTTCTAATTGTGGGTGATTATCAGGAGGGAAATGTGCTCTCATGCACCTCAGGGGATTTGTTTGTGAGCTTCTCGTTTTAAATAGCCCATTTATCCCCCAGTGTGTAGAAAATCAATTTTATGGATCTTCAAACATACATAATAACCATCATGAATAATAAGGTAAATATTAAAGTGATATTAGCACATTACTTGCTTTAATGGTTTTTCTTTTCTAACTGTAAAGTTACCTATGTTTCTACTATGTACTTTCAAGGGTATTTCTAGTGTAATACAATACAAAGAGAGACTTTGACCCTCTCTATGTATTACTAGGAGAATTCAAAATTGGTTAATAGCACCGATGGGGAGATACAAGGCCTCAAACAACAGAGAAGATCCTCTAAGGCATAGAAATGACAGGACTGGATTTCTGCTAGCTATAGATGACCTTAAGGAAGCATGATATGTCCAAGCAGAGCTCACCAACCCTAACAAGTATTTGATATGTGTCTTTCCAATCCAGCCTTCTCGGTAACATAGAGTTACATTTCTCAACCAAAATTTAGATGAGAAGATTCTTTTTTTTTTTTTTTTTTAAGATTTTATATATTTATTTGACAGAGAGAGACACAGTGAGAGAGGGAACACAAGCAGGGGGAGTGGGAGAGGGAGAAGCAGGCTCCCCACCGAGCAGGGAGCCCGATGCAAGGCTCGATCCCAGGACTCTGCGATCACGACCCGAGCCGAAGGCAGACGCTTAACGACTGAGCCACCCAGGCGCCCCAGATGAGAAGATTCTTTTTCTCAAAACTGGAAATACATTTTTGTTGCTTTACTTATACTGTTCCCCGCAACAGTACCATATTCTCTAATACTCTAGGCCTTTGTATGTTATTTCATCTGACCTTAATGCCATTGTTCACCTATCAAAATCCTACTCCTATTGAAGGATATTAAATGATACCACATCCAAAAAATCTTTTCTGATCAAAATCAACCCTCCCCAGTTAAAATCAACTCCCCTCCATCCTCATTTGCAACTTACTAGTTATTTCATTTTTTTATATCATGACTAGTTGCTATATCAACTTGTTCATTTCTACACTCCTAGAATTCAGATTGTCTCATTTATCTATGCATATCCCACAAAGTCCCTATGTATCTCCTCACATAAGTTGTAAAGGAGAAGTTATATAATTGCTATATGAGCACAATAGAGAGAGATGGGATGAACTAGAATATCCCCCTCATTGTCACAGTCCTATCAATGGGAAACTTGGAATCCAAAGAATCTGAGTGAAGCCTGAGCCACCTTCTTGGACAGCTGGTGTGGTGACTCAAATCTTCAAGTTGGGCCCAATAAAGAAACAAGTGTTTCTTGCCCTCAAAAACAGTGGGTTCCATTTTTCTGAAAAGAGTAAGAAAAAAGCCATGCTAATAGGAGAAATATCCTTTCTTCGATGTGAGTTTAGATTGTGTTGTCTTGCACAAAAAGTAATGCTTACATTGGTGAGGTGTGATTACTTCTAGGTTACCAGCAAGGGAAACCGATTGCAGTTCTCATGGTGGGGAGATGAAACTGGGATTAGAACATCCAATTTCACCCTCATTCAGGGGCCTAGAGTCTGTCCCTCCCCTCCAGAGCTGACTGAACCAGCATCAGTGCCCCGAAGAACACCTTGTCAAAGCCTCTTCCTCCTATGGAAGAGATTTCCCAAGAGAGAGGATGAGCCCCTTAATGAGGAGTAGGGGAAGATGGAGGTGGGGAAAGGACAGTAGGATGTATCTACAGAAGACATCTTTCCTTTAAAGCCCAAGTTGGGAAGGGGCTTTCCTAAGATGGGACAAGGAAATACCTTGGATAGAAACACAACCAGGGTTTCTCTCACACTGCCCTGCTATCCTGGGATTTGACACTCCCATGGAGAAAAACAATAACAACAACAAACCATTTCATGGAGGCTCTATTTATTTCATCAAATAGGGAATGGCAAGCCAAGGGATCGGCAGAGACAGAGCTGGAGGGTACTCTGCCCTCAAGCGGATTACTAGAACTGGTCATACCTGGTTAATGGCAGTAATGAGGAGACCTACTGTCTACAGAAACAAAGAACATGATGAGGTGTAGAGATGGTCACACTGGATTCCCAGACTGTATCCATATGTTAGTAGAAAACATCCTAAAAACAGATAGGAGGGGACAGCAACTCTTGCTGCCCACGGGTCTTGTCCCCGTGCTTTAATAAAATCACCTTTTTGCACCAAAGACGTCTCAAAAATTCTTTCTTGGCCATCGGCTTCAAACCCTAACATCTTTCCTACATCATTAAAGGGCTGTTAATAATCCTACATATTTGTCTGACCTTTCTTCAAGAGAGCTTTAAACTTTTCTACATTTGTCAGTTCCTTGTCCTTACAGCCCTCACCTGAGAGGTGTATAGAGCTAAATCCACCAGTCAAAATCTCTTTCTTTTCCTTTGGGGAACAAAAAAAGGAATTTCTTTTATTTATTAAAATTTTTTTAATTTAAATTCAATTAATTAGCATATAATGTATTATCAGGTTCAGAGGTAGAGGTCAGTGATTAATCAGTTGCATGTAATACCCAGTGCTCCTTACATCACGTGCCCTCCTTAGTGTCCTTCATTCAGTTACCCCATCCCACCCTTCTCCCCTCCAGCAGCCTTCAGTTTGTTTCCTATGCTTAAGAGTCTGGTTTGTCTCCCTCTCTGATTTCGTCTTGTTTTATTTTTTTCCTCTCTTCCCCTATGATCCTCTATTTTGTTTCTTAAATTCCACATATCAGCGAGATCATATGATAATTATCTTCTCTGATTGGCTTATTTTGCTTAGTATAACACCCTCTATTTCCATCCTCGTCATTGCAAATGGCAAGATTTCATTTTTTGATGGCTGAGTAGTATTCCACTACGTATATATACCACATCTTCTTTATCCATTCATGTTGATGGACATCTGGGCTTTTTCCATAGTTTGGCTATTGTGGACATTACTGCTATAAACATTGGGGTGCAGGTGCCCCTTCAGATCACTACATTTGTATCTTTGGGGTAAATACCCAGTAATGCAATTGCTGGGTCGTAGAATAGCTCTATTTTCAACTTTTTGAGGAACCTCCATAATGTTTTCCAGAGTGACTGTACCAGCTTGCATTCCCACCAACAGTGTAAGAGGGTTCCCCTTTCTCTGCATCCTCGCCAACATCTGTCATTTCCTGACTTGTTAATTTTAGCCATTCTGACTGATGCGAGGTGGTATCTCATTGTGATGAGTGACGTTGAGCATTTTTTTCATGTGTCTGTTGGCCATTTGTATGTCTTCTTTGGAGAAATGTCTGTTCATATCTTCTGCCCATTTCTTGATCGGATTATTTGTTCTTTGGGTGTTGAGTTTGATAAGTTCTTTATAGATTTTTGGATACTAGCTCTTTATCTGATATGTCCAAGAACCCAGTGCTGAGCATAAGGAGAGATTGCAGGTGGAGAAGTAGGGCACCTGCTACTCAAATAGGACTATGGGACCAAGTGCTAGATTATGGGGTTCAGATCCAAAGTGTTCTAGGAAAGGTGGCAGGTTTGAGAGAGCTGGGATCTCAGGGAAGGCCTGGCACATAAGTAAATACTTGCTGAATGGATGAGTGAGCAAATAAATAAAGGATCAAGGCTTTAAGGGATTTGGAACAATAATGACTTATGTTCACAGCTGTGTGGGACTTACCAGTTTATTAAGGTCTTACTTATTTTTATCTCATTTGAGTCCTATAACAGCCCTGTAAGAAAAGCAGGGCAGAAATTGTCCTTTCCATTTTCCAGATAATGAGATTGAGTCCCAGAGGGATGATGTAACTTTTATTAATCCAGCACACATTTACTGAGTGCTGATTATGTACTAGGACTTGCGCTAGAGGCTAGAGATGCAGAAATGAAGTACATTAGGTCCAAGATGCTTGGTCTGACGGAGGAGCTGGAAGAGTAAACAGTTGTGAAATGATACCAGTGCTGTTAGTGTGCTCAGGGGGCGTAGAGGCAGGAGGGCATGTATACCTCTGCCATGCACAGGGAAGGTGAGACTGCATTTGGGTCTATAAGGGTGAAGAGGAGTTTATTAGAAGAGTGTTGTGAACAGAAAGAATACATGTCTAAAGGGACAAAGCAAGAAATAACATGGCATATTTAAAGTGTAATTTGGTATAAAAGTGGCACAGGTTGGTAAGGAGAAGGCTTAGGGGAGGATAAAGTTTAGAGAGTTTATTCTTTGGTTAGTTGGTTCTTTGTCAAGTTAAACAGTTTGGGCTTGATCTTTAGAGCCATGGGGAGCCATGAACATTTTTGAAACAGGAATGATAGCCCTGTGCTGAGCCTTTCCTGGAGTATTCATGTGTTTACTGTTTTGGCTTTTTCTTTTCAAAATTCAGCTCAGGAGCTGCCTCCTATGGTAGACTCTCTTGACCATCATGCCTTCAAATTGGGTTAGATATCAGATGTTTCTTGTGGGCTTCCTGGGCCAAGGCTTCCCTCCATCTTATGACTTGTCTACTGACTTGTTACCCCGTGTTTACATGCTTTTTCACTCTAATCTGTGGCCACTCAGAGGTCATACACCATTTCTGATTCATATTTGTAGTCCCTATACCCAGCACAGGGCTTGACCCAGAGCAACGTGCTCAGTAAGTATTTGCAGAAGGAATGAATGGGAAGAACTGGGTTCCACCCCAATCCTGAGACAACATTTGGAGCAGATGGCTTCAGTGACTGATAGTAAAGCTGGAGTCAAAGATGCTTCCGACCAGAATTTTGACTGCATGTTCAAACTGCTCATCATCGGCAACAGCAGCATTGGCAAAACTTCCTTCCTCTTCCGCTATGCTGATGACACCTTTACCCCAGCCTTCGTCAGCACTGTGGGCATTGACTTCAAGGTGAAGACAGTCTACAGCCATGAAAAACGAGTGGAGCTGCAGATCTGGGACACAGCTGGACAAGAGCGGTACCAGACCATCACCACAGCCTATTACCATGGGGCCATGGGCTTCATTCTGATGTATGACATTACCAATGAGGATTCCTTCAATGCTGTCCAAGATTGGGCTACTCAGATCAAGACCTACTCCTGGGACAATGCACAGGTTATCCTGGTTGGGCACAAGTGTGACATGGAGGAAGAGAGGGCTGTTCCCGCCGAGAAGGGCTGGCTCCTTGCAGAGCAGCTTGGGTTTGACTTCTTTAAAGCCAGCGCCAAGGAGAACATCAGTGTGAGGCAGGCCTTCGAGTGGCTGGTAGATGCCATTAGTGACAAGATGTCTGATTCGCTGGACACGGACCCCTCCATGCTGGGCACCTCCAAGAACACCCGTCTCTCAGACACCCCACCGCTGCTGCAGCGGAACTGCTCGTGTTAGATTCTGCATCTCTACTAAGTTATCCCTGATTACCTGCCATGACTGGAGGATCAGCCTGTGCCTGGGATTGCATGCAAGAGACAGGCCCATGAGATACGAATACTGTTAAGTGATGTTTTTGAAGGCCTTCATCCCTTATATGAAGTAGGCAAAACTCAAATTTATTCATTCATATTTACTCATTCAATAAATGTCTAGTATGTGTCAGGAAAAAAAAAGATAGGAGGGGCCTCATCATTCTCTGGTGATGAATAATAGGGATTCTGATATGAAATTTCCCTTTAGACTTTCATAGCTGGAGGCTCAGGGTAGATGAGTAGAGATTTAGGGTACCATAAGTGGAATCTTTGCTGAAATAAATCATTTACATAGAGAAAGAAGGCAAAAAATATACTCATGTATCTTCTCACTATATAGGGAAGATAATATAAGCATAACCTAACAAAGATATCACAAATTCAAGCCAATATTCTTTAAATATTGTTCCATATGTGTTTAATAGGGTTGGGGATAAACTGATATTTTATTAACAAAAGCTGTATACTTCTTTATGTTCAAAAGAATTTATTTATTACATAACCTGAATGTAGCACATTTTCACTTTTCAGTTTTTCCATCACTGCTGTCACTAATATCAATCCAACTTTATTTTGCTGAACCCATTGGAATTTGCTTCATTTGGAAAAGAATACTGTTCCAGTTTCAATTAGCTTTCAGTTATAGAATCTTAAAGTAATTATCTGACCCAGCAGTAATTATCTGACCCAGCAGACAGCCAAAACTGTTCTATTGAATATTTTCAAATCACAATCAGAAAATGAAATGTATTCTGTGCAAAAAACTTAAAAGAAACAAGAGAAAGACACCTTCTTCAGGGATTTAGTCCTATAGCCCAAAGTCAAGACTAAAATAATTTGGCCAAAAGATCCAACTTACCTATACTATAGTTCTCTCTCTGTCCCTCTGTCTTTCTCTTCTTCCAGTTTTATTTTGCAGTTTTTTGAAGTAGGAAACTTCCTATTAAGTGCTCAAAATGTAGGTAATAAAACAAATCACTTGTTTCCAGTAGACAGCATCATGCCTTGCCATATTTGGTGTCATAATTTTATTTTATTTATTTTTTAAAGATTAATTTATCAATTTAAGAGAGAGAGAGGGAGGGAGAATGCGCACAGGGGGAAGGGCAAAGGAGAGAGAGTCTTAACCAGACTCCATGCTGAGCCCAGAACCCCACACAGGGCCTGATCCCACCACCTTGAGATCATGACCTGAACCAAAACCAAGAGTTGGACGCTTAACCGTCTGCACCACCCAACAACCCCTGGTGACATAATTTTAGCTGGTTGAGACTTCAGGAAACCATCCGCTGATCTCATGTTTGGTATCCAACTTAAAATTGCAGTATACAATAGGCATTTGTATGTTGCAAGATACTCACTAGAGATTGTTTGATATTTCTACTCAAGAACACCAAAGGAGCAGAACAACTTACATTTAACCTGTTAAGCAATTAATCATCACCATATTCCCAATTTGTTCCAGTGTGTCTATGTGAATTCCTATAGACTAGAGTCCCAGGACAATCAATAGGCTAGTTACCTTTTAAACCAGGTCTGAGTTTAAAAGAATTCCTTTTGTGGGAAATCCTGTAGGACTCAATAATTAAACAGTTCGTTGGTTTCTTTCAGAGAACATTGCTATGAAATTATTTGAAACTGGCCGTTTCACTATTTGTGATGTCATCAGTCACTAGTTGGGCTGAAGGTCTAGCTTTTTTTTTGTTCTGTAGTGACATGTTTAGTTTACATGGATACTATTAATGTCTTCTCCCTGTTCCTAGAAAAAAAGATAGTTATAATTCAATGAGTCTTTTAGTCTGTTTTATTAGGAAGTTTGTAAAATTCAGAAAACAAGAAATTTCCTCTGGAAAACAATGTTAGTTTTCTAGGGCTGCTGTAACAAAGTACCACAAACCCAGTGGCTTAGCCAACAGAAATTAATTTTCTTACAATTCTAGAGGCTAAAAGTCCAAGATCAAAGTGTCAGCAGAGCTGGTTCCCTCTGAGGGCTGTGAAGGAAGGATCTGTTCCGGCCTCTCTCCCCATCATCTTGTAGTTGGCCACCTTCTCTGTCTCCTGCCCTCTGTGTGTGTCCGTGCCTCAATTTCCTCTTTCTATAAGGGCAGCAATCGTATTAGATTAGGGCCCACTCATCACCCCATTTCAATTTAATTAGCTCTTTAAAGACCCTGTCTCCAAATATGGTTACATTCTGAAGTACCAGGGAGTTAAAACTTCAACCTATGAATTTTTAGGGGGATAGAATTCACCCTGTAACATCTGGAAATGAACTTTTGAGTCAGGGCTGCACATGGGCTCTCCAGCAAAGTGAGTCCCAAGTAAGTGGTATTCCCAAACTATGCCAGCACCCGGCTTGACATGCACCCCGGGCTTGCTTTCTTCTTCTCCCCTTCAGCTTCAGCTTCATGACATCTGCTCCCCAGAAGGCTGCAGGGAGAAGGCTCACGGTATAGCCACCAGCCTATGAAATCTCCAGAGTCTTTGTCCGGGGGGTAGGGTCTGCTCCCACAGCTGCCGGTCTCTGGGGTGTCTTGGCCATGCTCCAACCACACTTGTCAGCTGGGATCCTGAAGCAGCTCTGGCTGTACTCCAAATCTCACAAATTCTTCTTGACTAACTCACTCAGCTCCAGCCTCCAGCTCCTCACTGCACAGAGGACCTCAAATCAGGCCAAGGGATTTAGAAGAGAGACTTCACTCTGCCCTTTCCAGCGTTCTCCTCCCTCCACCTCAGCCCATCTATCCTACAAAATGTCCTCTCTCCTATCACAGTTTCAGGACAAGGACTTTAACCCAGAAGAATGGAAAAAAGCAACCTCTGGTATATGAATGTCCGTGTGCATGGTGAGAGTGAGCAGGATGGGTGGGTGGTGACACACTGGGCCAGTGGTGAGGAGGTACATCATGTATGTATTGGTGATTTTAGCACCGGATTTAATTTTTTTTTTTTATAACTTTTTTTTTTTTTAAGATTTTATTTATTTATTTGAGAGAGAGAGAGAGCACATGAGAGGGGGGAGGGTCAGAGGGAGAAGCAGACTCCCTGCTGAGCAGGGAGCCCAATGCGGGACTCGATCCCGGGACTCCAGTATCATGACCTGAGCCGAAGGCAGTCGCTTAACCAACTGAGCCACCCAGGCGCCCCAGATGTAATTTTTTAATACTGGCTCTTTGAATGATTAGCCTGTAGCCATCTACAGATATGGTGAGATAAAGAGAATCATAGAATCTTAAATAAAGAGTTATAAGAAATATTCAAGATACTTCTACCAGTGTCTTTATAGTTTAAGTGAAAAAATTGGGGCACAGAAATACTGCATCCAAGATTATATAATAGTTCATTAACTTTTATAAGTCTGAGAGCTAACATATATGTAATAATCTGATGCTATGAATTATAACTGTGTAAAGAGTTTCATATGAAAGCACTTTGGAATATATGCCCAGTCTAGGACATTCCCCTAAAATATCCCCACCACCTAGAGTAGATGAATCTCCACTCCTCTTTCCACAGTTGGTTGAACTGGTGTATACACTTGACTCAGGCTAAGCCAATTAGAATCCCTTCCGTGGCAATTTGGAATTGGACTTGGAGATAGCAGCAATCTATGTGACCCTGTGACAAGGTCAAGTTCTCCACTATCCATCCAGTAATAGCCAAGTACTGGGCCAGTGGCATCCTTTGCCCACTACCACTACCTGCCCCTGAGGTCAAGGCCCACCTTCTGTGGTGGAAAGCTTAGGGATGTCCTGCTCTGTTGGAAAGGCCAATTATGAATGTGGAAAGATCAGATGGATGTCCTCAAATTCCTGAGCCCAGGAGGGCCCCTTCTGCTGGATGGGCTGAGGTGAGGTGATGTGCTCACTGCCATCAGCGGAAGGGCCTCTAAAGGTAGCACAGCAACTACGCCCAGCTAATTGTGGCTCCTTGGCACAAAGGACCATGGCGAGCGTGGGCTTACTCCAGTAGTGACCCATGACCTGCAGGCCAGCTGGGTTCCCCCAGCTGGGTTCCCCCAGCTGGCTCCCAACCCTGGTGTAAGGTACTCATGGCCTCTCTAGACCAACTCTGCCTCCATCCACATGGCTCCCCCAAGGTCCTGCTCCCTTCTCCCTGGCTCCACTGATCTCACCTCCTTTCTTCCTGGGAAGGGGGTAATTACAGTCATGGTTTTCTTCCAGTCTCTTTCCTATGTATTATTATTAGAACATAAATTCTATGCCCTACTTCCTTAAAGGCCTTTCCTTCCAATTCTCACAATGCTTTTCTCCCCTCAACAAAAACTCACCTCATTCAGATCAAGGCTTTGGCTTCTATGCATGTGTGAGGGCAGGGAATATATGGGAAATCTCTGTAAGTTCCCTTTGATTTGGCTGTGAACCTTAAACGGCTCTTAAAAAAAAAAAAAAAGCTTGGCTTCCAGAACTATTGTTTCTGATAGACTCTTATAAAAGAACCTCTTTTTTAAATAAGAAAAAAAAAAAAAAAGCACTGACTGTTTCTTTATATTTGCATACTGGCTGGAACCTCCCTAATTCTCCTTAGTCAATGTGGATGGCTCTGGGGGAGCAGAAGGAAATACAAAACAGAAACAAACTCACAGATTCATATTTCAAGAAATCACCTCACTAAGTAGGTAAACTCACTATTTTTGGCAGTCCTATTCCACCTTGTGAATTAGAAGCAGGTAAAAGCCAGTTGTCAGGGACAATACTGAAAGATAGTGAGGAGAGGATGATGGGGGTTCCCGACACTTTTTAGCTTCCCAGTTTCTGCCCAACTAGAATCTTCCCAGTTTCTGCCCAACTTTTATCCTCATATCCTTAAACATCACTGTATTTCTAAAATAAATTTCTAATTTTTCTTCAGCTAGCTCAAGTGAGCTTATATATTTAGCAACCAAAATGGTGCTAATGAATACAGTTTTATAGTTTCAAAGCTAATCTACATTTTCCTGTCTTGAAAAAAAAAACACTATAGACAGTAATAGGTGGTTAAATGGCCCAAAACTTTTAATTATGAAAATCTGTATTATTTATTGCAACTCTGTAGTTAATATTTTCTTGATAAGGATATCAGAATGTGGTTGCAACATACAATCTTATGTGTTGGTATGCATCTGGAAAAAGATGTGGACAAGATAATATACTAGCTCCCGTACGCCAACTGGTAGTTGCTGGCCTCGGATGTCTTCTCCTGCTAAGGGCTTCCTCTGAGCATTGAGGATTAGCAAGAAGAGACTGGACCTTGGGAGCAAGAGGCAGTGTTCCATCCTCAGTCACTACAGGATGCTCTGATGTTGTTGACTACCTTGCCTTGCTTTGAGGTCTGCCATATCCTAGGGATGCAAGTTGTTTCCTTTCCGTATTGTGTTCTCACTGTCTGTCCCTTTCCTTTTAGGGAAACTGTGCACGCCCCCTTCTTGGGAATTTTGGTCCCATGGCTCCTTCTAAGCAAACAGTGATGTGACCCAACTTCTCACAGCTCGCTGGAAGGTGTCCCTGCCTTAAGCTGGAGCGATCACATTCTCTCAGTAGGGAATTTGGAACTGGGCTTTCCAGACTCTCATCCGTCCTGGTTGAAGTCTGGACAGAAAGTCATTGTCAGGCTGAGCCAGGCAGCCATGAGCAGCCTGAAGCAGCCGCTGCTGGTCTGACAGACATGCAGAGGGAAGGGCAGAGTGGGAAGCCTTCAGCTTCAGTGATACAGGAGGAGAGAATAACTTTCGCTTCTAAATCCCCAGCTTCTTGGGCTCCAGTTCTTCCCAAAGCTGCACTGACCTCCTGTCCTGGGTTCCTTGAGACATCCTTGTATCCTCCCAAAAAAACTTTCTGTGTGCTTAAACTGATTTGAATGAGCTCAATAAAGAGCTCACTGTAGGGGCCAGTCATCGTATAAGATAGAGTATGTAGCCTGCCACCCATTCACCTGATTCTCAAAACAGGGAATAGCAAATAAAAAGAAGATAATCCAAGTTTGTTTTTTCCCTTCCCATGTATTTTTTCAAGCAGAGAGATGTATTTCAATTTCTTGAATTTGCTTTTCAATATGAAGAGAGATTTAAGAACTTGTTTTACCAAGTGCCATTTTATTTTCATTGTAGGCCTAGATGTGAGAGCCAAAAGATATGAGATGATAGATTCAGGAGTTCTCATTTTAAATAATATTGAGGCCATCAGATCCTTTTCCTCACAAATTTCAACTATTTGTGGGGTGACCTAGTACCAGAAATCTCCTACCCATTTGTAGGATTCAGGTTGAACTCTAATGAATAAAAAAGCTACCTGGAAATGAAATGCCATCCTTGTCCAAAATAGATGCGGACAGCTTGACTGTAGCCTTCTAGATGATTAAATCTAGAAGAGATCAAGGAGGTTAGGGCTTCTTAACCTGGAGTCCATTATATATTGGGTGAGGCTATGAGTCCACTGAAATGTATGCAAAAGGTCTGTATATATTATGAGGAGGGGATCAATAGACTTCATCAGATTATCAAAGGGCACATGTTACTGGAAACCTGTGAAAGTCCAACCTTTTTTTTACAGATGAGGAATGACAGCATCGCAAAGACGTGACCCAGTAAGCCACATCTAAAGACAATGGCAGAGCCCAGGACTGGAATCCTGACGTCCTGAACCTCAGTCAATGTTCTTTTGCTGCGGACAGCAGCTCCTCAATGCTCAAATAAAAAAGCCCCTTCATTAATTTTTTTAAAGCCCTTTATTTTTTTAAGTAGGATTGTAACAAGTAAAGCATGTCCTTTAATGGAAAGAAGAGTTGCAGATTCCAAGAATTTCTTTCCTCAGTAACTATTAGCAATAACAGACATTGTAAGATAGCATCATAGATTCTCGGGATACTCATGGAATCAGGTAAGGCAGCATCTGTTCCTCGTAAATAAGACTGACAATTTTAGAGCACCTTTGTGTTTTTTTACATGCCATAATCCCACAACAACCTTGGAATTTGGAGAATATCTCTTATGATTTACATTTTACAAATGAGCAGACTGAAGGTCAAAAAGCTTTAATGACTCGCTTAAACGTCTCATCGCCTGAAGATAAAACCAGTTATAAAACGGAGGCTTTTTGACGCCCAGTCCTTTGATCTGTAGCACTTGGCTTTGAACTGCCAAAGTGTACCGCTCTGGATGAGGGAAATGTAGCTTTAGATCTGAGATATAAAGTGATGTGTTGGTGGCGGTCAAATAAATGGTAGATGCACCAGGACTCAAGTTAATGTTTTTTGAATTGTCTCTAACCACTAATAAGAAGTAAGAAGCTTTTTGTTTGGGGAAGTAACACAAGTCTTCCCTAGTGGAGAAGCAAAGTGGTGCAGGAGAAAGAGCGCTAGACCAGGGAGGGTCTTGTCCCAGCTCTGTCACTTAGAGGCTGGGAGACTGTTAACAAGTCACTTAACAGGGAGACCTGGGTTCATTTGGAGAACAGGACATGTGCTCTCAACATTCTATACTCTTTCAATAGGAAAGGTTCCTTAGACTCTTCCATCTGTGTGTATCACCACCCATATGGTAGCATTTACCTTATTAGAATTCTGGTGCCCCACCTGCAGTCAAACAAACATAAAATGGACATCTTGTGAGAGGTTTTGAGAGAATCAAGTGAATTTTAAAAGCTACTTTTGTTAAGTTAAAGACAGCAAATTTCAAAGAATGAGGCTAATTTCCTTAACTCAGAGGTTTTTTTATAAAAGTTAATGACTTTGTAGACTACTAAAATTTGAATTTTTATAGGTCTTTACTCTTGATTCTCATGTTCTTTGAGTTGGGGCAGGCCTGTCTTCCCAAACTGCCAGGATGTGGTGGGGCACATACACCTTGTTAGCTCTGCTGTGCACGCATCCACTCCCTTTGGTGGCAGAAGCAAAGAGCAGATGTATCAAGTTGCCTGTCATGGAATTAAAGTCATCAGAGTTCATCATTTCTGTGAGATCAGGGAGAGTATGAACTTCAGCTACTAGAGTGTTCTAATCCTACCTCAAAGCCGCCTTTAGCATGAGGAAAACAAGTACATTCTAGAGGTTGAAACCTATTTCAAATCTTTAAAGATATATTCATTGGTGAATTGTTACTGTCTTCTTCTAAACATTCTCTTCATTCTTGATTTTTGCTGTTTCTGAAGGCTTAAAAACTGTACATAAGCAGTGATAAAATAAAAGTAGTGTTTTAAAACAAACACAAGATTATTATAAATAGCCAAATGATTGTGATGGTGGCCTGGCATCATGGGTTGAGAATCATCAGTATTTTACTATTAAAAGGTAATTTTACTGAAACACATAGAAAAACAAAGAAAACAGAACAAATGTTGTCTTTTACACAAATCTGTTCTGCTGTAAAGTTTGGTGTTCCCAATCAGATGTTATAGGATCCCACTTTTTAGTCTTTTGAGATGCAGACTATTGACAGGAGCTGGGATGAGGAGCTTAAGGATTCTAGGTGCACTGAGTTCTGGAGCACTTGACCTGAGCTCCAGACTTTTCAATGGCTAGACTTTTGTTTCCAAGTAAATCCTAAACAGCTCTACTAAGACCAACTGAGGCCTTCAAACTCAACACATCTAACAGAGCTCCCTGTGGAAGGCAGCTCCCACAATGGCCCGCAGTGATATCCGTTTTTTGGTATTCATGCTCTTGAGTGAAGACAGCGAATGGATCTGGGTGGTGGGCAGTTTGTGGTTCTTACTCTTTGCATTTGTTCAGAATAATGCTGTTTAGGTCATGAATGTTTGGAGTTCAGGAATCGTACCTTAATTTGTTCTTATGTTCTTAGATGTGCCTTAAAAATGTCAGTGATGATCATTTTTGTTGTATTTAGAAAACCCATGAGTTTCAAAAAAACATTTTAACAAAACATGATTTCTCTATCTTAAAAAAAGACCTTCAATTTAAGAAATAAAGTACAATACTCATATATTTGATTTTGAATTTATCTTAAGCCATCAAGGCCCATGCTGCTGCTTCTTCAACCCTTCCATGTTTGTCTCATTAGAAGCCGGCACATCGGCTCACATAAAGGAGCCGGAGGCAACCTGTGTTTTTTAAATGTACAGTCTAATTTTCTTCCTCCTTAGGGACAGAAACCAAAGCAGAAGCAATTATCACCTGTAAACTAATTCCTTCTCTAGGTATCAGTGAGTTCCTAAATCTCTTGGAGCAGTTTTTCCTTTCATAAAACAAGGAAAATAATGCCAAACTTGCAGGGTGTGAAAAGGACTAATTAGGTCACAACTGCAAGCTTTAAGTGAAAGTACTATTTCCAGAATTTTTGCACTCAGTTCAGGAAAGGAGAATGGGCTAGATTTCACAATTGTAAAATTAGCTTTTTCTCTTTGTAATTAATAATTTGTGGGTGAAATTTGGAGATGTAAATGGAGTTAAATGAACCCTGGTTCCAAATCTAGCAAATTTGTTTCTTTCTCTGAATCCCTGTCTCTCCTCCCTCTGAACACACTGAAAACACACCTTAACCTTTCATCATGGTGTTAAGTTTTATTTGTGGATTATCAGCTTATCTATATAACAAACTTTGCTCTTGGTGGAGTCTCTCTAGGAAAATGATTTCAAATTCTCAAAAGTCCTTAACTCTAGCTTGGACTTTTTATATTATTTTTTTTTTGCTATTTCTTGCTGCCTACATGGCAGCCCTACTCACATGTACCTACAACTCCAAAACAGAACGTGTGTGAAACAAAGTATTATCGAACACTGAACTCTTTTCTTTCCTAAGTTTGCTACTCCTTTTCTTTTCCCAGGGTCAGAGGCATTGGATAATCTCCATCCAACTGATATGTTCCTTTCTGATGAGCCATTTAGTCTGTTATCAAGTTCTGCTGCTTTATCATCAATGATCTTGATCGCTGTCTTCCTCTATTATGTCCCTCAAGGGAAGGGACAATGTCTTAAGATCTTTGTGTTCCCAGTTCCTAACATTGTGCCTGGATATTTTCAAGCAGATGGCTTAACAAGTGTTTGCTGAGTGAATGAATTATTGCACGATTGGGTAGCCATCATTCTTGTTCCCCTTGGTCCTTATTCTCACTGCTCCCTTTGGCCACCTGAGTGTTGGACACTGCAGCAATATCCTAGTCACTACTTCCCTACCTCAGCGCCAGATTCCAGCCCTCAACACCTTATTTTAAAGATCCAATTTGTATTACTTTGCTCTTGTGTTCCAAACATTTTTGGACTTTCACTACCCTCCTGAAAAGCTTCTAATTACATCCCAAATAAAGGAGAACTTCATAGAAGTTTCAAAAGATTTCATTTAATGGACATTCTCTTTTCTAGATGTTTCATCTCTAATGAAATTTTTTTTTTTTTAATTTAAGCTTGTTTTTTTTTTTTTTTTTTTAAGATTTTATTTATTTATTCATGAGAGAGAGAGGCAGAGGGAGAAGCAGGTTCCCAAGGAGCAGGGAGCCCGATGCGGGACTCGATCCCAGGACCCTGAGATCATGACCTGAGCCGAAGGCAGACGCTTAACCATCTGAGCCACCCAGGCGCCCTCTAATGAAATTTTTGCTTGAATTCTTTGCTCTAGTCCATTACATTTCCCAATGGTACTTGAATGTGACGTTCCTGCTCCCCAACCCGGGCCTGGCCCAGGCAATGCAATGTCCTTTTACTTCTCTGCTTAAATACCCACCTTCAGAATGGCTTGATATTTACTTCCTTTAGGAAGCTTCTGCTGGAATCTGGACCACTAACAAGTAACCAGCTGATCAGTACTCATAGCCTAGTTGTTTCTATGTGTTTAGTTCAGCTTCATCTGCACTTTAAAGTGTTTACTGTGCTAGAATGCAAAACGCTTACAAAAGTGAAGGCCAGACACCTGGCTCAAAGGAAATTTGACAGGATAGGGTGCATGTGGACTTTGCAATCAAACAGACTGGCCCAGGTTACTAGGAGCTCCTAACAGTGTAATCTGCAAAATGGGTTAATAATTACCTCCTGGAGTTGCAGAGGATTAAATGTATAGCAGTTGGCCCAGGGCTGGGAAATGGTAAATTTGACATACGGCAGTAACACAATCACCACTGGAGTAAGACTATAAGCCTCAATTTGAGATCTTTTGCTTTCCAAAGCAGAACTAGTTGTCTTTTTAATAAGGGAACACAGGAGAAAGTGATTTATTTGTTTAAAGTCTTGGGAAATGAGATCTTTCTTCTCACCTTTAAATATTACAACATATTAATTTTTGATTCTCTGAATAAATTAGGTAACCTCAAATTTATCTCACATTGAAATGCTAATTTTTAAAATACGTGCAAATTGCCTTTTTAATACCCTAAAAATTGAAGTACCTGGCTATCTCTGTGGTTATCTTTTTCATTATACAAACTGTCTTTTGTCTTCTCATAAAAAATCAAAGATGTGGTCCAATCTGAGAGTTAAGCCAATGCATGCAAAAAAATTCAATCAATATATGGACACGTTCTCATGACAGAAAAACTGGCTGAATTCGGAAAGGAAAAGGACGACCTAGTCCGTTTTAACTGTTGATGGAAAACATCCTTATATTATGTTGTTGGGGACCTGAAGGTGGAAAGAGTGTGCTTTTTAAAAAACATTAACTAAAATGATGAGGCTCTGAAGGGCCCTACAGTATAATATGCTACCAAAGAAATCACAGTCTTCTGGGAAGGACGATAAATAGCAGGGGGTGGGGCTAGACCACAGGTGTCTGGTTTAACAGTTCACAGTTGAGGGTGGTAGGGAGTCTCAGAAAATTATAAAATGCTTCTGCTGAGCCAGTTCCCGGTAAGATTCCACCTACATATGCACTACTTAAATATCTTCCTACGTACTTGAGCCTAAGTGACCTGTCAGCAGAGGGTATCTGTGACAGTTGTTGACAATGGCCTTGCTTGCTTAGGATTGCGTGTGGGTGTCGAACATGGCACTTTAAACATAAATTTATGAGGTGCAAACTTTTAATGCAAAGATGACTCATAAAGTTTCAGAATGTGTAAATATGAAGCACAATCTAACTTACACCATCATTGGTGCTCACCCACAGTAAAACCAGGCTGTTTACCAAATTGTTTGGATTACCAGGACATTCATAAAATTTGCCACTCTTCATAAGTTGATGAGGAAAATTCTTGGGCTGATGTCAACATTTGTATAGCACTACCATCTTATCTTGAACAAGCGTTATATTTATTTCATCTGCATTTTGGAACATGTTTGATGGCAGCATTCAATTAACTCTGAGTTTGTGAAGAAGTCATTTTTTTTGGAGAAGTTACACTGGAAAACTTAAATAGACAGCAGTTGTCTAATAAAGTAAAAAAATTAAATAGGCAATTTCTCACTGAAGTGTCTGGAATCAGGCAATAAGAATAAAATGGGAAAAAAAGAATACAATGGAAAAAGGATCATAACTAAACATTTCATGTTATGTTGAAAAAAACCCCCTAAGATTAGTATTTTATGTGATTCATTTCTGATGTTCCTTGTTTGAGGGTTTTATCCAATTGCTATAAACATTTCCTTTAATTGAAGATGAACTTATAAAGACTAAACCTTTAACATTATTGGAGTAATATGTTGGAAGTAGATATTTAGTGGTCAGAAGAATAACCTTGGAAACTGTGACCAAATAGATACAACCAGGAGACCCAAAATTCAATAGGATGCTGTTTTAATACTTAAAAAATTTGTGGCCTTTAAAAGACAGGGAGAATATGAAAGAATAAAGAAATAAAAGAGCTTAGTTAACCAATTCTGTAAATAGAACCAATCATTGTTCATAGTTCCCTTAAAAGTGATTCAAATTTGCTAAACTGATAAAGATTTGCAAGTTCAACTTAAAAAATAAATTTCTGATTAGCTTTTTCTGCATACAAAAAATAAAAAGACCTTCAAGGTATTTTTTTTTAAATATTCATAGGTCAGTAGAAACGAAGTCAGAGGTTTTAAAGCTTTAAACCACTGCACACTCAAAAAGTAAAAAAAAATCCTAGCCTTAGCATTTAGTTTTTGATCACTTCTATGTAAAATAAGAATGATCTTACAGAGTCACTAAGGAAATAGTTAACAGTAAGTTGTTGTTTTTTTTTTTTAAAGATTAAACATATTTACAATAAAAACAAATTTCTGGACATTGGATCATTCTTTTATTAATTTTGGAGGCCCATTTGAGAATCTCATTTATGAGGACACCCACAGATAATAATGAATAAATAAGCTTGGCTTCCCTGAAACAACACCCATGCACACAACTGGACCATAAGGTGGTTTTTAGTTGAATAGCAGCTACCATATTTGGTTATATGCTTTAAGCTGTTACAAACATAAAACATTTACTCAATTCTAACTTAGATGTTTACTACCAAATTCATTTCCTATAAGAGACAGATCTCCTAGTTTCATTAGGTTAATACCTTGATTTTCTTTTGAAGACTCAGTGCAGTATTAAGTGAAGTTACAAGCAAAAGAGGTATTGTGTCAGTAACTTTAACATTCGAGTAACCAAGTGAGCAGACTACAGGTGAGAAAATTCCTTGCATGCTTATTTAGGTTTTAAGTCTTAAATACCATCAACTATAATTGTAAACACACATTAGGTGCCAGTAGCCCCATAATCACCAAATCCTAAGCTTTTACCCAAGTGGTCTTACTAATTAAGGACAATGAAAAAGCACATTCCCCCCTCTGCCTTTTGACAGGTTCAGTGGGACATCAAAAAGAATTCTTATCCTGGCAAGCAGATGTAACTGGCTAAAACTAATAATTTTTAAGTGGCCTCAAAGTGAAAGAAATGCACTACCACTATGTTTTTCTAGCACATCTCACTTCTTTCTGTTAACTATTCTAGTTCTGGCTGATCTCTTCTGCATCTCAGGATAATGTTTGCTTTCACCTGTAAAGTGCCTACTACCACAGTGCCTACTGAACACAGAATACACTTAAAATGTCAGCTCCTTATTCATTCCAAGTCTGTAACATTGAAATTTGTATTTTATCTGAGTGGTATTAGTTCCCATTCAACTAGGTATTGGATTCACAAAGGGCAAGGATCACACCTTACGTTTCCTCTGTGGCCTCCACCCTCACCCTACCATCTAGCACCGTGTTGGGACCCCATGAAGCGCTTCACTAATCTACCAAATGCATCAATTAAAACCTCACTGCAGGGGCGCCTGGGTGGCTCAGTTAGTTAAGCATCCGACTCTTGATTTCAGCTCAGGTCATGATCTCAGGGTCGTGAGATCGAGCCCCAGGTCAGGCTCCTCACTGGCCACAAGGCCTAATTAAATTCTCTCCCTCTCTCCCCCCAGCTCTCGATCTCACTCTCTCAAAAAACAAAAAAAAAACTTCATTGCAAAGCTTTTGCTCATTCTCTACCATAGGTTAGCTCAATATCATATAATTAGCTGTAATACTGAGGCTACATCACATTAACACTTTACAAATATTAATATAAATGTTAAATCCTAATGTTCCTTTTATTAATTTAGTTGGTTAGATATGGTGGATAGCTTTTACAATGTCTTTGTAAACCTCTTTTAAGTGAGAATATAAACCAAACCCCATCCCCCGACAGACCAGAGTCAACTGAGTACCTGTTTGCCAAATAACTTTCTAGAAATGAAGGTAGCTGATAGTAATATTTTGTCCTAAGACTTAAGTCCTGGGCCCGGCCCCTTACACCCGAGCCCAGCCCAAATAATCAGAGAGGGGAGGCTAATATCACCTACTGTGAAAAGTGCTTTGCAGAAAGTTATATACACATAAATGTGTGAGGCACAGAAAATCTTTATTGCCACAGGAAGCAAGTGCACTCGTCCCACCTCACCAACAGATTTAAGAGTCACAGAAACGCAGACTTCACATAATAAAGTACAACACAGACTTGGGGAAAAATGGTCCCTTGGACTATATTGGCTGTAATACTGAGGTAACCAATTGACCTTGTTCAGTGAAAATACCTCTAACACAATGAAAAAATCAACTAGTTATAACATCCAATTCATATATACAATTCAAATAAAAATATATATTATTTGCTTCAATGTATAGCAAATTTAATACATTAGTGTTTACAAAATAAAAACTGTATTCTACTGAAATTTTTCTTGTGCTTCCCCCTTATCATTAAGCTTGAAAGACCAGGAAAGTGTGATACTTAAGGAAACTTATTTATGGATTTAAAGATGCAGTTTGTGGGGCCATGAAAGATGGATAAATATTAACTGGAAGATTACCACATCTTTAAAAATTGTTGCTTATTAAAATCTACAAACTTGAACTGTAAGACACAATTAAAAAAAAAACCCACAAAATTTCTCAAAATAGATTAGAATACAGGAAACGTTTCATGAAACTACTGAGATACTAACCAGTTCTATGGCTAATATTAAAAACTGAACAATCTATTTAAATCGTACTCATACTATTTCTACACACAGTGAACAATACAACCACAATAATCAACCTTAAGCTAGCAACAAAGTTGCAAGGTCCATAAAAAGCTTCTTCAGTGGGCAAAACACTATGGTACAATTAAAACATTTAGGTAGGGAAAAGAGCCTTTCAATAGTATAAAAGTTGTTTACTGGTGTTTCTACTATAAAGCTATTCTACAAATCAAAATAAAAAAGCAATTATATATGTGACAGTGATCAGAGACTACAGTCCAGACGTTTCATCTAACATTTGGCTGATGAATTTTAGTATAACAGATTATGACTTAATATTTTTTACAGTTATGACCTAGAGCAGAACTAAAAACAAAAAAACACCACATATTCCAACTCAGGACGCTGTTCTCAGCAAAGCTGGGTTTAGATGAATCTGGAGGAAGTAGGTAAAGTTGTCAAATCTCTTCTCTTAACCAAAAAGAAAAAATGTAAATTGGTAGAAACGGTATTTTTTTTTAACTATGGATTCCAATGTGAAATTCTCGTAAGTATGCAAGGACATTATTAACATTTAAGTACACCCCCATAAATATGCACGGAGCCCATTTATTAAATAGGGGGAAGGAATTAAAATATACTTTCAAGCTAAAATGAATTTTAAGAAAAAACTGCATACACAAATATGAAAGGTATATAAAACTGTAAAATAAATAATGAATCCAGGTGTCAACTAGACCTCCACAGAATTATGCCTGCAAATGTGGAAGTAGTGATTGTCCACACTTGGATGGTCTGGATGGGAAGACATTCCCCAAGGGAGAGCCGCCTACTTTCTCTGACTCCATCCAGGACATCAAGAATTTCTAGATATAAAATGGTTCTTACTTTACTATATAATTATAGCCTTTTTAACAGTCACCATCCTTATCACATTTGGGGTTAACTTACTATGTCTTAATCTATTTAACACATTCTTAAACAGCAATGTTTAAGTCACGGCTTTTACACATCAGTTCACTTGTTTCAAGTTCTCTGTCCAAGGAATAGCTTCCTATTTTTATTATGAGATAATGATATGATGCAATCCTCATCAACTAAGAGAGATTTTCTACTCTATTGCTCATTTTTTTAACTTTACTTTAGTATTTATTAATTGCATAAATGCGCCTGAGCCAGCAAAAGTGACATTTTACTACTAAAAATGACACATTTCCTGTTAAACAAAATCAGTTTTATCCAACATTAAATCCACAATATTTTCCTTGGTTTAAATTGAGCATTTGCTTTCCATTTTTTTCAAAGTCACTGCAACCTTGCCAATAACTACATCACTTAAACTTTCTTTACAACTGCAAAGATTCTAAACTCTAACATATAATAATATTTATGCTAAACACACTTAAAGTAGACAGTGAAGTTTCAAGTAAAATAAACTGTATCCACATTTATTGGACCAAACATGTCTCCACATCTAGATTTTACTTCTATAAATTACACAAATACATCGTACATTCTTAAATAATGAATGCTTACAATATTAATTTGTAAGCTTTTCCACATAAAACAACTTACACAGGAATGTGAATGGATCAGTATTTCTGTTACAGACTGCAACATTCTCTCAATTTTCTCTTTTGTGGCTGTTGTTTTGTCTTCCTGGTTTCCGCAGACTACGAATCAGTCCTTATGCTTTGGCTATGAAATCTGTTTGAGCTGAATGAGGCAACGTTGGTTATTAAGGCTTATTTCTATGATGGAGCATTATCCTTAAATTGAGTGCCATTTCCAGAGAACAGTGGGAGAATCACAGCTATCTTGAATCTTCAGGCTCTGTTTTGATGACTTTCTTTTCTAAAGTAAAAGCTGAGTGAGGGTAGTCTTTTAAAATCCCAAGATTCTCTGCATAAAAATGGAAACACAAAGTGTTGATACTTTAAATCAATGGATCACAAAAAACAAATTCCAACTCATGAAACAAACTCCCAAACTCCATAGCAAACAGTATCAACTATTCATAATTCTGTAATTCCATACAAAAATTTTATGTTTATAGAGTTGCGGTTACGAGCTTAGATTCTGGATTTAAATTCCATCTCTGCCAATTACTAGCTGTGTACATCTCCAGGCAACTTACATACCTCTCTAGGCCTTAATGTCTTTCTTCTTCTATAAAATGGGGATAGTATCTATATAGGCTGGCATGAGAGTTAAATCATGAAAGGCACAAAAAAACACTTAGCATATAGACCATGTTTTTCTTTAATGCTTGGTTCAGCATGATAAAAAAATATGTAAAATAAAACTGGTCATGCATCGACAACAAAGTTACTAGCTAAAATATTTAATTACTATCAGTAAAAAATGACACAAAACATCTTCAATGTTCAAACATGGAACTCTTATTAAAAGTTCTAGCCACAAAACATTAGGGCGGGAGAAACGGGGATCAAAGAATGAAGACTACTTTCATAAGGATTCATTTCTTGGAGTTATGTGAGTATAGTTATTTCAACCTCACAAAAACACTGCAGAATGACAATAAAATGTAATATTTATGTAAAGTACTAATACTGGAAGATACATTATCCACACACACGTCTGCATACACACGTACACTTTGAAAAGGATTCTAAAAGTGTAACCAAAACTAATAGCTTATCTGAAATTAGGCAGTTCAATTTATGAATTTACTCTCGGCAAAATTTAGCAAGAGTATAAAAATAGTAGCTACCATTTACTGAATTCCTATCAGCTAGGCAATTCATATGTGCTACCTTGTTTAATACTCGTAACTATTCTACGCAGTAGAAATTATGTCTGTTTTACAGATGAAGCAACAGCGTTCAAGTGACTCCTAAAGCTACTTTAACTCAAAGATGGAATGATACCAGATACTTTTTTTTTTTAAGACTTTTATTTATTTGACAGAGAGAGACACAGCGAGAGAGGGAACACAAGCAGGGGCAGTGGGAGAGGGAGAAGCAGGCTTCCCGCCGAGCAGGGAGCCCGATGCGGGGCTCGATCCCAGGACCCTGGGATCATGACCTGAGCCAAAGGCAGATGCCTAACGACTGAGCCACCCAGGCGCCCCGATACCAGATACTTCCAAACGGTGCTGCTCTCTACAGTGCTGCTCTCTAATACTTTGTCTAACTCACTTTTTCTTGGGGAAAAATACTCAAATATCGAACTATAATAAGGAACAGCTTATCCTTTTATGGAGTTCAGTTTACTTCTGAAATATAAATATCATCCCCAAAATGCATCTGCAAGAAAAGTTTAGATTTTGGTATACAAGGTTGTCTTAGTGTGAGAGCAAACATGTAATCTATCAATTTCATAGTATGAAAGGCTGGAAAAAGGCAATTACATGACTCAAATCAGCCATGTATTATTTGGTTTAAAATTTTATATGAAAGGCACCATTTGTGTAATAGCTAATCAAAACAGTATCATCCTTCATGAGTTTTTTCCCTGTCAATTCTTTGGAATACCATGTTCTAAAAAAGACTGGCCATTATTATGGCAATCTATTATTTCCAAGGGGAGAAAAACTGACTAGTAACATTGTTAGTAATGACCCTTTTTTTTGGCTGGGAGTGGGGGGAAGGAGGAGTGGAGATAGTGGGAGGTCGGAAAATAGAATTTAAAGATGTCTTATTCAAGTGTCACTCTCTCTAATCACATTCCATATTCTTACCCGACTGGGACTTCGCCTCATTGGAGTAAAGTCTACTCAGCTCTCCATCCACCACAAAATGATGGGGCTGTCTGTTCTGTAAATTAGGCATTCGGAGATTCAAAGGTCTTTCTGCTAAAGAAAAGGGAAAAAAAAGCAATCTGATTAATATTAAAAACACACTTATGATTTTTCTTAAAAATAAGTTTTCACAAATTGCCTGAACACTCCTTAGGAAAGGAGTAAGGAAAAGCCAACAGGCAGTGAAGAATTTAAATAATAGCTAGAGAAATATTTTAAATAATAATTTAGGAAGGAAATGGCAATTCATGCTAGTTCCAAGGTTTACAATTCTCCCAGGACATTTTTCAGAGTGAAACATGAACTAAACAAAAGACTGAGATTTCCAGTTAGTACTCCAACTCTGGCATAGAATACATCCCCTCTGTAAGGCATTTTCTTACCAGTGCACAGCTTACCAAGACATTAACACATAATAACAAGTACTAGAGAGACAGAGTTGGCTTCAAGCAATTGCCTATTACTAAACAACAAAACCTATGGCAAATCCATGAAGACAGAAATAGCACAGATATGGTAAAAACACTTTATATGCCAAATCACCTTCTCTGTCATAAACCTAAATCCACACACTTAGCACACTGCCACCCCACATGACATTATGCTGGTTTCACAAATTAGAGTCATCTAGTCTTTCATTAATTTTACTTTTGCTTCTTAACTCTTAACTGTCAACGATGACTAGAGAAGTTAAGCAAGACCTCAACTAAACAGTTTCTGTAATATTTTTAAAAAGGAAGAATGCGCTTCTCCTCCAGCACTCTGATCTGCTGACATATTTTACCCTACACTTGGAGAATGCTTGTAAAGATAGTATTCTCACTTAGAAAGAAATGTGTTTTTTTTTTTTTGACAATGATAGCCACTCTCTAGAAAAGTATAACAGTAATATGTAAAACAAGAAAGTCCTACACAAAATTGTTTTTCTTCAAACACACATCACTACTTGAAACTGGAGGATATATTTCTATATTATATACTGTGCATCTTCCTCTACTAGAGTGTAAGCTCCAAGCCAGCAGGGACTTAACGTCCCTGATCCATCTGTGGTGCCTAGAAGCATGCCTGGCACACTGGAAGAGACTATGAGTAAATGACAATGACTTGAGATTTTCTTCATTTGTCAATACAAAAAAATGAAAATAATTTTTTAAATGATAAAAATATTCATGAATCACAGCTTTCTAAACTTAAGAGTTTAAACAGTTTCCAACGTACCACACCAAATACAGTTTCATAGGGACCGTAGGCCAACCTAAAGCCTGAAAGAACACAAAATTTCTGCAAGTCTCTCCATTCTTATACCATCTCTACAAACCTCTGTACTCTTGTCACAGTACTTTAGAAGCGGTTACTGTATTCTCGTAGGGACCAAATGTTATAAACTTCATAGACAAATTTGTTCTTGAAATCAAAGAAAATATGAAGCTGTGATCTTTTAAAAACTGATAAACGTCTCCCATGGCATCAGTTTCTTCGGGGAAAAGGATCTATACTGTTTACATGTCCCATTCCCACTCACCCTGTACAAAATACGGGTCAACTGCACGTGTCAACTAGTTTAAGGATAATAAGGTAAAAAAACAAACAAACGTACAAACAAAAAAACCCCAAAACTTTTTCTAGTTGAATCTGCAGGATGAATCCTTTCCTTTTTTTGAAAAAGAGACAATTTAAAAACGACTTTTTATAGGGAATGTATAACATAATCTCTATAAAATATCAGGATTTAAAAATAAGCCAACTTTTGTTTCTCTGTACAGTGCACAGAGTCACTGGCTCACAAAGCGCAGGCCATCTAAGATCCACCTTGCCCCTCGGAGTTGTCAGAAGCCACGCCGTTCGGGCTGTGCTCTTCTGAGGCCTGCCTGTAGAGTCCTGCTGAGAGCCTCCTCTCAGCATGCTGCAGTCTCTCATAGCCAGCTGGGGTGCAAAGGAACTCCATCTGCTTTGCCATCACCTTTTCAGGCTGCTAGTAAGTAAAGCAAAAATAAAATCAGGAACTAAAACATTCTACAGTTTTTTTAATGGTTTAAAGATGCCAATTTCAGACTCCAGCAAATATATTTAGTATTCATTAAATTAGTTCACACTTCATGTGGTATACACGTTCCATAAATACGCTTAGATGTCTATATCATCATGTTAAAACATAAAATGTTGGATTCTGTGCAAGAGGAAAAAAAAAAAATCCTCCTGCTCATCCTTTAAAGAGAATTCCATTTCAGCTCAAAGGCAAAATAACCTTAGCTTTGTTTCCCGAAGTACTGAGTCCTTTAAAATATTTTTTTTAAAAAGAACCTCAGAGCAACAGCAACATCTGCCACAAACTGCTTCTAACACACAGGGTGAGATCTTGGCATTTTTATTTTAGGATTTGGCACTACACATACTCTGATAGGATGACAGTATGTTGGGGGAGAAAAGGTGTAAAATGGCTGTCTAGAGGGACAAGTCAAACACCCCTCCCACCAAAATCAAACAATGCAAATTACGAAGGAAAAACACCAGTGCCAACGAGACTCTTCCCCTTCATCATGGAATGAAACTGCAGTATTTCCCAACCAATCATAGAAAGACACGTTTAAAATACACAAGTAAATAGAAATTCATCTTTGCATGTGTTTTGTAAGTTCCTTCTTTATGTACTGCTCTAAATCACTTATCTGTGATATTCAAATCAGTGCATTTGTGATATTTTGCCAAGGAGGTTAATAGTCAAAATGCAGATATGAATCACTGCATGCCATATAAAAGAGTAGTACAAGGAAGGTGCTCTATAAAATTAGTTACAAAAAATCCTGATTCACAATAGTAAAAATCAATAAGTGAAAAATACTAATTCATGGAATAGGATAAAAGCTTACACTATTTTTCTGAATGCACATAAACCAGATCAAAAGGAGTTGTAATTTCAATTCATTTGAACTTAAATAATTCATTTGAACTTAAATAATTGAATCAGAAGCATCTAAGCAATTCATCTGAACTTACATAAAATGTCAGTAAGATTTCTAAGGAGGAAGTATATTTTTCATCCTCTTAAGAAGAAAAAAACAAAACTTGGCACTACTGAATTTGACCAAGAGCAGTCGCCAGGCAGAAGATCAAGAGGAATAAAACTTATAGTGCTAAAAGGTGGTATTTGTAGAAATGACTTTTTAAAAGTTAATTTCAGGATACAACAATTAAATAATAGCAAAAGCCCCTGAAGATACATATTAAGGTAAGAATTTTTTCTCATACATGAATCAAAATGACTTAACGATAGCTACAATGCCAATGAATAACGTTTTATTGAGAACTAGTACTATTTTATCTCAGAGTTGTATTACACACAGCCATTGTCAACATGGCTTTCTTCCTGGTATCAAATTGCTTCTTTTAAGTTTTCTTAAGTAGAGAATCTGTCTTTCTTCCTACAAAACTACAAAGAATAAATAAGTATACTATATCAGATTCTGCTCATAACCAAATCAAACTATGTTGTTACTGCTATCTTGTTGATACAGCTGTGGATCAGATGACATTTCAAAAACAACCAGAAATAAACCCTGTCCTCAGATGCTTAAAACTGAAGCTAGCTGAAGCACCCATTTATTTTTCAATCTACAGATATTATTATGAAATGTTAACTGGTGGTTTACGTCACCTGTGAACTGAGAGCAGTGAGTTCTTCACTCTTAGCCTTAGCCTGCTGGAAGAGCGTTTGCACGGAGTCCTGGAAATCTGGAAATCCATCCTATGCGTCAAAGAATAAGTCCTTTTTACTTAGAGTTTGTAAATAAAATATCAACAACTCAGAAAACAGGGCAAAAAAACCCGCTTTAATCCTACTGCCCAAGTAATCATGATCAAGATTTTAATGTACAATACTTCCTTTCAGTCTTTAATGGTACAATTACCTTATTTCTACAGTTGTAACCGCACCAAAAATATGAAAAAGATAATAAGACTCACATATCTACATGAGAATGCAGACTTCATGAGCATTAATAGTGGTTATATAACGTTTCATACAGCATTTCATCTAGTGGTTCAACTAATAATAATCACTATTTTCACATCGGACATTTAGATTCTTTTTCTTATTTTTGGGTTGAAAAACACTGCAAAAATATTTTCATAGAAATAGCATTTTCCATAGCTTAGATTACCTAGTACAGTAGATTCCTAGTACAATTACTGCAAAGGGATGAACATTTTTATGAATATTCACTACTTCCCCTAAGGGCCTTTACTGGTTAATCAGACCATAAGTTTTTCTTGCCAGCACTGGGTGCTGTTTTCTTCTTAATTGAAATGCTATTCAAAAATTTTTTAATTTTGTATATTGTAGTTGTATATACTCCTATTTTGTAAATTCTTCTATCACTACAAGCTTCAGAAAGGCATTCTGCTTTAGAGATTTGATAAATGCTCAAATCTACCCTCTAGTATTTTAAAGCTTTACCTTGTCTGCTTTGTTTTTTAAATTTAACTCTCTAACCCATCAGGAATTTATTTTGTTATATGTAATGTGATAAAGAACCAATGTAAATTTTCTTCAAAGTGCTACCCAATAATCCCAACCTGAATTTCTGAAGAATTCTTCCACGCTGACTTGTCATTTCTCCTTCAACATTTCATATGACAGGCAATGGGGATCTGAATTAGAATGACCTGCACTCGGGGAACCTGGGTGGTTCAGTTGGTTAAGCAGCCAACTCTTCACTTCAGCTCAGGTCATGATCTCAGGGTCACGGGATCGAGCCCTGCGTCAGGCTCCCTGCTCAGCAGGGAGTCTGCTTCAGGACTCTCTCTCTCTCCCTCCCTCTCCCTGTCCCTGTCCCCCCACCGCTTGCTCATACACACACACACACACACACACACTCTCTCTCTCTCAAATAAATAAATAAATCTAAAAAAAAAAAAAAGAGGAAGAAGAAGAAAGGAAGAAAGACCTGCACTCATGTTCCAATTCTACCACTTACTAGTTAACACTGGAGAAGTAACTCAACCTTTCAGAACGTTAGTCTCCTCATATGAGAAATACAGAGAAGAGCACCTATCTGTTAGGGTTGTTGTGAGAAGCAGATGAGAGACGGCCTTTAGCATGTACTCACTGCTAAGTAAGTGTATCAATACATACTAAATTCTTACATTAAACAGAGCTTACTTGGGGCACTCTCCTCCTGGACAATACATCAACTTAAATGATTTTCATTCTATACTTTATATATATAAGAGCCACTCCATCTACTACTTTTTACAGGTTGTTATGTGGTTTTTTTGCTCATTTATTGCTTCACACGAAATTTATATCGACAAACATCACAACAGCGTTGTTTTAGCAACTTTACTAAAAACCATTAAAGGACTCCTCACAGAAATGGTCACTGACCTCCAAAATATTTCTCCCCTAGTTTCATGAGCTATATATTTGTAGCAAAGGGTAAATCACTAAAAACCAAAGCTCTTATACTAACATAGCAGAAAGAGATGTAATAATAACAAAATATTTTATCTTATTTGAAATAAGAGATACTGATTCAAGAGTTTCTCCCCCATCAGGGTCTTATTTCTCCACTGTGGATCTCTTGTTTTCAAAGATTTCCTCTACCAAAATTCATTTCTTAAGTAATAATTTGCCATTTTTAAATTCAAAGGCATGAAATGAAATAGAGTCAGGGCAAATAAATTTGACATCTTGAGATAGTCTTATGTAGCTTTATGGTGGGCCAACATACAATCAGCATTTACTTATTTATTTATTTGAGAGAGCGTGTGTGTGCGTGCACTAGAGAGAGAGCAAGCACGAGCAGGGGGAGGGGCAGAAGGAGAAGCAGACCCCCCGCTGAGCAGGGAGCCCAACGTGGGGATCCCAGGACCCCGGGATCACAACCCCAGTCAAAAGCAGACACTCAACCAACTGAGCCACCCAAGCACCCCAAACAGCATTTTTAAAGTATCGAAAATAGTTACCTTTCTAGGCCCCCACAAGACCAAGGACCTTTGACTCAGAGGAATGTATGGAATATAATCATTAACTGAGCTAGTATGAACTTTATACATGTGGATACAATCTAAATCTAAGTGAAAAGGACACTTGTTTAGTCATTCCATTTTTCTCTAAGAACTTATTTAGACCTACAAATCTAACTTTCCCTTTAGCAATCTCTCCTTTAAGTGAAGAGCACCTATCTGTTAGGGTTGTTCAATGAGGGAAGCTAGAACACTTGGAAAAGCAGAGAAGCTATCATTTTCTGGGTGACTACCATGTACCCCCAGTTCCCAACTATGTTCTGTGTTTTACATTTATCATCTAATTTAATCCCCACCATAGACAACCGTAGGTTCCTCCCATTTTACTGCTATGGACACTGGCTTCAAAGCCTCTGCTCAAACTATAAAATCCCAGAGTTACCGAATTTATAAAACTCACAGCAGGAAACAGAGGCACACCTCTTACAGCTTGATTTTTCATAAGCTGAACTGGTTTAACTCTATGATTTACACTAAGCTCAAAACCCAATTCTACTACTTATTTACTGTGATACTGGACAGACTATTTCATCTTTCTGTGTCTACTCAACTAACTTTAGAACCATTTTAAGGAACCAAAAAATTCATGAAGAACACTTAGCACAATGCTTGGCACATAGATATTACCCAATAAATGTTTGCTACTGATATTTATTAAGTTCCCCTTTAAAGCCACCAGATTTAGGGGCGCCTGGGTGGCTCAGTCATTAGGCGTCTGCCTTCGGCTCAGGTCATGATCCCAGGGTCCTGGTCAGTGGGGAGCCTGCTTCTCCCTCTCCCACTCCCCCTGCTCGTGTTCCCTCTCTCGCTGTGTCTCTGTCAAATAAATAAAATCTAAAAAATAATAATAATAAAGCTACCAGATATAATCATAGTAAAATAGATAGCATGCTATAAGTGACCTACTGCATCTCTATAATACAGGGGGAATAAGATAAATTTCGGGGATATTTACGTAGTATAGCTATCTTAGAGATTACTTACATAGTATAAGACATCTTGGGTATTTAACACTAAAACGAGCAAGAAAATTTTGACCATACTGGTAAGGAACAGTTCTACTGGAAAGAACAACGGAAATCTGGAAATACTTGTTTATTCACTCATCAAAAATCTCTCATTTGCCTAATAGGTTCTAGATTCTGTACTCAATGCTGGGGAGTCAATGACTCCTGCCCTCCTGACAAATAGTCACTCCTGCCCTCCTGACCAACAATCTAGAGAGAGAAAAGGACAAGGAGATCCAGAGCATAGTGGAGAACAGTGTGTCAGGAAGTCTTCTAAGAGGGCAAGATGTCTAGGCTGAGACTTGAAAGAAGAGGATTCTCTAGGGAAAGAGAGCAGCTTATATAAAAGCTAGAGGCAAAAAGAACAGGACAACACACCTGAGAAGCTAGAGAATATTTAATATAGCTAACATAGGGAATATACTGAGAAAGAGGGAGCGGTGAGAGAAGTTGGATATGCGGGGCCAAATTCTGAGAGACCTTGTAAGCCATGTTAAGAATTGTCGATTTTTATCTTAAATTCAAAGAGAAGCCACTGCACGTCTCAGGGAAGAAACAAACCAGATCTGCTTTTCTGAAAACCCAATCTGAATGTGCGGGGGACAATATATAGTTCCAGCTTTTCAACGAGCCCTGGGTGAAGTGTGCCCAGGCCAGAACCTCCAATATTCCAGGGCTATTTTCAAAGGAACTTACAGAAGAAAGAGCGATCTAGTCTTCTGTGTCAAGAATTAGATGTGTGATCCCAGGCAGGAAAGTTAACCTCATTATTTCCAGTGTTCCCAATTTTTAAATAGAGATTAAACCATCTGCTTTATCCACCCATTGGAGATTTGTGGGGATTAAATGCAGTAATGCAAATGGTAACTCTTGGAAAAGTGCACATTGCTATACAAACATATGGTGGCACCACTGTCAGGATTATTTAACCATGAGAATATGGAAAAGCTGGAAGGGGGAACTTCAAACTCTACATGTGAAAGTTTTTGGGAAATGGACACTGCTCCTCATTAATAAAGAGAAGTAAAAACATGCAAAGAGCAATAAACTACCATATCCAACTAATCGGTGATCTCTCTGAAACCGAGTACATGAGTCATTCTGATTTGCTCCCACAGTCTTTGATGGTTCATTACGGGCAAACTACAGGACTGAGTAGCTATCACTTCATGACCTACGTTTTCAGGTACCCAAAACATATGGCTTAGAAAGAAGAGTGAGAACATTCCCAAGAAACTGGTCTCTTTCACATGATGTTTGGTGTAGGACTTTTGTTATATGTCTCTCAAGCTTTTTTCCCAAGAACCAGCTGTACCATGCTATGAGCAATTTATCTTCATGTCATATTCTTGGCTACTGCCATTAATCACAGTGTTCCCTTACTGGTGAGATCCTGATTCTGAGCACTGAGAAAATGAAAGACACAGGGTGGGATGCTGTTCATGACCTAATTACTCTCATCCCATTGGTCTCCACCCCCATTCCTCCTCAACCTTGCCCCCAAATACCAGCAAGCTGCTTTAAGCCACTGCTTAGCTGTCTTTAAAATGGCTTGTTCCAGCAGATGTTCTCAGCCTCACACGTGCATTTTCTTTTTTCTTTTTTTTTACTCACACTTTCTATATGAATAGCAGATTGTAATGCTTCTGTTTTTCTGATCCAGAGGGGAAGAGTCTACATCAAATTAGAGCAGCTTTCTTTCAACAAGCTTGGTAACAGCGTAGGTGGATGTTCTGACCCTTTTCCCTCCCCCTGCCTCCCTCTCCCACCCCCACCCCACTGGAACTGCTAGCAGATGTTTCCTCTAAGTCTGTCTTCTACAAGCCCCAATTCTCTGACTTTCTGGTCTCTATTAACAAACTGCATTTCTTTCATCCAGTTATCTCTGATTGCTTTGCACTCCCAGCCCACACAGGATCAAGAATGCTGTCACCTTCCATCTCTCTGCCTAGTCTCCAGCAATTTCAGTGAACGAAGAAAACCTACAGATGAGATCTGAACAGCAACAGCCCATTTAGTCAACTCCGTGGCCAGTCCCAAGACGGGTTCTCTGACATATTCTTCCTCTCTTCCAAGATATTACTATAAACACGGAAGGTAATGACAGGATTTGTTCATAGAACACATTATGTTCTTAATGAAAAATAAAGGCTGTCAACTGAATCCATTTTTAATTAATATTTTTAAAAGGCATGAATGCCAGGGACTTTGGGTGCTGGTTTTTATCTCCTTTAACTAATTGTCAAGCTGTCTTAAATATATTCTCTCATAGGTATAATATAAATAAATCAAACTAATTTTTCTTGATTTACTGTTTATCTTCCCAACACCGTGCTTTTCCTCATTCTAAACAATCAGTCTGTCAAATGGCAATGTCTTATATTTAAATATATTTTGTATACGGTTAAACTTCCCACTCAAAACTTAACAATTGCTTGGATATGCCTCCTTGAAACAGAAATTGCTAACTGCCCCTCTTTCCCCCTTCCTAAAGACTATCATTTCTGCACATACCTGGCCTTCCACACCCTGCTAGCAGGATAAAAGGTATTATCCTAATAGCGTTTCTTACACCGAAGGTGCTCTGTGAATGCTCATCAGGAAGGGGGAAGGTGGTACTGCTTTGCAGTTTAGGAGTCAGACCTAGATTTGAAGGCCTGGCTCTGCCACCAGAGAGCAATGTGGCAGTTTGAGCGAGTCACTGAGACTCTCTGGGTGTCTCTTTGGCTATAAATGGAAATCCTAAAGCCTCCATATAAGGATAAACAAGGTTTGTGATAATGAGTTTCAAACGCCTAGCAGGGACAGGCATTAACAGATTCAATAAAAAAGTTATTTTTGCAAGTGTCCCCGAGCTAGATTTGAGGTCTCTGATGAAAAAGAAAACAACAAACATAATTCATTTTCATTTTAGCTGAAAGTGGATCCACACAAAGGGTTGTATTCCAGGTGGACAAGCTATTCATCCGGCCCGGACAGGAGAAATATTCCCAAACCTCGCTTACTAACATACAGGGCTGAAGAGGCGCCTTCCCTAGAGGCTTCGTTCCAAGTGATGGGTTACCCTACGGCCTTCCCAAGCTAGCAGGCTTTTTCCTCTGTGTCTACTTCATTATTCTCAGAATTATAGAAAGGTCAAAATCTCTCTGTTTCCTAATGTCTAACATTCGCTGTAGGAAGGGGCATTATTTAAGGACAACAGATTATCCTGAGTACTTCACTATAATACGTATCCTATATTAAACAATAACAACAAAAACAAAAGCAATCAAATACATAGCTAACTATCCTTTAAGGGGAACAACCTGCTACATAATAAGAGGAAAAAAATTAGACAAGGATTTTAAAACTTCTACCCAACCCTTCAAAAACAGACCAGGAAATTACAGCCTTTGGCAACAAGAACACACCTTACTGAGCCTGAACAAAGTGCTAGTTTTGTCAGTGTGTCCTAATGCACTGGTAATGGCAGGAAAGAAAAGGTTCCTTTCCCTTACAAGTCTATTTCTGATGTCATTTCCATTGTATCTACTGGACATTACATTTGTTTTTGTTCACTGCAAAAATTATCTTTTTTTTTTTTTTAAAGATTTTATTTATTCATTTGAGAGAGAGAATGAGAGACAGCACAAGAGGGAAGAGGGTCAGAGGGAGAAGCAGACCCCCCGCTGAGCAGGGAGCCCGATGCAGGACTCGATCCCGGGACTCCAGGATCATGACCTGGGCCGAAGGCAGTCGCTTAACCAACTGAGCCACCCAGGCGCCCAAAAATTATCTTTTTAAGATGAAAAAAAGTCAGCAATTTGGCACGTATGCTAATTGGTTATTGTCAAGGATTTTAGAAAAATGAAAATGAAAGAAAAAATTCTCATTAACTTGGGCCTAGTAATTAGTAATGTGCTATAATTCATAATGTGCTAAGCTTATCTTTATAAGCATTTTCTTTTAATAGAGAATTAGTAATTCAAATGAAATAAGAAATAGTATGTTCAAAGAATTCTAAAATCTTTCTAGTTTTACTTATGAAGCCCTTGGTGTCAGTCATAAATTCTGAACAAATTGGTCTCATTGTTCTCTAAACATGCACAGTATTTTCTTTCCTCTGTCTTTGCCCATGCCAGTCCATCTTTGTAATGCCCCTCCACCCCACATCTTTACCTTCTGAAACCCTACCTTTCTTTTAAAACCCAGCTCAAACAATATCTCCTCAATGGAGCCTCCCTTAATCTCTTCTTGTGCCAGGAATTCTCGCCCTCGCTGGTAGCCACATAGAAAGTAGGTATAAACAACACACTAATACTTGATGAAATGTCGTTAAGGGAGTAACAATCCTACACAACACCAACTACCTCAGTGTCAGCTTCCGGAATCAAATGAGTAGCTCTGGTATCTCAGATCTGAATTACAGTACACAGAGAATTTAGACAAGGATTGATGCCACTACTGTATATTTTGCAAAGGATTACACCGGATCCATGTGTAGGTATACACATGCATAACACACACACACTCTGGAGAGATACTGTTGCCCTACAATGCATCAGTGCTTTTGAAAAACAAAACAAAATTTAAAACAACTAAGCAAAAAAAAGTAAACTACTGTCCTAAATTAAAAGCTCAAGTCCCTATTTATTTTTGGGAAACAAAATCAAGACTTCAGAGTCTATAAAGAGCATTTAAAGTAGCCTGGGTTGATGAGTCACTTGTCTTATTTAGGAAGGGTTAGAACTGTTATTCACAGAAAAAGGAAACACCAATTATCTTAATTCTAAGTCCAGAACTGTTCAAGTGGCTTTGTGAATGCTAGTAAAACAATAAACTAACCAAACAGAACTATCAATTATCTCTAGTCTAAATTATTCCTATTTAAAGGAATAGAAGGGTCACACCTAATGCTATAACCCAACACTCTGAGCTACTAAAAGGAAACTCAAAACATTGCGCTGGATACAAAAACACTTTGCTTAAATTTCAGGTAAGGGCCACCGAGGAGGTCAGAAAGACTTATCAATACAGCCTAACAAGAAAAAATGACAGCTCAAACAGATCTCAAACTTAAACGTACAAACTTAAATGTGATCTCTGAACACAGACACAAAAGGAAACCAGGGCTTAAATGTGAGAAGAGGCCGAGTCAGAATTACATAGAGGGCCAACGGTGAGAAAGAGGCGGACAGAATTTCTAGCCCAGCAGCTGACTACTCTTCCTGGTCCCTGGGCAGGTTTTGTACCTTCTTTCCTCTAAATCCTCGGACGGCACATGCCTTCTTAGCAGTCTCTATGTTCATCTGCCTTCCCTTTCAGTGGCAGAGTCACTGAATCTACAGGGATCCTCTCTTGTTCATTATCTTGGGATGCAGTAGGATAAAACTATGTCATCACTAGTTAGATTATCTTCTAATGGCCTTTTAGATAATTTCAGCAATTTTTTTGCATGGTATCTGATGCTAACGAATCTTAAACATTACTCGAGAGCTAACAGTGACCACTGATTACAAATACAAGCACAATTTTTTAAAGTGTGGCCTTTAAGAGATTAAGAGAAATTCTTCTCTTCTTTGAGAACCACTGCTTTAGGGTAAAGTTTTTAAGAAGTCAAAGATGCTTAACCATAGCCATTCACTCTTTCACCTGATCTTATTAAGTGCCTATTAACTGCAAGGCGCTATTATCAAATCTGAATATAAAGTAGTAGACAGACAGATAAGAGCTGTATGCTCATCCAATGGGGTAGACTGATAATAAAAACAAATACATAACAGTTTCAGATACCAGTAAGTGCTATGAAAACAAACAAAACAAACCAGGAGAATGAGCCTAAATGTGATTTTGAGGTAAGGGTGCCCTTTTAGAAAGGGAGGCAGGGAAGTCAGAGGAAACTCTCAGCTATGAGCTGAAGCCATGTGAAGAGCTACAGAAAGATCTAGGTAGGGGAACAGTGAGTGCTGAGGCAAAAAGAGTTTGGCATGTTCCAGCAACAGAAAGTGGGTCAGTGTAGCTGGGACACAGTAAGAATGGGGAAGTGTGGTAGCAGATGAGGTTAGACATACAAAGTCAGAGTCAGATCATGTAGGGTCTTAGACGTCTCTACAAGTGTAGACTTTATCCTAGGTACAGTAGAAAGCCACTGGAAAGATTTAAGTGAGAAAGTGAGAAAGGGATTTACATTTTTACAAGATAATTGTGGGGACACCTGGGTGGCTCAGTTGGTTAGGTGTCTGCCTTCGGCTTGGGTCATGAACCCACAGTCCCGGGATTGAGTCCTGCGTGGGGCTCCCTGCTCAGCGGGGAGTCTGCTTCTCCCTCCACCCCGCCCCCCACCCCGCCTGTGTGTGTGTGTGTGTGTGTGTGCACGCACATATATGTGTACTCTCTCTCAAAAATAAAATCTTTTTAAAAAAAAAAAGGTATTTGTAGCTTTGGTGTGACTGAAAGACTATATGCAAACAGATACTTAGTTAAAATAATGAGAAGAATTTAGGGTAGTCAAACACAGCTTATCTGCTTTAACTTGAAATTAAATAATGGATGTCTAAGAGAGGACAGAACCTCATCCCCTGCCCAAGAAAAAAAAGGAAGGAGCTCTCAGACTTCAAATTTCTACTCTGTTGCAGACTGGCCTTTAAAACAGACATTCAATCCAAATTAAGGAACAGTAGTTTTGAAACCATTCTATAGTTCTGACAACCCTAAGAAAAGTGTATTTTTTTTCTTCCTCAACTCCCACCTTACATCTTGCAGGCCTAAAATCAGAAGGACAATCTCGGGACACCTGGGTGGCGCAGTCGGTTAAACCATCAGACTCTTGATTTTGGCTCAGGTCATAATCTCAGGGTCCTGGGACTGAGCCCTGTGTCAGGCTCCCAGCTCAGTGGGGAGTCCATTTGTCTCCCTCTCAATCTGCCCCTCCCCCTGCTCATTCTCTCTCTCTCAAATAAATAAATAAATCTTAAAAAAAAAAAAGTTCAGCCTCAACCATGATCCTCTAAAAGAAGCTTGATTATAGGAAAGTCTCCATTACTTGGAGCTACTAAATTGTCATTTCCCTCAGATTGTGAATATAAATAACCTTTAGCTCCTCTAAATGTATTTGATAATCGGAGGGGGAGATGAACCATGAGAGACTATGGACTCTGAGAAACAAACTGAGGGTTCTGGGGCGCCTGGGTGGCTCAGTCGTTAGGCGTCTGCCTTCGGCTCAGGTCATGATCCCAGCATCCTGGGATCGAGCCCCAAATCGGGCTCCCTGCTCCGCGGGAAGCCTGCTTCTCCCTCCCACTCCCCCTGCTTGTGTTCCCTCTCTCGCTGTGTCTCTGTCAAATAAATAAAATCTTTAAAAAACAAAACAAAAACAAAAAAAACCCTGAGGGTTCTAGAGAGGAGGGGGGTGGGGGGATGGGTGAACCCAGTGATGGGTATTAAGGAGGGCACGTATTGAATGGAGCACTGGGTGTTATACACAAACAATGAATCATGGAACACTACATCAAAAACTAATGATGTAATGTATGGTGATTAACATAATAATATAAATTTTAAAAAAATAAATATTTGATAAGATGACTAATGATATACATAAGATTATAAAAAAAATCATTTAACCAGGAGAGTTTTAAATCTGTAAGAAACACCTATTGACAAATCAACCTGTGATAAACTGACTGGACATCAAGTTCATTATTGTTGTTTCCTTCTAAGAATTTCTTTAGTATTCTAGTTCAAATTAGATACTTCAAAGCAACAAAATTCTATATTGTCTTAAAGATTCCACAATTCATTCACATTTTTCATTTGTTTATGGAACATCCTTTTTTTCAGTTTGAACTAGCAAATATTATTAGCATAAGAAAACATGCATAATCTTACCTCCACTTTAATTCTCTTCGGGGATAATTCATCTCTTTCTCCACATTTTGACCTGAATGGAATGGGAGAGAGAAAAACTTGAGAAGGTAACAAATTTTATTCTAAAGACATCTCAATCTATAAACTTCCACCAAAACATATACCCTTGAAACCCTTACACCAGAAATAAGACATTCATAAAGAACACTGACATAACAAAAAAGACTTTTCATCATTTCTAAATTAACATTAGGGAAATATGCAGACACCATTATATTACACATTTTAAAAGGCCACTACCTAAGAACTTCCCCACAAAATAAGTACTCAATAAACATGTAATGATCATCACATAATGAAAAAGGAAAAAAAAAAATCAAGGAGGATTGTATTGCATGGTATCTTTTTATGGATCAGTAGGAACACTTCAGGATAAAATGACCAAAGTGGCCATTTAAGATGAATGCTTAAGGCTACGTAAGATTCAAATGCATGTTGTCTATCTATTGAAACTACAGATGTATTTTCCCTTGACCTACGGATCCCTCTGCTGGGACTCTATCCCAGAGGTACCTACAGATATATGAAATACTACTGCCAATTAAACTGTAATAAGCCATCAATTATAAATTATCCCTCAAAGTAAAAGATGTTAAAATGTAAAAAAAAGTACATTTCAGAATCAACAAAGTATGTATGACATTATTTATTATGATGCTATTTATAATGATAAAAGACTAGAAACAACTCAAGTATCCATCAATAGGGGACTGGTTAGATAAATCATGGTGGGGCGCCTGGGTGGCTCAGTCTGCCTTTAGCTCAGGTCACGATCCTGGGATCATGGAATTGAGCCCAGTGGGGAATCTGCTTCTTCTGCCCCACCCCCTGTTTGCGCACGTGTGCTCTCTCTCTTTCACAATAATCTTTTAAAAATAATCTTTAAAAAAAAAATTCATACTAAAAAAAAAAACATAGTACATCCACACAATGCAATACCATGGCGCTGTAAAAAATAATGAAGATGTGTACATACTACCATGACGAGATCTCCAAGACATGTTAAAAGCAAAATATAGAATAATGCAGACACATACTACCAATTTTTTTTTTTTGGAAAAAAGGTAAAAAATGAGAAAATATATATCTGTTTGCAAGTGCATTAACACACATTGGAAAGATGAAAAAGAAACTAATAGGGCGCCTGGGTGGCTCAGATGGTTAAGCGTCTGCCTTCGGCTCAGGTCATGATCTCAGAATCCTGGGATCAAGTCCCGCATCGGGCTCCCTGCTCAGCGGGGAGCCTGCTTCTCCCTCTGCCTCTCTCTCTCTCTGTCTGTCTCTTACGAATAAATAAATAAAATCTTAAAAAAAAAAAAAAAAAAAAAAAAAGAAACTAATAAAACTACTTCTATTGAGGAGGAAGAAGTTAAAAGAGACCAGAACAGGAGTGCAACTTTTTATATTACGTATTCACATAGTTTTGGCTTCTAAATTATGTAAACGTGTTATATATTTAAAAAAAAATACATATTTTTTTTAATATTTTTTATTCATTTATTTGACAGAGAGAGTGAGAAAACACAAACGGGGAGCAGCAGAGGGAGAGGGAGAAGCAGAAGGAGAGGGAGAAGCAGACTCCCCATCGAGCAGGGAGCCTGACTCGGGACTCGATCTCAGGACCCTGAGATCATGACCTGAGCCGAAGGCAGACGCTTAACCGACTGAGCCACCATTTTATCCTGAAGCCACCATATTAACTTTTTAAGTTAAATGTATTTTTAACTTTTTAAAGGCACCCCTATTTAGGGGCGCCTGGGTGGCTCAGTTGTTAAGTGTCTGCCTTCAGCTCAGGTCATGATCCCAGGGTCCTGGGATCGAGCCCCGTGTCGGGCTCCCTGCTATGCGGGAAGCCTGCTTCTCCCTCTCCCACTCCCCCTGCTTGTGTTCCCTCTCTCGCTGTGTCTGTCTCTGTCAAATAAATATATAAAATCTTTAAAAAAAAAAAGCACCCCTATTTAAAAATATATTTAACTTAAGTATATAAATGTAAATACTACAAGAAACAGCTAAAAAATGTTGAAAGCAGTTGCCTCTGGGGTGTGGTATTCAGAAGGGGGCAGGGGTGGGGCAGGGAAACTGCTGAGTTTTCGGTAAAGCTCTGTGCACTATAGGATTCCTTAAATCATGTACATGTATTACTTTGATTAAATTACTTAAATAAAGCAGGCCGAAAATTTTGTGTAATACAGTGAAAAAAATAAAAAAAAAATCACTACATCAACTCTCGATTATCCAACTTAAAAAAAATCTTATAAATAATTCTATAATATTCTTAGCCTGTTCATTTAGTCTGCATAATTTTACTTTGTGTCAGTTTGTAAATATGTGGGCTCTTAAGGCAAGGTAGCAAAGGAAGCTGCTATGAGTTAGGGGACATAATGACAGTAAATGCCTCAACAGTGGCTTTTCAAACCTGAATAGGCACAAGAATAATCTGGGCCACTTGTGAAAATTTGGATTCCAAGACTCCATCCCCTGAAACTGTACTTATTAGGGCCAGGGAGGGTGCTCAGGATGTGGTTTTTCAACACACATTCAATTACTCTAACGCCAGGGGTCATGCGCATCTACTCAGAGAAGAAGCGGGACACAACTGATGGTGAACTAGAAATCGGGGTCCACGGGGAACAAGTGACTAAAACTGAAATGGTACTATGCCATCTTGCTTAGGATTTAAGTGAAGATGAGATGAAGAATAGTAAGATGTGTTTATATTAAATTTTAAAACCACCACTGCTTTTCAACATGTGTTTTACTTCAAATATTCCATATTCTACTTTCATATTTCAAACACATGTCCATATTCCATATAGTCTGGCATCTTCCAATTCTCCCTTAAATACTGGCCAATGGAGTCTTTTCATCTAGTCAACTAATCTCATTAGACTGCAAACACCTTGCAAGAGGAACCACTTTATTTCCTCCAAGAGTTCAACAAGTTCATATAGTTAGTGGGTATACAAATAACTAAATCTCATCATCACACTCAAAACCAAAGCATCTGTGTGAGAAGAATGTCTAAAACCACTACCAGAACAATGCTACGGTGCTACGGAACTGCCTTTCAAAAGAAAGACAAAAGAATTAAAACAACAAAAACCACATTAGCAATGTTTTGAAAAGTCACCTCACTCTTTAATTTTATAGAACCACAATCACATCACACTTCTACTTTTTGAAAAATGCTTATATTCTATCAGTGGGTAGTGTTTTAAGTTCCACTTCTATCAAGCAATGCAAAATCCTGTCAATTAGTTAGACACTTACTTGGTGGTTCTGTAGGTGTATTTGTAGGTGACTTCTCGAGAAATCTGCCTAGCCAGGGCAAACAGTTCATCTCTTCTTGTCAGCAGGGCATTATCCTTCACACAGAGCTGAGCAGCCGCTTCATTAACAGTGAGCTGTGTATCCAAAACAAAGTTTAAAAATTATAAACATCTTTATTTCATCAGTAAGAAAAATGTTTCACTTAAGGATATAAAAATGTCACATCACTATATAATGAGATCATAGTTTATAAAAATCAGGATGGGTCTTTGTTTATTCCTTATTAGTCCTAAGGCCTAATTTCAGAAGAAAATCACTTCACCTGCCATCTCTCAGAACTCAAATTAATCAAAAGTCACCCTGGTTTTATGTATTTATATGCTTAATTTATTTTTTTTAGGCATGAGTTTATAGAAAATAAGCAAAATAAAGTAAAAAATGTTCTGTATCTTATTTTTATGAAAAGCCAAGAATTTGGTATGATTTGTTGATAATATTTCCCTAACTAAAAGTGAGTATACATGATCTGATTTTTTTTAATGTGAACGGATATGAAAATTCTTAGGAAGGAATAAAAATTTGATGATTTGAGTTAAATATTTATCAAATTACTTAGTAAAAAAACAGAGTATCACAGATTAGGGCCATAAAGGAAATCACTAATTGTAATTGGAATCACTAATTCTCTAAAATTCACCTAATTCCACTCTGTTATCTAAGTGTTAAATAATGCCAATACAGAGTTGCTACTTGACAAAACACCTTGTACTGAAATTTAAAATAGCAAACGTTATCCTAAATTCAAAATCTGTTATTGTTTAATAAATCAGAAAAGGTTTTTTCACATAATTTTGCCAATTTAAACAGATGTAGGGAATTGCCAAGTGGTACATCAAATTTTTTTTAAAAAGCAAGAAACACTCATTGCAGACATGACTGACAGCAAAGAGAATGGTGTGATGGCAGACAGATCTGAGGTGAGGCCTGCTCCATCACTTACCATCTGTGTGACTCTGGGCTTCTCAGAGCCTCAGTGTTCTCAGAGGCAAAAATAGGATAATCAAAATGGGAACTACCTCAAGGGACTAACAAGAAGTAAATGAGACTCACCTGGCACAAAGTTGGTCTTAATATTAGTTCTTGTTTTCCTTTCATAAAAAAGCAGGTATTTATTTCCTCCCTACCCAGGCATCCCATTTTGTTCACAAAAATGTTACGTATTTAGAATTTTCAAAAATACAGAGAAGCAATAGAAGAAATTCAACCTTCTGTCTATTAATGCAATGCAGAATGGTTGCAATGCAGAATGCAAACCTTCCATCTATTAATATTTTATTTATTTATTTTTTAAGATTTTATTTATTTATTCATGAGAGACGGGGGGGGGGGGGGGGGGGGGGGGGGGCAGAGGCAGAAGGAAAAGCACAGAGCAGGGAGCCCGATGCGGGGCTAGATCCCAGGACCCTGGGATCATAACCTGAGCTGAAGGCAGATGCTTAACCAACTGAGTCACCCAGGAGCCCCACCTATTAATATTTTAATAATATATATTACTCTAATATCTGTGTACATACAAACATGTACGTGAATATAGATTTTAATCACCTTTTTTCACTTATGTATGCTGTATTTTTTGCTTTTATCATGTGTTAAGGCAGAAACTTGGCTTGTTTACATCAGCATCTGGCATGGGTTGGATATTCAATAAATATTTGTTGACTGATAAATGAATTTAAATATTCTTTACCGTATCATTTTTACTACCTAGACATGTAATATTCCATTGTAGGAAAGAGCAATGTATTATTTAAATCAACCTCACTCTGAACATTAAACTACCCCCACTTTTTCATGTATTACAAGGTAAGCTGCAAGGAACATTCTTAACTGTGTATCTTTGCACATGTATTTAATTATTTTCTTGGAATAAACTCCTAAGAATAAACTTGTTAGGTCACAGAATATACTAAGTTTTAAAAGATTTATGTATTTCACCAAATTACTCTCCAGGAAAATTGCTCCAAATCATAACACTACCAACAATTATATGAAAATCCATTATCCACAATCAACCAACACTGGGTTATTTTATTTGAAAAGCTTTACCAATTTGATGTATTTTCCATATCATTTGGTTATAATTTACATTTCTTTGACTATAAAACTGAACCTTTTTCTTATACTTTTAAATTATTTTAAAATTTGCTTGCTCATGGCAGTTGCCTGTTTCTTCTATTGCACTATTTTGTTTCTTATGGACTTTAGGAATTCTTTATGGGTTAAGAGCATTAACTCTTCATATGCAGTGGCTTTTCTTTTTCATGGTTTATCATTAGCCTTATGGTTTTTGTCTTGGGTGCAGAGAAACTCCCTTTCTCACCCTAATAATACACGAATGTTTTCCTGCAATTTAGCCTAATAATTTTATTTTTTCCACTTAACTACTGAAACCATTTAGAATGTGTTATGGTGTATGATATAAATCATATATCTAACATCCCCCTCCCCAGATTTCTACCTGTAATTTACATTGTCTAATTCTCAAATAATTTTGCTACGGACAAGGTTATAATAAACCCAGGCCATGAAAGCATAATAGGAACAATGTATTTTCAGTCTTCTCCCCTTTTCAGCAAAGCAGTAGCTACAATGACCTTGAAGACCTTCTCAAACCCCTCTTTATGTAGCCCTTTCTTTCTTGTACTCATACCCTTAATTTGTACGGAGAACTTGTGATTGTCGGTAAGGTATTTTAAATGACAACATTTCAGAGGTACCACCTTATGCACAACCACAGAAAATAACCTTTCAACATAAACTGAGAACAGTGTTCTAGTATCCCATCATCCTACCAGAAACCAAAAACACAAACATAACACATATTGTTACTGAATTCAGGCTTCAAGAGATCAAAAAGTAGACTGAGCTCTCCAAGCCCTTAGGGAGACTTCGGGTATTAAAACTGAGGCTGCAGGGGCGCCCATGGCTCAGTCAGTTAAGCGTCTGCCTTGAGCCCGGGGCATGATCCCAGGGTCCTGGGATCGAGCCCCATGTTGGGCTCCCTGCTCAGCGGGGAGCCTGCTTCTCCCTCTCCTCCCCACCTGTGCTCTCTCTCGCTATGTCTGTCTCTGTCTCTCTCAAATAAATAAATAAAATCTTTAAAAAATAAAATAAAAATAAAACTGAGGCTGCAGAAATAACTATAGCTTACCCCAAGTTGTAATAAGAAGCTGACTCTTAAGGGTTCCCTCTCAAAAATATATTTTCTGTTGGTGTTTTCTGTATTTTACACCCCAAATTGTTAATAATTAAATAAGTATTATGATGTATTTTTTTAAATTATACAAATACTCTAATATAGTAGTCACTGCAGTACCATACTAGCTTTTTAAAAATTTTAAGTTTCTAGGGGCACCTGGCTGGCTCAGTTGGTGGAGCATGTGACTCTTGATCCCAGGGTCATGAGTCCCACACTGGGTGTGGGAGCCTACTTAAAGTTTAAAAAAAAAAAAAAGAAGTAAAAATTCTAAGTTTCTAGTTTTTTTAAGTAGGCATCATGCCCAGTGTGGAGCTCAAGGTGGGGCTTGAACTCACGACCCTGAGATCAAGACCTGAGCTGAGATCAAGAGTCAGATATTTAACCAACTGAGCCATCCAGGTACCCCTAAGTTTCTAGTTCTGTTAAAAATGTAAAATAGATATTCTAATTGGTTTACTTCCTCCAATTCCTCTTTTTTATGGCTAAAAATACCAAAATTCGATTCATATTTTTATGTTAAATATTTCTTAAAGTTAGCTTTCTATCATTTATAACTAGACTTAAAAGTTTTCTTTACTGGTAGTTAAAATTATAGCCTTTAACAATCAAATGACTGTGACTTTCCATTTGGTATTGTTAGCATAAAAATACCATGAGAATGCTGTGTGATAGGGAGGCTCAAAAGGCAATCAAGGCTTTCATTTCCAGCACAGGGAGGGAATGATTGTCCTCCTCATAGAAAACAACTAAAAATGTTGGATAAAAATGGGAGGAGAAAAATATCTTAAATGCATCAATAAACCAGCAAGACAACTGTAAGGACTATTCTGTTCGGGCTAAAATAAATGAAGACAGTATCTCAAAGGGAGCAAGTTGAGGACAGTTGCTAAACCAAATGACCCTAAGCTTCACAACCTCATAGGGTTGATTAGTGTGGGAAGAGAATAGGAGGAAAAACCCAGGATCCACCCCTCCCTCCACAAAGCTGAAATCCCAAACCACTACACACCCACTGGTAGCCTGAATTAGAAATACACCTGTACTCCCAGGAGAATGCAAGGGAAATTACCTGTCTTGAACCCCGTTACTGAATAGGAGAAAACAGAAGATACTCCCTTGAGATTTCATAAACCCCCCCCCCCCCCCAAATGAGCCCTCACATGATTTTCAGCCCCAATTCACACAATGTGGGCTGAGAATTTTTTTCACAGGGTTCTAGAGTTGTGTTGTGCAGAAAACAGGTGCCTGGTAGAAGCAAAAGCAAATAACCTCTAGAATAATCAATTTTCTTCCTAGGCCTCAAAACATTCCCACAGTTCCAAGAATTAGGAGTTATAGACAGAAATCATAAAACATCCAAAGAAATAACATCAAAAGTAAAAACCAGCAGGAATGACAGCAGAATAAGACCCTCAAAGACTTGAGAAAAATAAAAAGAGTTGAAAATATGACTAAAGAATAATACAGTAAAAAAACACCAAGAACTGAGAAATCAGAAGGAGAGAAAAAACTGGGGCAGAGGCAAACAGATTTCAAAAAAACAACTATTGACTTGTAAACACAACAATAAAAACCAAAAGCCAAGGAAATATCTTCAATTACTAAGGGAAGTTAACTGACAATATAGAATTTGATAGCCAGAATAAACAGCAATTAAGAATGAGGGCAAAATAAAGAGGTTTTCCAGTGGGTTGCGGTAGGACAGAATCTGCCATCAGTAGGCCTCCGTTAAGAAAATTCTACATGATGTACTTCAGGCTAAAGGAAACTAAGTCCAGATAGTAAATCAGATCTAAAGAGAGGGAGGGACAGAAATACAAAATAAAATAAGGGAAATAAATTCAAAATATTGGTCATTTTAAAAAATGTAAATAGGCCAAATGTTCCAGTTAAAAGACAAAATTTGCCTAGGTTTTTTTTTTTTAATTCAACTATTGGTATTTATAAGAGATGTATGTAAAACATGGATTCAGAAAAACTGAAAGTAAAAGAATGGTAAAAAGATGTAACAAGCAATTACTAACAAAAAAAAACACATGTACTTATATTATCATCAAACAAAATAGGCTTTTAAAGCAAAATGGGGTATTAAAGATTAATAGTTACTGCAAAATACAAAGAGAAACAGACAACTCCACAATCACAGTAGTTGATTTTCACACACACAAAAGCTTTAGAATAAGCTTGTTAAAATAGACACATACAGACCGCTCTACCTGCAGAAACACATAAAAAACAGTGACCACATACTGAGCCGTAACTAAAATCTCAACAAATTTTAATATATGCAAACCATGTGCTCTGACCACAATGTAATTCACTTAAAAATCATTAGAAAAATAATTAAGGGGGCGCCTGGGTGGCTCAGTGGTTAAGTGTCTGCCTTCAGCTCAGGTCATGACCCCAGGGTCCTGGGATCGAGCCCCCCATCGGGCTCCCTGCTCGGCGGGGAGTCTGCTTCTCCCTCTCCCACTGCCCCTGCTTATGTTCCCTCTCTCGCTGTCTCTCTGTCAAATAAATAAATAAAATCTTAAAAAAAAAAAAGAAAAAATTAAGGAACAGCCCTCATATTTGGAAATGATAATTCATGGGTAAGAAATCATAAATAAAAAGAGAAGTAATGGGGGGGGACTTCATACCAAAACTTTGGGAATTACACCAAATCAGTATATAGTGAGAATTTATAGCCTTAATTGCTTACATTAGAAAAGAAGAACAGCTAAACATCAATGAACTAATAGGTACCCAATTTAAGTTAGAAAGGAACAATAAAGAACCCTAAGAAAGTGTAAGTGAACACACACATAGACACAGCACAACTAAGATATCAACTAAGAATATCAACTAAGCCAAAAGTTCCTCCTTCAAAAAGATCAGGAGTTAGAAAGCTTTTTCTGTAAAAGATCAGATGGTAAAGATTTTAGGCTTAACAGGCCAAATAGTCTTTGTTACAACTACTCAACTCTGAGGTTGTAGCTCAAAAGCAGCCACAGACAACACATACACAAATTGGCCTGGCTGTGTTCTAATAACAATTTATTGCAAAACCAGGAGGTGGGCCACATTTGGCCCACAGGCTGTAGTTTGCACACCCCGGAAAAGAGGAATAAAAACAGACAAACCTCTGGCAAAATTGATCAGGGAAAAAAAGAGACAACTGGGGGCGCCTGGGTGGCTCAGTTGGTTAAGCTTTGGACTCTTGGTTTTGGCTCAGATCATGATCTCACAGGTTGTGGGAAGGAGTCCCACTTGAACATTCTCTCCCTCTGCCCCTCCCCCCACTCATGCGTACACACACTCTCAAATAAACAAATCTTAAAAAAAAGATAAATGGACAAACAATATTAGGTCTTAAAAAGTAAAAACAACTTTATGATAATAAGTTTGAAAACTTAAGATGAAATGGACATATTTAGAAAAATGTAACTTACCAAGATGACTCAAAAACAGACTACCCTGATAGTCCTATAATCCATTTTTTAAAATGATAAAAAAAAAAAAAACCCACATTTCTTTTCAAGTATTTGATGCTGAAATCTACGCATTCTAAGAGTTTAGAATAAAGCATCATAACTTACTATTAATGTGTTCAGGTCTATGGGGTTCCCAGATTCAAGAGTCCTCCCCTCTCAAAACTAAGAAGGCTTGACTCCTCTGAAAGCTTCAGCCTTGACTTCTCAACACTACAAGGAAAACTGACCTAAATGTAGCATATTCTACGGGCCTAGGTCCTTATAGTAACACACGCACTTCAGTTCCTGTAGAATTTCCAGGAGGTCTACAACTTACCCACTGACTCTACATCCTCCTCTTCCCATCTTTGAGTTCCAGAACTCTTTGATTAGAAGTTGCTATTGGACAAATATTCTATAATGCCAAGCTGCCTACTTGCTTGTATTTCTGAATATTACAAGTTCCTACATTCTCCACTGCCTTGCTATTCTCAACTTTCAGTTTCTCTCTCATCCATTCATTGATTTAAGATCTGACACACACTCTGCTTGTCTAGCTTACCACATAACACATCTCTGGAGAGATGATACATTCTGCCTGCCTGGACATCTTTCTAATACTTTGGGGGTTTGTCCCTTAGCACCTGCCTCACATCAACAATGAGTGTGGTTCTAGGCCCAGCCACTCACACTATCTTCATGGTCTGACTCCTATAAACCAGGCCATACCTAGCCAGGTACTAAGACCATAGCTGATTCTTTAGCTTTAAGAAAAAAAACAGTGTTTATTATAACAATGATTAATTTCATAATTCTTTACTGCCTGATATACAGTACATTTGGAAACAAGTATAAAAATGCATACAAGAAAAAGAATTTTATATACTTTTAGAGTTGAAAAAATGTTTTCAGGTGTAGATAACTTTTTGATTTTCATCCACTTATGACCTACGTATTACAGCTGTAGGCCTTGAAAGATGAAAGAACAGTGTCCACAGGGTGTAATAGGAAGAAAACTCTCAAATACTAACAGTGACTTAACAATGAGTCATATATTTCCTTATTTGGAAACTGAAGACAAACCAGTATTGTTCTTTAATGTTAGGAATTTAGAAAAACTCAAATATCTTTCACTCATTTTAAATAGTCAAGTGAGAAAATGTGAAATTATCATACCTAGAAGTACACTTAATGTAATACCTCCTTTCTTTTAATTCTCTCAAGATTTCATAATTTCCACCAAGCTGCTGAATGGTTACTAGTTTGAAGGAAGCGTCCTGATTCATAAACATCTATCTTAAACTGTATTTTTGGATCAGATTCACATACTTGAGTTACAAATAACAAGTGGTCTAAGTTTCAAAAATACAAGCCACATATTCTAAAGCCCCCACCCCCACATCTCAGCCTACTAGCATTCATTTTGAGTGTTCTCTTATTTTGGGAAACTCATGATAATCTCATTACCTAAATACCATCTGTACCTATTTATCCAAAGAAGCAAAGAACCCTTTAGCAAAAGCCAAGTGTGAAATAATTTTTCTATTTTTTAAAAGTAGGTTAGGACTTAAAAAAGAAAAAAAAGTGAGGTTGATTTGGTTTATTAAAGTCATCTCTTTAACATACTTTCACTTTGATAAAAATACTGACTCAACTTTGTGTGCCATTTAAAAAATTATATTAAAACTAGATTAAAGCATGAAACTGAAATTGGCATGTTTTGCCCCTTGTTTTCTATTAATGACAACCATAATAGCCTTTTGGTAGATTCCTCCATTAATTCATGGGTAATGAAGTATCAAGGTGTGTCTGAATTATAATGCTAAGTGTGTTTTCTAGATGGATTCCTATGTTCTTGTGAGTCAGTTACTGTATGGCAACAATACATAGGACAATTGCAAAAGGATATGCCCAAAATAGATCAAATCACAGATTCTCTGTTACTTAAAACATTTTGCTAACCAATTTCCTTATTTTAAGCTCCAGTATGCATTCACATCTAAAAGCATTTATTTAAAAAGATGATAGTGAAATTGCTGAAAACAAGATTAATATACAAAAATCAGCCAGGGACAGTAATTTTTTAAAAAGTGGAAAAAAATTTCATTTACAATTATATCCCTTTTAAATCTTATATATTTGCATATTCTCTATTAAACAAAATAAAAGCTTAAATATCTAGAACAGACATTTAATATGTATATATATACTACAGTTTTTTTTTTGTTTAATAAAGATTTTTATTTATTTATTTGACACACAGCGAGAGAGGGAACACAAGCAGGGGGAGTGGGAGAGGGAGAAGCAGGCTTCCCGCAGAGCAGGGAGCCCGATGTGGGGCTCCCTGGGATCATGACCTGAGTAGAAGGCAGACGCTTAAGGACTGAGCCACCCAGGCAACCCCTATACTACGTAGTTTTTGACCTAACAAGAAATGTGCAAAACCTATGTGATATGTGAATAAAGAACTATAAAATTACTGAGAAATATAAAAGATCTAAATATGTAAATATATATACTATACTACTGTATGGGAGTTTTCGTTATTATAAATGTCAGTTTTTCCCAAATTAATCCATACCTTTAAGGAATTTGTAATAAAAATACCAGTAAAAATTTTTGGGAAATTTAATAAATGCATTACAAATTTCATTTGGGGGCGCCTGGGTGGCTCAGTAGGTTGCGCGTCTGACTTTGGCTCAGGTCATGATCTTTGGCTCCTGGGATCAAGGTCCGCGGCCGGTTCCCCCACTCGGTGGGGAGTCTCCTTTACCCTTTTCTGCCCCTCCCCTTGCTCATGCTCTCTCTCTCTCTAATAAATAAACATCTTTTAATAAAATAAAAATAAAAGTTTCATTTGGAAGGAGAAATGCACGACCACCTAAAAAAATAGAAGCTACAAACCTCTTGACTATTGAAGGAACACTTGCCTTTCCAGATATCAAAATATATTACTTAGCTACAGTAATTAATGGAACTCTATACTGGTAGGGGAATAATTAGACTAATGAAATCATACAGGATAAGATCAATAAATATTACTACATAAAATTAAACTTCCACATGGCAAATGAGTCTGAAAGGTCAAAGGACAAATGATAATCTGGGAAAATGTTCACAACATAAGACAAAAGGTTAATATCCTTAAAATATAAAAAGTTCCAACCAATCAAATTTTTTAGAGGTAAGAAAAACAAATCCAAACATTAAACAATTAAACATTAAACAAATTAAACATTAAACAAATTAAAACATTAAACAATTAAAACATTAAAACAAATGATAAGAACATAAAATTGGATGTCTGTTATAAAAAGATATTCATCCTCACTAAATAAAGTAAATTTGAGCAATGAAAATTTTTCACCTGTTAAGACTGACAAAGATTAAAAAGAATGATAAATGCAGTATTAGCAAGAGTGTGGAGAAATGGACACTTGCATGTGATAATGGAATTATAGACGTTGCAGTTTTAGAAGGCAATTAACAGTATCTACTAAAATATTAAATCTATATTCTTTGATCCCATAATTTTACATGTTGGACTCTATTCTATAGAAAAACATGCCCAAGTCTGTCTATCAAGGAGTATGTATTCATATACCACCATATGTAGTATCAAAAAAATAGAACCATCCTAAATGACACCAAATAAATGGTTCAGATGAATAAATAATGGTACATTCACATTATGGAATACAACGAAACCTCAAAATAAAAAAGGTAACTCTAGGTGTATTCACTTGGAAAGATACCTAATAGTATACTGTACGGTGAGTATAGTGTTATAAGTTTTTTTTTTTTTAAAGGGGAATTCAGAGGATAGTGTGCCAAATATCCCTTATTTGCATACATAAAGAAAACTATCTGAAAGTTTACAGGTTCAATTACTTTACATCCTTTTGTAATAACTGAGTATTTTTGCAATAAGTATATAGTCTTTTCTGTGTTAAAGTAAAAGTCTGAGGGGGAAAATCTAATGTTTCCTACATGGAATACTACATTCAAATGAACATTTTATTTCTTCTACAGGATTTATTTCTTCTACGGGATAAATGCTATAAAAAATTTAGCAATAAAATAGCCTTTTTAGGCATCCGAATTGGCAAAGAAGTAGTCAAACTCTCACTCTTTGCAGATGATAGGATACTTTATGTGGAAAACCCAAAAGACTCCACCCCAAAACTGTTAGAACTCATACAGGAATTCAGTAAAGTGGCAGGATATAAAATCAATGCACAGAAATCAGTTGCATTTCTATACACCAACAACAAGACAAGAAATTAAGGAGTCAATCCCATTTACAATTGCACCCAAAACCTTAAGATACCTAGGAATAAATCTAACCAAAGAGGCAAAGAATCTGTACTCAGAAAACTGTAAAATACTCATGAAAGAAATTGAGGAAGACACAAAAGAAATGGAAAAACGTTCTATGCTCATGGATTGGAAGAACAAATACCGTGAAGATGTCAATGCTACCTAGAGCAATCTACACATTCAATGCAATCCCTATCAAAATACCATCAACTTTTTTCAAAGAAATGGAACAAATAATCCTAAAATTTGTATGGAACCAGAAAAGACCCCGAATAGCCAGAGAAATGTTGAAAAAGAAAAGCAAAGCTGGTGGCATAACAATTCCAGACTTCAAGCTCTATTACAAAGCTGTCATCATCAAGACAGTATGGTACTGGCACAAAAACAGACACATAGATCAATGGAACAGAATAGAGAGCCCAGAAATAGACCCTCAACTCTATGGTCAACTAATCTTCGACAAAGCAGGAAAGAATGTCCAATGGAAAAAAGACAGTCTCTTCAACAAATGGTGTGGGGAAAATTGGACAGCCATATGCAGAAGAATGAAACTGGACCATTTCCTTACACCAAACACAAAAATAGACTCAAAATGGATGAAAGACCTAAATGTGAGACAGGAATCCATCAAAATCCTAGAGGAGAACACAGGCAGCAACCTCTTCGACCTCAGCCGCAGCAACTTCTTCCTAGGAACATCGCCAAAGGAAGGGAAGCAAGGGCAAAAATGAACTATTGGGACTTCATCAAGATAAAAAGCTTTTGCACAGCAAAGGACACAGTCAACAAAACCAAAAGACAACCGACAGAATGGGAGAAGATATTTGCAAATGACATATCAGATAAAGGGCTAGTATCCAAAATCTATGAAGAACTTATCAAACTCAACACCCAAAGAACAAAGAATCCAATCAACAAATGGGCAGAAGACATGAACAGACATTTTTCCAAATAAGACATCCAAATGGCCAACAGACACATGAAAAAGTGCTCAACATCGCTCAGCATCAGGGAAATCCAAATCAAAACCTCAATATGATACCACCTCACACCAGTCAGAATGGCTAAAATCAACAAGTCAGGAAATGACAGATGTTGGTGAGGATGCGGAGAAAGGGGAACCCTCCTACACTGTTGGTGGGAATGCAAGCTGGTGCAGTCACCTTGGAAAACAGTAGAGAGGTTCCTCAAAAAGTTGAAAATAGAGCTACCCTACGACCCAGCAATTACACTACTGGGTATTTACCCCAAAGATACAAATATAGTGATCCGAAGGGGTACGCGCACCCCAATGTTTATAGCAGCAATGTCCACAATAGCCAAACTATGGAAAGAGCCTAGATGTCCAACAGATGAATGGATAAAGACGATGTGGTGTATACACACACACACAGACACACACACACACACAGGAATATTATGCAACCATCAAAAAAAAACAACAACAACGAAATCTTGCCATTTGCAACAATGTCGATGGAACTAGAGGGTATTACGCTAAGCGAAATAAGTCAATCAGAGAAAGACAAGTATCATATGATCTCACTGATACGAGGAATTCTTAATCTCAGGAAACAAACTGAGGGTTGCTGGAGGGGTGGGGCGGTGCGGGAGATGGGGTGGCTGGGTGATAGACATTGGGGAAGGTACGTGCTATGGTGAGCACTGTGAATTGTGTAAGACTGATGAATCACAGACCTTTACCTCTGAAACAAATAATACATTATATGTTTAAAAAAAAAAGAGAGATAGTAGGAAGGGAAAAATGAAGGGGGATAAATCAGAGAGGGAGACAAACCATGAGAGACTCTGGACTCCAGGAAACAAACTGAGGGTTACAGAAGGGAGGGGGGTGGGGGGATGGGTTAGCCTGGTGATGGGTATTAAAGAGGGCATGTATTGCATGGAGCACTGGATGTTATATGCAAACAATGAATCATGGAACACTACATCAAAAACTAATGATGTAATGTATGGTGACTAACATAACATAATAAAATTTTAAAAAATAAATTAATTAAAATAAAATAGCCTTTTTAACTTTGAAAATGCATTTATTTGCCAAGCATGTATAGTGGTGTTAGACTCTGAGGATATAAAAATGAATGAGACATTATCTCTGCCTTGAAGAAAACCAAAGTATACTGTGAGGAACAGACTAGTCTACAAATAAGTACAATAAAATGAAGTTACGACAGTAGTGTATGTAGGGGTAAAAATGGAAAGGAAAGGGAAGGTCATTCTACTTGTGGGAAAACATATCAGAACAGACTTAAGCTTATACTTGAGCTCCATCGTAAAAATGATGCACTGACCAGATGGACTAGAAGAAAAAGGGAATACATGCAAAAGAGATATGTATGCATTCTTCTACTCAAGGAGAATATTTCTGGATAGAGTGCTACAAATATACAATGATGAGAATTTTAATGCCAAATGTCAAACCAAAACAATTTTCAAACCCATAATAATACTTACAACATTCATCTAATATAATTTTATTGTCTATGCTAGCTGAAAATTACTTTTGAGTTCTGGTCATTTTCTTACACATTTTTTTTCTAAAATCTACAAAAATGCTATCTATTGATCTATCTACCTATTTATTTAAAAGACGGAGGGGAGGGGCAGAGACATCTTAAGCAGGCTCCAGGCCCAGCGTGGAGCCCTACGCAGGGCTCGATCTCATGACCCTGAGATCATGACCTGAGTCGAAATCAAGAGTCAGATGCTTAACTGACTGAGCCACGCAGGCGCCCCAAATGCCCTTTAAATGAATGGTTATAATTGAAAATCCTATTTTATTTCTTAATTAAAAAACAAACTGCCCTTAAGTGCAAAGACTTTATGCTTTCACTGCTTAAATTCTGACACTTTTCCAAAAGTCACCCTACACTGTAGCTCCAATGCTCAGCACGTTTGAGTTCAACACAAAAACACCCTAACACAATAAATATGGTCTATTTTCCTGAAAGAGTTAATATTTTGCTAACACCTAAAGGTGTTTAATACTGTTTTCAGGGAGCGCATCTCCTTTGCTGCAAAATATTTCCAAACTTACCTCTAAGAAGCAAAACACACCACATACGTACAAAGAAAAACGTGGGCTTTTACCTCATGAAGCGTGAGATGTTTCCCATCCTTTCTCTTTGAGTCAAACCTGCCATATATTGCACTGTATTTTCGAATTTCCTCCTCTTTGTGTGGATCATCATCACTCATCTCAAAGATGTGACCAATCATTTTGGCCAACTTCTTGTTGGTTTTTAGCAGCTCTTTCACTTCATGCAAGTCACTTTTCGGCAGCGTGGGGGCCATCCGCTCCACACACTCGGCCACAGAGAGCGCGGCGGCGGCATCCAGCGCCTCGCTGCTTTCTCTCGGGGAAGCCGGGGAGCCCAGGTCGGCTGGGGAGAGGCTGTGCTCGCTCTCGGTGGCATGGTGGCCTTGCCAGAGTCTGGACTCAGCGACACCGTGCAGCACTAAGCTCCCCACCACGTCGGATTTCCCCTGTCCCAGGCTCTGCACACAGGTGGTGGCAGCGCACTTGGGGATTTTTAAATGAGGTTCCCGGGCATTGCTATTCCTTTCGTAACTGCTGCAGGATATTCCCAGCCACGTTGGTGACCCCTCTGGTAACTTATAGATGGGTATGCTACTGACAGGCAGGGAAGTCAGTGGCTGATTGAAAAGGCCGGGGTTTGTAACCCAGTCTCTCAAAGCCTTCTGTAGCCTTCGGACATGAAGGGGTTTGCTAGCCATGCCCACAAGTGCCATGATTTCCAAGAATTCCTCTTCTCCGGCTTCACAGAGTTGCTGCACATCATCGCCACCTTGTTGAATAAAGGCATCAAAGTAAGAAAGCAGATTGGCTTTTTGTAAGATTCTATACAGCTGCAACTCCCCCAGGGTCCTGGGTAAGGCCGCGGCCATTACTGTGGATGGACTTAACCTGCAAGAAGAAGAGAGGAAACACTCATCACACTTGCTCCGAAATTCTTACACCTCCTTGTCAGACACTACAGGATTCACAAATGCAGTATGGGAAGAACAAAAACAAGGCGCATCTGCAAAGCAGCTGTTAAGGAAGCATTCCCCCTCCACAAAAGTTATCTCATTTTCTTCTACCAATCCTAGTGGTCAGTATAATTGTTTCCATTTTAAAATGAAAAATATAAAGAATATAAGTAATTTGCCTGAAATCTCACAACTGCTTAAGCAGAAGTCTAAGGACTCAAACCAAAGCTCTCACAGGGCTCTACATCCCGTATTTTTGACTATTCACTTTACTGCTTGCTTCCACGGTATGGAAGGTGAAGCGAAGAATCATCAAATTCAGGAGGTAATAAGTATTTTATGCTACCATTTGCTGAATACTTATTTTGCATCAGACAACACGATAAACACTTTACATCTACAGATGGCCCCCAACCTACAGGTTCGACTTAACGCTTTTTCAACTTTATGATGGTGTGAACGCCACACGCACTGAGTAGAAACCATACCATTTTGAATTGTGATCTTCTCCTGGGCTAGTGATACTCGTGATGCCAGGTAACAAGAGTGAGCCAAAGCTCCCAGTCAGCCTCACAATTGAGGATAACCACCGATGTGCTTACAATCATTCCGTACCCATACCAACCATTGTTTTTCACTTTCAGAACAGTATTCAATAAATTACATGGGATATTCAACACTTTACTATAAAATAGGCTTTGTGTTAGATGATTTTGCCCAACTGCAAGGTAAGGTAAGTGTTCTGAGCACATTTAAGGTGGGCTGGGCTAAGCTATGATGATCAGTAAGTTAGGTGCACTAAATGCAACTCATAACATTTTTCAACGTATGATAGGTTTACTGGAATGTAACCCCAACTGTAAGTCAAGACGATCTGCAATCCTGGGGCACCTGGGTGGCTCAGTCGTTAAGCATCTGCCTTTGGCTGAGATCATGATCCCAGGGTCCTGAGATCGAGCCCCACATCGGGCTCCCTGCTCAGCAGGAAGCCTGCTTCTCCCTCTCCCACTCCCCCTGCTTGTGTTCCCTCTCTTGCTGTCTCTCTCTCTGTCAAAAAATAAATAAAATCTTAAAAAAAAAAAAAGATCTGTAATCCTTGCAGCAGCCCTGCGAAACTGGTATAGTAATTCCCATTTTATAAAGAAAAGTTAGCCAGATTAGTCTGGTAGGCAGAGGAAAATGGATTTCAGTGTGAATTGGAGGTGAGAAGATAGGTGGTATATTTAAGAACTGAGAAAAAAAGCAGGAAAAATTCGAAGAAATAAATGACAAGATTTGGTGATCACTTAGGTACAAGTGATGAAGGAAAGGAAATGGCTACCATTTTTTGATACTTTTTTGTGAGTCCATGAAGAAAAGAGTAATAGATTGACCATGGGATTACATCTGTGAGAGTCTAAGAACTGCGACAGGCATCGGGGTACAGAAAAAATCAGGATGATGGGATTCTCTTTTAAACATTGGCACTTGGGGGTGCCTGGGTGGCTCAGTCGTTAAGTGTCTGCCTTCGGCTCAGGTTGTGATCAGCGGGAAGCCTGCTTCCTCCCTCTCCCTCTCCCACTCCCCCTTGCTTGTGTTCCTGCTCTCGCTATAAAAAATAAACATTTGGCACCTGAAAATGGTGCAAGGTAGAATGCTTCAATAGATCTGCCCTGCATGCAAAGTAACAGACTGGAATCTCAGTGTGTATAAGGGTTAGAGATAAAGGATGGAGCAGAGGAGGGTGGAAGAGCCCTCCAAAGAAGCAACAGAGAGCCTAAGACAGAGTGAGGGAAGAAACATAATTTTAGGGCCCAATCAAGACCAAGAAGCCTGCTTTTAAAGAGACAGAACAAGACCCAGCAAAGTACTTCTTGACCTCTTAGCAGCCTTTAAAAGTTATTCACAGTTGCCTGGAGACCTCCCACATACGAAGAGGAGTTGGCCAAGTACTTCCATTTAAGAGACACAAACATGTTGTAATCAACTTGCACATTTAGGATTAAAAAGGACCCTGTGGCTCTCTATGTTGAAAATTACAGAAGGGCAAAAGAATATATATGTACATCAGAGGAAAATGGAAGCTCCACTCTTAATTCAAAACAGTACAGAGCAACAGTTAACTGGGAGATAAGGCAAGCAAAGGAATATCAGGAACATCTCTGAAGGCCAGGAGGTCACCAAATCTGGGACTTGTTCTTTATGCCATCAATCAGAATGCTATCAAAATTCTAGTCTGTCATCCCATTCAAGGAGAACGTATCTCCCTACAACCCTAAGGACTGACTTCTGGGAAGCCCCATCTTCAGGAACCTCTGTGTCATCCACAATCTGCTTTGATCAACTAGTGACCTCCTCAAATTTTATGGTCCTTATTTTACAAGGGTATTTCCAGGTGACTTGATGACTTCCCGAGAGATACAAAAAAAAGATTGAATTGGGGAGCAGCAGCTTTCTGCTAGCACCCAGGACCGTCACTTGGAGTGCTAATAAAAAATAAAATTTCCGGGATGCCTGGGTGGCTCAGTTGGTTAAGGGTCTGCCTTCTGCTCAGGTCATGATCCTCCTGGGATGGAGTCCCTTATCAGGTTCCTTGCTCAGCAGGGAGTCTCCTCTTCCTCTGCCTGCCAGAGCACTCCCCCTGCTTGTGCGCACTCTCTCTCTCTGACAAATAAATAAAATCTTTAAAAAATACAATTTCCCAGGTCACTGAGTTGTATCTTAGGAGACTCCCATGATTTGGCAAATCTGGCAAGCTATACTAGAAGATCCCTATTTAGTATACCTTCTGGGCACCACAAACTCCTACATGTTCCGTGATCATCCAGATTCTTTAAATCTACCTTTAGGTTCAGGCCACTTTACCCCTCTGGATAAAAACATTCTTGCATCTTCTAAATCACCCACAGAGGCTTACCGTCCCACTCCAGGGAGACTCTCCAGGGAGAGTGTGTATCATCCCACTGGACACTAACCCACAAAAAGACAACTCTTGGGAATTATAGACACAAGTTAAAGTCTATATTGAACTGTATTATACCAAATGGAAGGACTTCTAGAAAGTGTCTGAGGGAGGAGAAAGAAACTTCCTTTCCCATCATACACCTAATGCAAGAGCTTCAAAGGCTTTCAACTCGAGTATATAAAAAAAAAAATACATATACACATATAACCACACATGTGCGCATGCACACAATCTTTTTTTAATTTAAATTCAATTAATTATCATATAATGTATTATTGGTTTCAGAGGTAGAGGTCAGTGATTCATCAGTCAAACCCCGTGTTCACACAATCTTTTTTTTTAGGAGGGCTATAACCTTGCAAGGTTTATGGTGTCATCAATTATCTCATCATATGTGCTCCCCAAAATTATGGAACAGAGGAAAGACTATGTGAAAAAATCTTTAAGAATAGTTTTTGAATCTTTTTATTAGCAATAAGAAAAAAATATGTTAGATAAACATAAAAGAGAAACTTAAGGAGAATTAAAGACCCAAATTTAAGTTGTATTCTTCTAAAATGTCTCTAATTTTGGAAATAATTAATTTCAAATTTTTATCCTTTTCTCATCTTTACCCAGAAAGAAAGGAAACCCCCTAGTTCCTAAGGGGGTAAGAAAGCAGTACCAATAAGAAGGTAGTAATTATTATACTATCTCTGTAATGACTGATAGGACCAAGTGTGCATTTCCAAAGTCAAGATACCAGATAAAAGACATAAGTGAGCTAGTCACAGTCCCAAGAGGCTTCTAAGGGCCCAGACTTACTGCTGGGAAAGGAGTTTTCTCCTTAAGCTTTTGCTTTAGGAAAATGTTTCAGTTTCGTACAAAAGCCTGTTGTGATCATTTAAACACCCACCACTTCATACATTAACTTGATTTGATTTAAAAGAAAATTCTTAAAAGATGAGATTTTCTGTTTTTACAAATGCTGTATCTATTCATGCTTCAACATGAAGGTCACATAAATCAAGAGCAAGCCTCTAGCTGCAGCTCTTCATTCTGAAGTAAATAGGAGAAGATGTAACAACAACACTATAAACAGGTAGCTAATAGTAGAGGTAAATACTCAGTTGAAAACTACTGTTACCTGGCCTTTTCAGGATGCTGTAACAACCATGCTGAGTCTGACCTTTTCATGAATTCCGCAGTTAAGAGAAACCAGTTACTAATTTTTACTACATTCAAAATCCAAATCAAAGACCTGCTACCTATACACAGCAATCTCCACTTGCACCAGCTTAAACATTGCTCAGCCTGGTCAGTTCCAGAGGAAGAGGAATTAAGCAACAATGGATTCGTTTAAGGCCATTTGTTGTCATTTGTTATTCATTAATCTATTTTAAATGGTAATGGTTGTTCCAGAACCTTAAAAAATAAAACAAAACAGAACTGTGCCTCCTAACCGGGTAGGATCAGTCATCTGTCAGATTCAAACTTGCTCAATGAAATAAGGGGTTAGCTTGGCCCAGAAAACTTGACTGGTCAACTCCTATTTTGTCCTTAAACCACAAGGAAGCACTCAATATGCCTATGGGAAGTAAAACTTCTCTGACATTCTCCAAGCTGGGATGTGAGGATTCAGTGTAGGACAGAGGGCCTTCACTGCCTCAATCCATTCCAAGAAGCTTCAGTCTACCTTACGGTCCTAGGACTCGATCAAAGCTCTCAAGTAACTACTGACTTATCACCGGCCTCTCTACAGCGTGACAATGCGCTCTACCTGACTTTGCTAATGGCACATTATGATCTCTTCCCTGCCTTAGAAACTCACTTAAAAGCATAACCTAATTCATAGTAGCTGTCATCATTACAGTATACGTATTCTCAGTCAACAAATACTAAAAGAAAAATTAGCAGTGAACATCTGTAATTTTTTAATTTTAAAGAGTGATCTTCATAATGGACAAGTTTGAGAACCATCAGCACAAATCATTTTTCTGATAATTTTGCATTTCGACTACCACCTGGAGATTGTCAAAATCTCAGATTTTTAAGTCCAAAAGCAAGTATCTATTTTCCTCCCTTCTTCTGGCATCCCAAATCTACTCTTCCCAATGCTCTTCTTTAGTCGCATCACTACTCTTTCATCTTTGTGCTTTCTTCTTCTTCCTCCTTCCTCAAATCTTCATCTCCTTAAGCCACATCGCCATCCTTTTTCTTTCTCTGCCTCAAAAGCACCTAATTCTAGTTTTCACTGCTTCTTGCTTCAACTTTGAAAACAGCTTCCTTACCTTCAATACACCCCCCACTGCAATACCAACTTTATCTTCCTAAAGTACAAGTGTGGCTCTTTACCCACCTGTGCAAATTTCCCCACTGCAAAGAGAAAGATACCCAAACTTCTCCTACAGGCATCCCAGACCCAAACCTATACCTTTCCAGCCTTCTGTCTGATCCCTAACATGGCCCTGTGCTTATGCCAAACAGATACACCAGGCATTCCTTGAATGTGCCTCCCACTTCCCGGCCCCTGTGCCAGGCATACTCCCTCCTGCCCACCTCCACTGGCCTCTTCCATAAAGCCTTTCCCACACCCCCTTGGTGTAGGTGTCCTGTCCCTTAATTGAACCCTTCACTACTTTCTCTCTCATTTTTTTCCCCACTTATTCAAATGATCCTTCGTGGAGAATGAGTTAAGAGAGTGAAGGAAGACAAATAAGCAGACACTTAAACACTGTGATAAATGCTATGCTAAGTGTTATACATAAGGAGCCATGGAATAAAGACGCAACCTCACCAGGCTCTGCAGAACAGAGGATATAAGCTCCCTGAGGGTAGAAACTGGGTCTCATTCATCTTCTATCCCCCACTTCCAGCCAAGTGTTCAATGTAGAATAACATCTCTATAAAGGTTGTTGTTCAATGAAACCCAACTTTGAGACAGAATCTGATCAGCAGCCTCCTTTCATATTCCAAAAGGAATGCTCTCTGTGTAAACTGGTGCCCCAATGGTGTCCAAATGACCAATCTCTAGCTACTACTTTCCCTAAAAGCTTTTACATTCTCTCATCCTCAATACTTCTTTCTTATAAGGCTGTATTTGGACTTCCATAACATGGCTATTTTTCCAAAAGATCTAAGGATGTATTTCCAGAACAGGAACTACATGTGGTTACTACTGTAATATACTTCATGTGTTAGTCCAGTCCCAACACCAGCATTTTAAAAGATCATAAAGATTCTAGGTTTTTTCCTTCTTTGTTCCTATAAGTTAAAATGCAATATAAGTTATCCACAAATAACAAATATCAAATGGGGGCGCCTGGGTGGCTCAGTCGTTAAGCGTCTGCCTTCGGCTCAGGTCATGATCCCAGGGTCCTGGGATCGAACCCCGCATCAGGCTCCCTGCTCTGCGGGAAGCCTGCTTCTCCCTCTCCCCCACTCCCCCTGCTTGTGTTCCCTCTCTCGCTCTCTCTGACAAATAAATAAATAAAATCTTAAAAAAAAAAACAAATATCAAATGGATTCATAATCACTACTCTTGAATCCTCCTCTTCATTATGTAGGAAATACACACACACACACACACAGTATACAAACACTTTTAGAAGTCTGTGGCATTCCAAAGAACAGAGACTCTTCAGGAGTGAGGAGAAAGCAAGGGCAGAATCCCAGTAAGATCTGAATTATTTTTTATGCAAAGGACTATAAATTCCTTCCTCCCAACACAGCCTGAAATTTTTACTTTAAAACTGTCTAAGTTAACAGCAGCCTCTTACAGATTTATAAAAAATGTGAAAAAAATTTGGGAAGAGTTAGCTCATGAGTCATTTACAGATTAAGGTGAATTAGTTCCACCAGACTGTTTTCCTTTTAACATCTAGATAGAGATCCAGTGCACGCTAAAGGAATGAAAGACAGGGACTGGAAATGGTACGGAAGGAATAAGGAAACTGAGGGCAGAGCCGCATTTAAAGCCCTGGAAGTACCACCAAGTTTGAAGAAAGGGGCCTGGTGAGAAGGGCGTAGCAGGTACACTACAGGTTGAACCGGAAAAGGTTTATGACAAGCCAGAGGTTGGCTTAGGGAAGGATAAGTCTTAAGCCTAGGAAATGAATTCTTCCAAACTTCTGTCCTAGTGCTAGAACTCAAGCTAAAATAATTAAATATAAAATTCAGTTACATCATGGGTTACTTCAGATTGTAAGAGTTTGTGTTTATATGTTCCAAGTACCAAATAATTTACCTAGACAAATTTATTAGTAAGCATTCAGTGATCTTAAAATATTCAGGATCTTATTACTATCATAGCTATGAGTTAAACATAAAGCTCCTAATGAATTAATGGTAATTTGCAGAACTTAAAATGTACCCTCCATTGACTTTTTTCTGAATTCTGAATAAACCTGGAGGAAAAAATGTCTTACAGATTCCTTCATAGGATATGGCTGGAAATTCTTCAGTCAACCATCAGACAAGTCATTTAACAAACATTAATGTCCTCTGAGCATGCGGAAGGCGTACTTTTTCCAGAAATTTCTCCTTAAAATTAACATACTGTGCAAATTAACTGTGCAGCCCTCTAAATACAAGGTATTAGAGAAATGACAAACTATTTGAAAGCTTAATGCCATGTTTTAGCTGTGAGAATTCTGACAAGATGAGGATTACTATTTTTTCCAGCACCAACTTCTCAGATTTCCCACTTGTTTCATTAAGTTTAAGAGAGTATATTCTACTATTGTACTAGTTTTTGAACATGTCAGATCAAAAAGAAAATTTGCATTTAATATCATAACTACTATTCTTCATTCCACTAAAAAGAATGAAAGAAGCAGATAAGATAAAATTAAATCCAAAACAAAGGGGCTAAGAATCTTATATTATGCTTGAAAGGGTATTATTTATTCTTTAATATATTTAATAAACTCCACGATGAAATATGCATATGCAAGACAATTATACATTAGCAGGATCTTAGATTGTTCAAAACATATTATAAAATGCTCGTTTCCGGAGCGCCTGGGTAGCTCAGTCGTTAAGCATCTGCCTTTGGCTCAGGTCATTGGTCCCAGGGTCCTTGGATAGAGTCCCACATCGGGCTCCCTGCTCACTGGGAAGTCTGCTTCTCCCTCTACCCTTCCCCCCTGCTCGTGATCAATAGATGTCTCAATCTCTCTCAAATAAATAAAATCTTAAAAAAAGAAAGCTCATTCCCATGAAAGTAACATAAAACCATATTCATGATGCACATGAACAGCACCAACAAAACAAAAAGACTTCTAATGGGATAGAGGAGGCCCAAGTCTTAGAACAGAGTTTCGGTCAAGAGACACAAAAACCTGACATATTTCTGTTTCCATCCAACTACCTACCTTTTACTTTAAATATTTAAAGTTCAAGCAACAGATTCTTCAAAGGTCTCTCCCACTTTGTAATACATTTAATTTGTTCTTTCAAAGCATCCACAGTGCAAACCCCCAAAATCTTGAACAATAAACCATTATGTCCTTAAAGTGTGATTAAAATACCAAATACTTTAACTGATTCTCTAACCAGGGGGATGAAAATATATTAACTTCCCTATAGGACGATGGGTGTTATTTACTAGTCACAAAAAGGGAGAATTTTAAATTAATTTAGTTGAGATAATTGATTTAATAATTCTCTAAAAGAAGATGCAAATTACTTATTAAATGTATCAAATTATTTATTAGACATACAAACTCACTAAATTTCCTTTTATCAGCTATAGTATTCCTAAGGATTTCTGTCATTTTAATTACATCCACAATTAGCAGGCAAAATGAAATAAAATAAAAAATCTACAATGCCTCAATGTTTTTATTATTGATTCATTCACATATAACAGGGAATCACCAGAGCCAAGGAATATGAAGCGTTTCCAATACCAGGACAGCATATTAACTTTCGTACAAGATACTAAACTAATAAAATTAAAACAAGAAACTTTCCAATGGTTCCTTAAAATTATTTTCTTTCAAGACCTAATTGTCCAGCATCCAACACCCAAACAAGAATAAAGAAGGCTGACCTTGCCAGACAGCCATGTATTCCTAAGAGAACCTTTATATGCATATTAATACCCGTAAGGAAAACATAATTTTTAAATTTAAAGGACAATATTAAGATGTCTCAATACTGAAAAATGGAGGAAAATGGATACCCTTGAATCTAAGAGCCACTTTTACTGGCACTAGATTGAAAGCAGTTCTTTTAAATCTTCAGGAAAATATCAACCTCCACCCCAAAATAAATCCTAAGCTTCCCTTTTCTAGTATTTCGTCTTGAAACCCACATATAAATTATGACGTGTCATAATTTGGTATGTCTCACAAGGGAAAATTTTCAAAAAAATGAGAATCTAAGAAGGTAATTCACTGTGTGCACACTTTTCTAACAAAACAGCCTAGCATTTCCTACGTGACTAATCTATTTTAAATTCCGTTCCTCTGTTCCTATGCAATCTAATATTATCTATTAAAACTGCCAAAATATTTTTAAACAAGATCTGAGAATTTCCCTCTCAGCTTCTGATCTTTGCACTCCTTAAGTTTGCAGACAGTCACTGGCAAACCAACTGGTAGTGACAGGTTACTCCAAATCAACTCTTTCTCAAGAAATTTTATATTGACAGCTACCCCCCAATTTTCCATGCCCGCCGGAACTCAAGGAGTGGGATAAACCTATACGCAAGTCAAAGATTCCTTCTGATCACCTGCTGCAAAGTTGGTATGCAGAACCTATTCGTGCATATTCCAACTCAGTTTTCCTTTTCCGATCTTAGAACATTTAGGCTTACTTGGAAGTATCGTTTCACATCTGAATTTTGTGAACACTGAGGTTGAAAATCATAAATCTGATTGCACTTTATTTCTCCATGAATACGGTCACACAACTCTGCATCAAGGCTTGTATGTCCCACATGTGTTTGCAAATTCCACACTCGGCCTTAGCGAGCACGAGTCTCTCGCTTCCCTGCACCTTGGTGCCAAGTTTCTGTAAGCCACTTCCAAGCAAAACTCTCCTTCCGCTTTTATAAAACTATATTCAGAAGGAGAGGATACCCAAGACAAAAACTAAGACTGTAAGTGCAACATTTTAATAAAGTAAACAAACCAACAAAAAGATTCTGGCCTTGGGGAAGATAGCTGCAAAACTCGGGGGCCGGCGCGCGCACCCACCACGCACAATACACCACGCAACCCCCGCGCCCCGCGCGACGACCCCAGTTGCGTTAGGAGAACGGACTCGCACCCCCCGGCTTTTTCGGGAGGGAAGACGCGCAACTCAGGCCCGCTGCCCTGCTCGCCCTCTTCTCGCTGCCCCGGCGCACCGAATTACTCTGGGAATCGCCCACACGATCCAGATGCCGCCCTCTCCTTCCGGTGGCGGCCGCGCGGGGCCCGTTCCCCTGGACGTCGGCCCCCGAGTGCCCGCGCGGCCCGGCGTTTCTGCCGCCCCAAGTTCGCCCGCGGCCGCACGAGCGCCAACGCGTCTCGTACTTGGCGTACAGCGAGCAGGTACGTACTCGGCCAGCGGCTGCAGCGGTCTTGGCACGCTCTCCCGCGAGGACGGCTCAGCCCCAACTCCGAAGTGACGGCCCCCAGCTCTCCCTCCTCAGGCGGCTGCGGCGGCCGGGACGCCCCCGCTCCCATCGAGGGGGGAAGGGAAGGTGGTGGGCGCGCTCTCCTTGCTCCCCCCCCAGCTCGGACCCGCCGCTTCTTCCTGCCCGCCAGCCCCGACGGCGCTCCGCTCGGCCGCGTTGGCGGCGGCGGCGGCTCCTCCGGGCTCAGGCGCGCGGGCGGTGGCAGCGGCACCTCCCCCGCCGCGTCCTCCCTCTTCCTCCCTTCCCTTCTCCTCCCGGCGCGCGCTGTATCCTCCCCCTCCCCCGCCCGCCTCCGCCGCCTCCACCCCCCGCGCGCTGTCACATTGGGAGATTCCGCTCTTGCTACATTCGCCGCTCTGGCTCCCGCCCACGCGCGGCCGAGTGACGCAGATCCCGGCGTGGGCCGCCGCGGGGCGGGGGCGGGGGCGGCGGCCGCCGGGGCCCGGGCTCGGCCTCTTCCCACCGCCCCCTCCGCGGAATCCGGAGGGCGGCCCATTCACACGGCAGCTGGGAGGAACCAAGTGGGCGCTCGGGAGGGGGCGGCTCCCGCGAGTCCCGCTCCGGGCGGGGGGAGGGGGCGGGAAGGAGGGGAGCGGGGGTGGAGGGCGGGAGGGGACACCAACTCGGGCCTGCTCTCCAGCTGCCTAGTGAACCGGGAAGATTTGCAATTTAAAAAAAAGAAAAATTCTTTTTTAATGTGTGAGGTTCCCAATATAGTATTTCAAAGAGCACACCCCGCCAAATCCAACATCCTCCGGGAGGCTGACTTGAAAAAAAATAGAAAGCGCCCTCGGCCCACTAATCTGAGCGCCGAGCTCGCCCCCGCAGGGGAGGCTGGTGCGCCAGGTGCGCCCCTTGCCCTTCGGTCCCAGGCGTCCTGCGGGAAGTTGGTTGCGACCGCACGGAGTGGGGGCGGCAGGTGCGCAGCGCTGGAGGAAAAACGGGGGATTCTAGAGAATCTCTGCCTCGCCCATCTTGCCCCTCCACGGCTCTGTCTCGGCGTTGGGAGTGGGGGAGGAGGGGAAGAGTGGGAACCGACAAACCCGAAGTGCAGCTTTGACGATTGTCTTGCTTGCCGGGTAACTTAATTCCACCCTTCTCAGCCCTCCTGAAAAACTGCCTGTTATTTTACTGGTTAATATTTTCTATTTCCATGGTGAAGAAATCCGATGGCGCTTAGAACAGTCCTGGGGTGTATTAAAATAGAGTTCCCGAGGCACTCTATAGAATTTTTGAGTTTGGTTTGCATAAACTTTTCTAACCAAAGAAAGTATTGAAACACCTCCATAAATGTACTTAAACTATTGCCAAAAAAAAAGGAAATTTTAGAATCTATCTTCTCTTTGCAAAAATGAGAAAATGAAAGAATTCCCCGAATTTTAGCAATGTGCTCTTGAAGGATAGAACACATTTAGAAAATCTACAACTACTGCAAATACAGGTAGAATCCCGTTTTAACATACATATAAAAATCCAGTTTTATAGGAAGCCATTCCCACATCCTGGCTGGCCTCCCAGAGTGTGCCTACTTTGCTGGTGGGGATACAAGGCATTCTTTGAGATGGGAAATTCTTCATACCACATCTTTATGTTGCAGCAACGGATAGGATGATAACATTGAAAGAAAAAGACCTTATTAGTGAACTTTTTTTTCTTCTTTTCAAAAACATGTTGAAAGAATGAGTAATACCACAATGGGATATATATAATTAAGCCTCTTTTTCCAGTGTGAGTGAAAGGTTCTGTATGAAGTAGTTGTGTTGATATATCAAATGAATAAGCATGCTTGCTTCCTCAAATTCTTCAACTGAAGAAATCACCGGTGGAGGTTTGTCTTAGCCTGATTGTCATGGTTTTGCTGCTGTGGACCTTGTTCTGCTAAAGAGACAGTTAACAGGTTATAAAATAAAGACAATTTCGTGGAAAGATACAGTTAAGAAATTTTCAAGCAATGAAATCTGCAAAATTCTAGTTTCTCTCTGGAATCTTGATGTTTTGCAAACATCGTTGGTTCTGAATAGCTAGGAAAAAAATAACTTTCTTCCGTAAATTTGTACAATTAATAATTCACAAGTCACGAAATGACCAGTCTTAACCTGGACTATTGAGCCTCCCAGTAGAATTGTTTCCAGAGTTGGCGGAAACGACATTAAATTCTCTTCCTGAGCCTGTATGTGTTTGGCCAGTATTGAACATGATGCTGAAAAGGAAATATGTTAAGGCAGATATTTTTTCTTTTGCCTTGTGACTAGTTACAATAGCTCCCCCTTAACCATGGGGGAGAGGTTTCAAGGCACCCAGTGAATGTCTGAGGCCACAAATAGTACCAAATCCTATATATATTTTTTCCTGTAACTATGATAAATTTATAAATTAGGCAAGTAAGAGATTAACAACCGTAACTAATGATACGATAGAACAATTATAATAATATACTGTAATAAAAGTTACATAAATGTCTCTTGTTCTCAAAATATCTTATTGTGCTATACTAACCCTTCTTGTGGTGGTGAGATGAAGTGAGGTGAATGACTAGGCATGTGACATAGTTTCAGCCTACTATTGGCCTTCTGATGTTATGTCGGAAGGAGGGTCATCTACTTCTGGACCATGGGTTATGGAAACCATGGAAAGTGAAATCTGGGGCTACTGTATTTCTACAGTTAAACACTAAAATCCCCTCTTGTTTGTTTTCTGGGCACGTTTAGATAGTATATTCTTCCCACATTAAGAATGGTATTTTTGGCCCACTTTGCATTGCCTTAAACACTCTCTGGTGCTGGGGGAAGTGGTGGGAGGAAGGAAAATGAAGAAAAGATAAATTTTTAAGCTTTTAGGCATCCAGTTCTCTATGTCTACAGTGTCTGTATGACAACAGTGTAGTCAGTATGGCTGTTCACAAAGAGAATGGAGGCATTCATCTGCATCTGAGACAACTCAGATAAAGAAGCATGGTTCTTACTGACCTCCTCACCACTTCTGTCACCCATGCCACCCTAAACACCACCTCTGGTTCCACCCCCACCCCACGCCCTGGACACACACAGTTATCTCCCATTGCCAGGCCCTGGTGGTTTGTTAGGGAAAGGCACTCCATCCCATAAGGTAGCAATTGTAGATTCTGATTGTTCCATATCCCATTCTATCCTGTAAGTGTGTCTTATACTTCTCTTGAATTCAATAACATATGTGTTTAACAGGATTTTTTTTTAAGATTTTATTTATTTATTTGACCGAGAAAGAGAGCGAGAGAGGGAACACAAGCAGGGGGGAGTGGGAGAGGGAGAAGCAGGCTCCCCACCGAGCAGGAAGCCTGATGCAGGGCTGGATCCCAGGACCCTGGGACCACGACCCAAGCCGAAGGCAGACGCTTAACCATTTGAGCCACCCAGGCGGTGCCAGGATTTTTAAAATATTATTATTAAAAGTACTTCAGGAGTGCCTGGGGTGGCTCAGTTGGTTGAGCGTCTGCCTTCAGTTCCAGTCATGATCTCAGGGTCCTGGGATTGAGGCCTACTTTGGGCTCCCTGCTCAGCAGAGAGTCTGCTTCTCCCTCTCCCTCTACCCTTCCCCACCTCCTCCTCCCCTGGTGCGCTCTCTCTCACTCTCTATCTCAAATAAATAACATCTTTAAAAAAAATACTTAAGTGATTGGTACATTTGCAAAAATAAGGAGTTCTTTGGACAAAACCTTTTCCACATTGTGAAACTAAAAAAGTTTTTAGTAAAAAAAAAGTACAAATTTGGTAGTGGTTCTGACATTTGAGTGAAAATTTCACTGAAAGAGCATTAATTTATTACTTTCAGAAAGATTTCCTACTTTAAAATGCCTCAGTGATTCAAAACAAAAGAATTCATAATAGATTTAAAATGTTCTTAGGGGAGAGAAAGAATAATATTATGGCTTATGACCTACAAGAATATAATGGTATCCTCCGGTTCTCCTATTACCGCCTCAGAACAATTCTATACTTAACGAATTTTCCACTCTATGTGGTGGTGGCCCTCAATTAACTGAGTCATGTATAATATTCATATTACCAGAAATATAATTAAAATTACCCTTATTTTGCAATATGAAATTTAAAGCTTTGGATGTCTGTTGTAGATTAAGTAGATTTTTAAACATATGGAGATTTGAATACTTTAAAATACTGAAATTATAAACTAGTTTCTTAAAGGTAAGCTGGTAAGAATATATTTAATACTGATCATTTCAAGAGCCATGACTCTAAAAATACTTGCTTTTCTAAAAAAAAAAAAATGCATATCTTCAGACATTGCATTTTAAGACACTGTAGAATTTTAAGATGTAAGGATTATGATGTTCACCTAATTCAGCCTCTTGTGTATATTCGTAATAGTTCAAATACTTTGCAGAAATTCAACATACAACTAGTTTAGTTCTAATAGCTTATTTATAAGTTGGTTATTTTTAACTTGTATTGCCATCCCTATTGGGGTGACAAAAAGGAATGAGATAGATTCCCAGCATGGGCTACAAATGCTTGTAAAATGCTAGTGAAAATACAGAATTACAGACTTTGCGGTGACCAGGTAGGATCTTAGAAGTCATCTAACACAGTTGGTTGACTTCTGCAGATAAAGACATTTACACTATACATTGCTAATACGAACAGCAAAAAAACACTGATATAATATTGAACAGTAAATACAGCCAATCGTTTAATTGAATGAGGAGTAATTTTGGTTTTATTTTAAAAATTTGTGTTTAAGATAGAAGAGCACGTAAGGGAAATTTTGCAAAGACAATTTCTGGACACTTTTTAAGGAATTGGGCCTGGTTTTTCTTCCTCCTTTGTCCTCTCTAGCAGCAGTGGTTACAGCTCAGCTACTGTCGCTTCTCCCACCTTTTCCCTTCTCTGGCATCCACTGTGCAGGACTTGTATAGTTAACTGTTCCGTAACGCTGTTTCAGGTCTCAACAACACTGACTACTGTCCACTTGTTCCTGGTTGTGATGAACTAAATGTCTGTGGCCCCCGCCCACCAAAGTCATTTGTTGAAATGCTAATCCCCACTATTAGGAAGTGGGTCATGAGGATAAGACCCTTATCAATCAGAGTGTCCTTTTTTTTTAATCTGACTCTTTTTTTTTTAAGATGTTATTTATTTATTTGAGAGAGAGAGAGCAGGAGAAGTGAGGGGCAGAGGGAGAAGCAGACTCCCTGCTGAGCAGGGAGCACGTTACAGGGCTTGATCTTGGGATCCTGAGATCATGACCTGAGCCGAAGGCAGACTCTTAACCGACTGAGCCATTCAGGCGCCCCAGAGAGTGTCCTTATTAAGGAGATCCCAAAGAGTTCTCTTGCCCCTTCTAACACCTGAGGACATAACAAAAAGATAGCATCTATGAACTAGAAAGTGGCTCCTTACAAGACCCCAAATCATCTGCCAGTACCTTGATCTTGTACCTCCAGATAGTGAAGAAATAAATGTTTGTTGTTCAAGCCACTCAGTCTGTGGTATTTGTGTTGTGGCAGCCTGAATGAACTAAGACACTGGCCACTAATAATTCCCAGCCAACTACACAAAGCAGGGGGTGGAGAGTAGGTGAAAAATATTCTGCTCACAGTCTCTGGAATTTATCCAAATCATCTTTCATTTGCACACCTTATTCTGGGCTTTCTTGTTCCTCACAGTCCCATGTTTGGCTTTTGTTCTCCACCCAGTTGGCTGAGATTCTAGCAAGTCTATACTCTCTCTTCCACCTTTCTCCTAGCTTCTCTCTTTCTTCAGGCCTACACTCTGCAGGCAGAGGACCCACCAGCTAGAGCACCTCTTTTAAGCATTACACATGAGGGTGGATGAAAGATTTTGGTTTTTTCCTTGCCAAAAGTGTGTGACGTGGCAGCCAAGATGCAGGGCTTTTTCCAGCTCATGAAAGGAGGAAGGGAATAGGAATAGCATGTGAAGGTAGAGAGCCTTCCTTGAAGTAAGCGGGCAAGAGATGGAAGAAAGTAGAGGGAGAGGAAGAGACAGAAAGTAACTGTGCACTTGGGAGAAGCTGACTAGAGTGGACATAACTATGCTGAAAGAAGTGGAAGCAAAAAACAAAGGAAAACCATCCAAGTACCTGACTCTCCTGAGGAAGAACAAAGAAGAGACAGAGATCATCTGCACATAAATTCCACAAAAGTGTGCTCTTGACCTGAGACAAATGGCAGTGATGGGATGGAGCGTTTGGGATGGATCCTCAGGAAGTAGGGGCAGAGAAACAGTGGTGATCCTGCTCTCTCTTCACTTGTACATTCACCTGTATGTTATCTTTAGTTGCATTGGGAGAGGGGGCGTATATATCAGGTACATGTATATATCTGAAAAAGGAAAGAAAAGCAGAACAGGTTCAAAAAATACCCACCATGCGCTAGTTTAGATATAAAGAAATTGAGTGTGTTAATGAGTTGGGCTACTTGTCACAACAAGGTACTCAACACTAACTGCCTTCTAGGAGCAGACACAGTGAAGGAGCAATGCCTGTACTGAACAATAAGAGATTTAAAACTATTGAAATAAAAGTAAATCAGACATCATTCTGTTCACATGTAATTTCCAAATTACACCATCATGGTTTGAATTATATTGTTGTGCGCACCCAGATTTATACAGTGTAAGCATCGCTTTGCCCGGAACTGGCAATAATTTATGGAAGTCAAAAAATATAAGGACCTTGATTTCTTCGTTTTCTATCTATTGCTATATTTTTTCATTTCCTACTGAAACAACATCTCTAATAGTGACAGAGTGAGAGTTGTTTCCAGCTATAAAATATATTCCTTAAATAAAATTTTCCAAATCATCCTGCTCTTGGTAAGGTTAGGGGCTCTTATGCACATTTCTGGTAAAAAGGGAAACAACCTTTTAGAAGGGCAATTTAGCAAATTGAACCAATAGTTTCAAAGTATTCATTTTATTTGATCCAACAGATTCACTTCTAGGATATTATCCTAAGTTTATAAACACTTAAGAAGAGGATATTAATCACAGCATTATTTATAAATTTGAAAACCAAAACATCCAAAATAATGGATTACTTAAGTTACATCACATCAATATGATGGAAAATATTCAATTAATATTGAATAATATTGGGAAATGCTCATGATATAATGTTACTAGTCAAAACAGAACAGCAAAGCAATCCGTAATCTCTCTACCTAAATAAATAAGGGAAGACGTTTACCAAATGTTAGCATAATTATCTCTGGGTGATGGTATTATAGGTCATTTTAATTTTTTATGCTTTTTTAATTTTCAAAAATTTCAGCAACAAACATGCATTACTTTGAAAATCGGGGAAAATTTAAGAGTTATTTTTAACAAAGATTCTGCTTCAAAAGCAGTTTACAATGAAATAAAAATTAAAATGAAATTGAAGAGGGCAACAAAAATCAAGAACTTATTTAGCAAATATGTGTTGAGCTCTTTGTATGTAATCCATCCTGTATAATTATGTCTTGAGAGTCTTCCATGTGTCCGATGGATGTAGAGATAGAGGTTTAGCTTGCTTGAACTGCTTTAATCTCATATTACAAATACAGTCATATCTCTTTGTTTTTTTTTTCTGATTAATCCTTCAAGCATGTATCTACTTGTGGTTGCCCCTACTACCGAGACTCATACGGTCCCAGGGCTTTTGCACAGTAATTCAAAGAGTGGTATTCATTTCTTTCATCTGGGCTTCCACATCCAGAGAATGACAGAACTGGTGCCTGGGCAGCCTCTGATGTCACTGTTTCTCACTGCCCCTGTTCTGCTGCAGAAAGCTGGGCCCACCATGTACAGTGCTGGTCCAGTGCTGCTCGAGACCCTTCTGTAGGCAACTGTGGTTCTTTAGGGGAGGACAGAGGGGCCCACTATCTGCAAGAGTGCAGTGGGCAGGGCCCCAGCCTTCCTGCATTTCACAAACACAGCTATCTCCCAGGAAGGCCAGCTCTGTGCTGGCCTTGATCATCTCCAAACTGAAAGCCACCCCTACCCGCATCCCAGGGATCCAGCCATGGCAGTGGTTCTTTTTCAGACTACTTTTTGATAGATTTTAAAATTTTATTTTACAGTGTCTTTTCTGGATTATGTAAAATTTGAGTCATTCTTCTCATTCCTGTTCTTGCGACCTCTCAGCGTGCCTAACAGTTGAGGCTCATTTGTGTAAGGACTATTTCCATCGCTGTGAGGATTCCCATGGCAGGCTGCCTGGTGCTTCCGATCCAGATCCTCCGAGCACCAGGGCAGTTCCACAAGGCCCCTCTGTGTGTCTCGTTTTCACCCTACACTCCTACTCACACATACTGTGGACGGGTAGGAGTTTTGAAGAACTGAATGCTCTACCTTCCTTGTATGCTAAGGTCAAGAAAAGGCAGGTTACTCATGAGGGGCATTTCTCAAGCAAGAGTCAACATTCAGCAGCCGGTGGACGGTCTGGGGACAATTCAGAGGCAGGAAAAGGTGTTGTGAAGAAGCCTGGACAATCTAGGCTTCCCACACAGCACAACAGTCTAACAACTAGAAGTCCTGTCGGAGAAAAACGGGGTGGGGGGAACTCAGGCAAGGAAGGAGACCTCCCCCCCCACCCCTCTGCCACCACCCACCCCCGCCCTCAGGCTGCCTGGAGTGGTCTGACTGCTCCTTACTCTCAGGGCTCTGCAGGCAACCTCACTCTAGCTTCCCCCCTCTCTCTTTGCATTTCATCCCACTGGTTTCGCCCTCCTCTCTGGCACCCAGTATTCTCCTGACGCCGGAGGTTACTTCCTGAAGGAAGAACATCATCCGATCCAGACAGACCTGGACGTGTTAGTGTTGCGGTGTGCTCCTTTTCCACGGGTGTTCATACCTGGAGATTATTCATTTGTTCAACAATTAAGCACCTACTGAGGCACACACACTAAGCCTACATGCTCCAGCGGATTGAAAAAAAATTCTCTGCCCTAATTCCCGGTCCAGGAAGGCGACCCGACACGTAAAAGAATAGCTGCTCCACATAGAAGATCTTCCTAGTCACGATGGAAAGACTCATGGTTCTGCCTTGGGTGGGACAGAGGGACAAACATCATGAGGCTTATAAGAAAGTGACAACTGGACAGGTCTTGAAGGACGAATTTGCTAGAAAGACTCAGGAAGTACAGGCACTCCCCAGCAAGTCTGGAGGCAGTGAAACCGCATGAAGCGTGAGCACTGACTGAGGGCAGTAATTGTAAACTGAAACATAACTGGTTCCAAAAGACTTGGGAAGGACATGTGAAGAGGGCAGAGGCAGAAGATGAGGTTGCAAGACCAAGTCCTGCACACGAAGCAGTGTGGATTGTATCCTGTCACTGTAGTTCTCGCTTCAGTGCGTGCAGAAATCAAGCTGCTAGTGCTAGACAGCAAGTTAGTAGTTATAGTTGGGAAGAGGGGCAGGATTGAAAGGGGAATGAGGGGGGCTTTTTTTTTTTTTTTTAAGATTTACTCATGAGAGAGAGAGAGAGCAGGAATGTGTGCGTGAGTAGGGGGAGGGGCAGAGGGAGAAGGGGAGAGAGAATCTCAAGCCGACTCCCCACTGAGCATGGAACCCAACGCAGGGCTCGGTCCTACAACCTTGAGATCATGACCTCAGCTGAAACCAAGAGTTGGATGCTTAACCAACTGAGCCATCCAGGTGCCCCGAAGTGGGGGCTGGGGGGGTGTCTTCTGAAGTGCTGGCTGGGCATTTATATGGGTGTTCACTTTGTAATCATTTATTGAACTGCATATTTCTGATTTTAGTACTTAATGTGTGTTATATTTCTCAATCGCAAAAAAGAAAAAAATCAAGCTGGGTAATTTATAAAAAACGCAATTCCAGGGCTCAGACATTCTGATTGAGTAGGCCTGGGCTGGGACTAATGAATTTGCATTTTTTAAACAATTATAATTGTTAGAGGATCAAAGGCAAAAGAGACCCCTAGACCACGTTTGAGAACGTTAGGGCTGTTGGGGAGTGATCCAAAAGGCTTAAGCAAGAAATTAACAAAGATTTGCCTGTCTGGAAGTGCTAGTTTAGGGAGAGGAAGATGTTGGGGGTGGTCTCCATCTTAAATCCGATAGAACTTACAGGTCCTGTGTCCCATCCATCCGTGCTTTTGAAAGAGATGTGACAAATAAAGGTGCTAGCGATTTCTAAGTACTAAATGTATTTTTTGAGATATAGTTTCTTTGGGAGGTTTCTTAAGTATGAAAATTTTGACTCCCAGTACATTATAATAGTCTAATTTAAGGCATGGAAGAAGCCCTTATGATAGGTATTGTGGGGCAAGGAGCAACTTTCTAGAATTTTTTAAGTGAATGCATTCTCAGCCTATGAGTAATAGTTGTTCAGCTACTGACCCACTATCATTGTGGCATATGCTTAATGATGGCTGATTTGCATGGATACAGCTAAGTTCTTGTTCTTGTGCCCCTTTATAATCAGAGGGATACTTTTGTGACATAAAGCAACCGACATGGTATTCTTCCCAACCCTACTCCCTACAGGAAAAAAATGGCAAATTTTGTTGCAAAGTTGTTTTTTCTTTGGTGTTCATGGAGTTGGAAAGAAAAAGGGGAAACTTTACTTGGCCTTAAACAGAGAATGGGAAAGTTCAAAAATAGACAAAATTTGCACATATTTTTTCCTCATAATTGAAGTACTGAAAGAATACCATGAGGTTTTTTAACTGTCACAGTTATTACTTCTTTGTAACCAGAGTGCCTCCATTCGTTGGATTAGCCAAAATTTTAAAGTATGACAACACAAACTGTTGGCTAGGATTAAGAACATAGGGACTCATATACTTCTGATAAGAGTATAAATTGAAGCAGTCGCTTTGTTGAGCAATTGACAATATTTAGTCAAGTTAAAGATATGCATACTCTTTGACCCAGAAATTTGCACTCTTGGTTATATTCTGAGATCATCCTAAGGAGTTATGTGCCTAAGGAGATATGTACAAGAATATTCACAGCAGCCTTGATTGCAATAGTAAAAAATTGGAAGCAGCCTACATTAGATGAACAGAAGAATTCATGAACAAATTGTGACATATTCATGTAGTGGATATAGTGTGAAAATAAATGAAATAGATCTACATATGTCTCTGGAAGATTCTCACAAATATGATAGTAAAAAAGCACATTGCAGATGAATATGTACAATATGATGCCATTTATATCCAGATTAAAACTTGTAAATACTGTTGTTGTGTGGGAAACTACCTTTGCACAATGGAAGTCTTTAAGTACAGTAACAAGCAAGCTATCCAAGAGATTGCAAAACAGAAAGGCTTACGGACCAAAATAAGATGTTTAAATCACCTGGTTTATTAAATCAATTGAAAACACACAGCAAGAGGCAAGGTGAAAAGATAGGTTAGGTTAACACATTTAAAACATGTTGTAGGCAGGGTAGAAGGATGACACTACCCGGTCCTCAGTCCCTTCTGTCTTCCTTGCTAAGGGTATGTTTGCAAGGACCAGAATTGAGAGTTGAACACTCAGTAGGTGTTTGAAGTCAAAACACACAGTAGCTCTGTAGGCTTGGAATCACGTGCTTCTGGCTGATAGCTGTAGTTCACATATAAGCCTGATGGATGGCTATGGATTCTATTTTGCATTCCTTGCACAGAGGACATGAGGAGCCAATGGTTGCCTGAAATAAGACCTTGATAATAAAAAATGCCTCATATTCCTCATGTATCTTCAGTGTGTCATGAATATTTGATGATTCATGGCCTCATATATATTTATGTATCATGACTATTTGGAGTCTCTTATTCTTTCCATCCTTTTCTAATTATGTTCATTACGCAAATGCTCTACTTTATCTATGTCTAGCCTATCTCATAGGTTACTAACTTCTTCTTGTTTAACATATATTACAAATTTTGCTTGCCTCTTAAGCTATTTGCTTTGATTCTTAGTTTCATTCTTCTTCCTGTGTATTTGCTTCTCTTATTTTCTACATCAGAATCTAATATTCTTAAATAATGCAGCAAACACACATTATAAGTAATGTGTAATATGGTTAAAACAAAAAGACCTGGAAAGAGTAACCCCCAATGTTCTTCCTTAATATGGATGGCGGATATGTGGGTATTTATTGTTACTCTTTATAATTTTTCACATCTGCACTTTTTCCGAGTAGATTTTAAGAAAAGTTTGAAGTTGTAAATACCTGGTGTCTTACATGTAATAGGTACTTGACACTTATCATTTTGATTTTAATAAAGTTAAAGAATTTGGGCTAAGTAAATTGATATGTCATCTTTCTATAGCTTGTGCATCCATATATTTTCCAACAAGTATTTGTCAAATATGCACTATTTGCAAGGAAAACACTGCCGCAGTTGACATGGAGGATAAAAAGTTGAGTAAAACGAAATTCTTACTTAAGAGCAAAAATAAGAACAATACAGGGCATAACATAAGTGACTTTAGACAGGTACAGATTGGGGTGGGTCGGAGTAGGTGGAGCTTCCACCAGAGGATGAGATCAGAGAGAAGTGACATTCAATCTGTGCCTTGAATGAAGTAAATGTTGGGATGCTTGGGTGGCTCAGTTGGTTAAGCGTCTGACTTTGGCTCTAGTCATGATCCCAGGGTCCTGGGATTGAGCCCCGCATTGGGATCCTTGCTCAGCCAGAAGCCTGCTTCTCCCTCTGCCAGCCGCTCTCTTTTTATTTTTTTTTTTCTTGTAATCTATATAGTCAACTTACTCTGTGGTGACCACCTATTGCCACACATTACAATGACCATAAAATTGATTCCTGATGAAATAGCTGGACAATTTGAGTATGGAGCTTTGACTGTCTGGGAAGACAGAGACAGATACTCACCCGTACTTTTTGAGATTTATCAGGGTAGTCTGGCTAAAGCTCGTTATCAGAGAAGAATAATGAAGCCCTGAAAAAAATTATCTTTAGAAATGGGCAGACCTAAGTTGGTGTTCTGACTTAAACTAAGGGCCTAGGCACTATTGGAGGAAGCCTAGCACACAGCTAAGTTGGAACCTCCTTGGGACACAGCCATCCTGGCCCAATGTATGAGTATGTGAGGGACTCTTAAGAGAGCTGTAACTGCAGAGCCCCAGGTCAGACCCCACCAACGTCTGCACAGTGGCCATGACCATCATGGGCATTCCCATACCATGGACTGGTGAAAGGGTCTAGACCAATTCCTTCTCAACCCTGCACTGGACATATGACTCAGCCTTATTCACCTTTGGACTAAGCCCCTGGAGCCTTTAGACAATTTGGGGAGAATCTATGTTAGACTTCCTGCTGATAGAGCAAGGAAGGAGCTAAAAAATTTAAAATATAAAAGTTATAACTATGGCAATAAAATGGTTTTGTGGATTAAGTGACACCATACTAGTCTATTATCTAAATATTCTGCAATAAATGTGTTAATGTAATCAGATGAAAGTTACTTTTATGAGCCTTTCTGAATACCATATTAACTTAAAAACAGCATATGATCTTTGATGCATAATCAATATAAAAGTAGTAAAATATTAATATAAAGATTTAATTTTTTAAAGTCAGTTGACATTAAGACTGATTTCTGACAGTATCTAAGTAAGGCTTGTTTCCTTGACAATAAGGACTTTGCTATACTGTCAACATAGATAACCTGGTCAAAAATTCAACATGATCCTATCACACTTGGTGGGGTACTGTATGACCCATTCCACACAACCAGTAGAAGGAAGTTAAATTGTGTGTAATTTATTTCATTGGGTTAGATATGTAAGCATCTTGAAAGACATAGTTTCTTCTTCATCTAGAACCCTGCAACATTCATCCAAAATCTTCAAAAGAATTTAAGTTAGTCATACCTTCAAAATGTTTGAGATTTTTGTAGCTAACGCTTATGCTTGGCTTCTTGAAATACTAAACAAATAGCATCTGCATAGTAGTATTATTTCCTTTTCAACACTGAGGTTTTCACTGAGAGTGATGTTACAGAAGACTGAAGTCTTTCACCAGCGTACGTCAGGGGAATGCAGGACACTCTACTTACCCAACTTCTCCATTAGATTGAAAGCTCCTAGGAGGCAGGGGCTCTGTCTCAATGGCTTTCAAACCTTCAGCATTTGGCCTGATATAGAATATGTAGCTGCTGCCCAATAGATATTTGGTGAATGACTGTTTTTTGAGGAGGGGATAGTTAGGAGTGTCAGGCACAGCTAGGAGTGATACTCTGCACCCCTCTGGACCAAAAACACAGCTTGTAGTACTTGGATATGTGGTATGATTACTTCTGGGATCTTCATTGTAGTTCAGATTCTAGAGAGTTCAGATAATTGAACTTGATAAAAGGATTATGATTGTGCTTTGTTGTCAAAACACTCATGAAGTCAATGTTTTAGGAGACTTTTTGTTGCATATAAGAGAGGTGAACTTCAGGCCAAATGTTGGAGGCAGCCCAGTATCCTGAGGGACTAGACCCAAGAGCCAGGAAACCTGTAGGAAGCCAGGAAGCACGCTCTTTTCTCGTTCTCCTCTCTGCTTCTCTCTCTGTAAATTTATTTTTATTTCCCTCTCTCTTTCTGCAGATGTTTTCACTGCCTCAGAGCACATGGCCCCAAACACTGCTAATCCACGGCTCCCCAGTGCACAGACAGCTGAGCATTTCTGTCTCAATTCCAGACTCCAGTGAGAGTGACTCTGATCTGCCCAGCTCAGGCCACGGGGACACTCTTCACCCAGTATTTTGTGTGATAGCAGGGCTGGGGGGAAAGGCATTACAAAACTGATTTTATATTTTCTTAGGAAACATGTATACTGCATATACTATTAGCCCAAACCATGTTATAGTGGTGGGTTCTATACTTTGAGGAATCTCTGAGACTTCCTTCCTTGAAGGGGAAAGAGCCATAGCAGACAGGCCTTCCCCATCAACCCCGTCTCTCTGGGCACCCAGAACCTTCTCAGGAGACCGACCGCAAGATACTGCAGCAGGGTCTGCTGGTCCCGGTACCTTCTGCAAGCCCTTTTGGATGGTGAAATGTGAAGAATCTGAAATGGAGTCAATAATCAGCAGGCGTTCAGTGGTGTAAAAGGAACCGGCCCAAAGTCCCTGAGCTCTGACACGCAGTGAGGCTGTGATTTCCATGACACCCAGCACCACCAGGCAGCATGACAGCTGCGGGGACAAGAGCGAGGCTGGCAGGGGAGCGGTGCGTGGGGCTGCAGGCAGCTTGGCCCCGCGGAGGAGGAAAAGCACTGCGGGGTGGGGGTGGGGGGGCGGGCGCGGGAGCCCTCCTCCCTGCAGTCTGTTTCCCTCCACTTACTAGGTTGGCACACAGATCGAAAAATGTACGTCTAAATCTATTTCTGGCTTCTAAATGTGTGAAGGAAACACATAACTTTATTCTTTTATTTTTGTCAAGTTAGAGACAGATGCCCCTAAAGCGTATGCATTCTATAAGAAGTTCCTCTTCTTCAGTAGCGCATCTTTGGAAGCAAAAATCAAAGACAAACAGGACATCTCCTCTAAGTTTTCTGGACAAATACCGGCAATCAAAAGAAGAGAGTCACCGCTGGTAACTAATGGCAATGAGGGAAATAAAGCCAGGAAAGATTGTTGAAAAAAGTCTTTTTTAAAGAACTTTTGAAGGAAAAACAATGAAGTGTTGATGTAATATAAATATGTTGTTATTTGTTAAATACCAAAAATACTGCAAGTATAAATCAACTTTTCAAATTAAAGAGAAACACGTGAACACTTACAGAAATGCCCTCGCCAGAGGTGTTTGGAAATCTTCAAAGCTTAATAATATCCTTTTGTTGAAGGATAGTCAGTCAGTAAATTAGGAATGAAAGCCATCTGGAAAAATAAAAACACGTTGTCAATACAAGAGATAAATTCCTGGGAAAGGTTGTTATGATGACTTTAATTTCAACTGTAGTGCCTCACAGTCAAAGAAAATCTTCTAAAACAGAATACTGTAGACATTTGCTTACTCAAAAAATATTTTTGAGCACATACTATGTACCAAGAACTGTGCTAAGCATGGGGAATATACTGGTAAATAAGATGGATACTGTCCCGACATGCAGGTCCCTGTCCAAGCTTTGAGATGACCAGGGAAAATATAATCAGCAAATCAAATAGCTGCATGGAACCCTAAGAGATCAGTTTGTCCAAATGAGGAAATTGAGGCCCAAAATGTTAAGTAGAACTGTCTGTGCTCTTGACTTCTCAATTTTTGCCATCCAAAAAAACCATTTTTGTTTCATAGAGCCTTCTAAAATTCCCAGATTGTGTGACATATAACAAATGTAGATATTAATCCATGTCAAAATACTCTTTATAGATTTTGAATATTCCTGTGCTTTTCTGGAAATAAAACAGGAAACCTAACAAACAAAAACCCCGAGGTCCAATTTTCAATATCCAATCCAGTTTTGTTTTGTTTTTTTTTTAGGAAGTGTTAGCCATGTGATTCTTATTAACATCCAAAACAGTCATATCATGTGATAGTGGCCATCTGTTTAGGATGTGGCTGACACACTTGTAATATCCAGAATAACGGGGACTCAGAAACATCACTGGTTAGAAAGGTTATCAGTCCAGGGAGATGCCACTTGGGTCAGATGTAGGTGAGGCATTATGAGATGGACCATCTGGATTTCACGCCTCCCTGGGCTCTAGCCCTCATGCGATGACTACGGACCCTTTGGTTGTCTGACCTGCTCTTGTACCGCTCTTGTTAGCACAACGCTTGCCACCCCCAAGGATGTTGTGACAATTGCTGAAGTAAATGCTATAAAGCATTCTGAACAATTCAAAGGAAGGGTGCTGCATAACTACGCAAAATCATTATACACCCACAGGTACAGCTCTTTTTTTAAAAAATATATCCTTAATATGGTAATATAAAAGGGCATTCCTCAGGGTACATTTGAATGTGTGTTTCATTACATTTGTTATTCATTCTAACTTTTAAATTGATTATTATTTTCAGATATTAACCTGGCACTAAAAGGGACCTATCATTAATTTAATAATTTTATGTCACCATGTTTGAAAAAGAGAAGTGTTTGGGTCTCTAGAGGCCCCCTGTCAATCTGTGACTAAAATGAATTTGGTCATAATTACCTACCTGAATCTGGATCCCTTGGCCATGGACTTAGATATGTTGGAAACACGTGTTTGAGAATCCATTTGGCTGGATGACTTGGATTGAAGCCTCAAAATTAAAAAGAAGAGAAGAGAGAAAGAGAAGGAAACACAACTAAACACAAGCTAATAAATGCAAATACCTGATAGCATTGAAGTTGTCAGGGATGATGGTGACCTAAATAAACCATCACAGATTAGTTTCTGTACAGCTCATTTTCTTTTCTTCCTTCCTTCCTTCCTTCCTTCCTTCCTTCCTTCCTTCCTTCCACAGGTTTATTGAAATATAATTCACATGCCAAAAAATTTACCCTTTCAAAGTGTGCAATTCAGTGTTCTTAGTATATTCACCAAGTTGCACAATGATCACAGATTCCACATTTTCAACACCCCAAAAAGAAACCCTGGATCCATTAACAGTCACTCCCCATTCCTCCTCCCCCCAACCCCTGGCAACTACCAATCTACTTTCTGTCTCTGTGGAGTTGCCATAGATTCTCTATGTCCCTATGGATTCTGGACATTTTATATAAAAGGAATCGTACAATATGTGGCCTTTCGTGTCTGCCTTCTTGCCCTCGGAATAATGCTTTCAGGTTTCATCCATTGTTATTCCTTTTTATGGCCAAATATATCATTGTATGGATATACTGCATTTTGTTTACCCATTCATCAGTTGATGGACATTTGGGTTGTTTCCCCTTTTTAGCTATCATGAATAATGCTGGTATGGATATTAGTGTACAAGTTTTTGTGTGGAGTTATGTTTTCAATTCTCTTGGACGTATACCTAAAACTAGAATTACTAGGTCAATGGTACTCTGTTTAACTTTTTGAGGAACTGAAACTGTCCTCCAAAGTGACTGTCATTATACATTCCTACCAAATAAGAATTAGGGTTCAAATTTCTCCATATCCTTACCAACACTTATTATTGTCAAAATATTTGATGACAGCCATCCTGGTAGGTGTGAAGTAGTATCTCGCTATGGTTTCGATTTGCATTTCCCTAATGGCTAATAATGATGAGCATTTTTTCCATCTGATTGTTGGTCATTTGTATATCTTCTTTGATGAAATATCTGTTCAAGCCTGTTGCCTATTTTTAATTGGGCTATTTCTCTTTTTATTGTTGAATTTTAAGAATTCTTTATATATTCTGGTATAAGTCCCTTATCAGATGTTTGATTTACAAGTATTTTGTCCAATTCTATGGGTTGTCTTTCTATTTTCTTAAAGTTCAGCTCAGAAGTTTTTAATTTTGATGCTGTCCGATTATCTTCTCTTGTTGATGCTTGTGTTTTGGTGTCTTGAAACTTAATTCAAGATCAAAAAATTTTATTCCTATGTTTTCTTCTAAGACTTTTGTAATTTTAACTTCTACATTTAGGTCTTTGATCCATTTTGAGGTAATTATTCTATACAATTCAGGGTCAGCATCCAGTTTCATTCTTTTGCATGTAGATACCTAGTGGTCCCCTTGAATTGTCTTGGCTGGCTTTCTTGTAGAAATCAACTGGCCATAAATGTGAGGGTTTATTTTTGGACTCAATTATATTCCACTGATCTGTATGTTTATCTTTATGCCACTATTACACTTGTTTACTGAAGCTTTGCAGTAAATTTTGAAACAGAGAAGTGTGAGACAATTTCTGCAAAAAGAGCCAGCTGGAATTCTGATATGTACTATATCAAATCTGCTGACCAATTTGGGGAGTATCACCGTTTTAACAATAATCAAGTCTTCCAATCTATGGACCTGGAGTATATTCCCATTTATTTAGATCTTCTTTACTTTCTTTCAATGTTGTTTTAGAGGTTTCCGTGTACAAATGTTATACATATTTTGCTAAATTTGTTTCTATTTTATTCTTTTTGATGCTACTTTAAATGTAATTGTTTTCTTAGTTTCACTTTCACATTATTAATTGCTAGTATATTGAAATATATTGATATTTGTATATTGATCTTGTGTCCTACAACCTTTAACATTGTTTATTAGTTATAATATTTTTTAGTGGATTCCTTAGGATTTTCTATATACATGATCATGTCATCCACAAATAGAGATAGTTTTACTTTTTTGTTACCAATATGATGCCTTCTGGTTTTGTTTTGTTTTTTCCTTGCCTAAGTGCTCTGTCTAGTTCCTCCAGTATAGTGTTGAACGGGAGTGGCAAGAGTGGATATTCTTATCTTTGTGCTAATCTAAGGGGGAAAGCATCCAGTCTTTCATCATCATGTAGGATGTTAGCTCTGAGTTTTTTGTAGATGACCTTTATCAGGTTCAGAAAGTTTCCTGTATAGCTCTCTTTAGGTTCCATTGATGGGCAGGGCTGAATTGCTAACACTAATGAGATCTAGAAGTTCTTTTGGGACTTCTTGTCCTTTTCAGTATTGTAATAAGATGTGGAAACAATGCCTACTAGAGATAGGTTATATATTTTTTTCTGGAAAAGGCTGAATATTGCAAAAGGAAATTTTGTGTATCTCTCTTTTTCCGTCCTCCAACCATTCCTTCTTGTCTCCCACCACAAGAGAGCAAACAAATGGTTGTGGTAGGTAAATATAATAGCTTCTTTCCATACTATCCTTATGTTGTAAGGATACGGTACATTTGTGCACAAATTTCAATAGCACATATGCCATGGATGTTATATAAAATAAGCTGTAGGAAGTCAGTAAAGGTGTCAACTTCCGAAAACCTTCTCAAAAAACTTCTGAGAAGAAAAGACATTATCAAATCCAGCTAAGAGTTTAGTTCTTAGGGGATCTGGCAAATTAAGAATTGCTCTGCATCCTGGAGAAAGAAGTGCCAGATGCCAAGTGGTACCCTTAAGAAGGTGAGGCCCAAGAGCCAAAGCAGGACTGGCCACCCAGGCAAAAACAGTCTCAGCCAGGGAAGACAGGGAAGGACAGAATGAATTGAATGACTTTGGTTCTATTTTCCTAACTTCTGTTCTCTGTTTCCCAACTTCCTATTGCCTATTAGCTTGCCATTTTCCCCAGTGGCCATTATTTATCTCTCACTCTCAACTTTTAGTACTTGTTCGTAGTTCTGTGTAATGCCTAGGGACCAATATGTTGTGCCCTTGGCTGCCTCCTGAACCTCTCCCTTAGATGGCAGAATAGAAACACCACCTGTCTTATGTTTCTGGAACTGACCCTGCACACACCCCAGGTTTAACTCTGCTCAGCCTTGCATTATTTGTGTATGACAATTACAATCTGAAAAGTAAATCATAACATTAAAAATTTTTTTAAAGTCTACTTCATGTGCTTTCAGAGCCAAGCAACAAATGGGTTGCTATTGGTCTCAATGGCAAGACCAGTTCTGCTCTTTAAATTGAGAACCAGCTTTGCTACCTCTGAGAGAAGAGAGATTATTCTTTGCTTATTTTCATTCCACCAACTCCCAACATTTTAGGCAAGAATTGTGGGGATAGGGGCGCCTGGGTGGTCAGTCATTATGCGTCTGCCTTCGGCTCAGGTCATGGTCCCAGGGTCCTGGGATCGAGCCCCACATGGGGCTCCCTGCTCAGCGGGAAGCCTGCTTCTCCCTCTCCCACTCCCCCGGCTTGTGTTCCCTCTCTTGCTGTCTTTCTCTCTCTGCCAAATAAATGAAATCTTGAAGAAAAAAAAATTGTGGGGATAATAAGAATTTTAAAAGAACAAAGAACAAAGAATATTCCTCTGTTTTCAGATAACACTATAACCCAATCATAGAGGAAGTTAGAAGTTAGTAATTGGGAAGTGTCTCTTTTTGTCAAAGATGAGATCATTATTCCTATCTAAGAACTTTTGCTTGGTGGAAGGGAGGAAAGGAGTGATGGTGGAAGAAGGAATTAGGATACCCCAAAACTCACAGTGGTACTATACCTTTTATGGGTCTCAGTGGGAGAGTTTGGGTGTTTCTCATGAGGTGCCATTGATGCCTAAGAGGTATATTTGTAGTGTGCTCCATTCTGGCCTGGGGAGTCCAAGAACTGCTAGAAACTGACAATAAGAACTAAGGAACTGCCTAGAACACCTGGCAAAGAGTGAAGAACGGATAGACAAAAGGAGATAAGACTGGATTTGTAATTTGAGCCACACTAAGCAAACAGTGGGGACAAAGCAGCAGAAAGGCAGGATGATTTTGCTAAAGCCTTGATGAGTTATCACACTGGTAAAGTTGTGAGCAGAGTGGAGAACATGCTCAGGTCTCGGGTTTTCTGACCTAGTTCTAGGATCCTGAGCCTATAACCTAGCTCTATGATGAGACAGCATATCCTGGGAAGCTTCTCATGTGGCCTCCCTAAGAATCCCAGGAGAGGGATTTTCCATTTAGCTACTTGATAATAAAATTTAAATTCTGATTTTCAGGCAATTTAAAGAAAGGACAATAGCTAATGTCATAGTAAAGCCTGAAAAACGGAAACAATTAAGGAAATGATCATGAAACTCTAAAAACCATTTCCAAGATTGAATCATAAAAATGTAGGCTCAAAACTTAATAGCAATAATCATGGTGATGAGGATAAAACTGTAATGCAGCTAAAGAAATCATTCAATTCCCACGTGGCTGTCCTAAGAGAAATGAGGCTCTAGTACAAAGGAAATATGACAACTTGTTTTTAAAGGATGTATACTCATGTTATTTTCTGGAGAATTTGCATTTGGGGGTTTTTTCAGAGTAAATTTCCCCAGAGAAATGTTATGTTCTCTTAGTCTGAGGATGTAGACTGGAGTACAAATAGGGTCAGAGCAAGTATTAGAAATGACACTCAGAAATTAAATAGGAATCAAGTGGAAATTCTATGCAGGTGAAAACGTTTTCAATCAGTGTATATTCCTTCTCTCTCTGATAGGGGTAATTTAGTTTTGGGTGAGAGTGGGGGTGGGATGTGGTAGGGTGGGTGTGGGAGGAAATTCTGGTATCCTTAGAGCCCTACAACTAGAAAAGGAAAAGAAGAATATAAAATCTACATTTTGTTTCTCCATCTGGATTGCCCTAAACCCTTTCCAAATAGATAATACTTACTCAGGAATACTTAGTAAAAAAGATTACTGAACCTCCAAATGGAGCCTGACTTCAGATGACATAAAGGCCTTGGGTAGTGTGGATTTCAATGAAAACTGAAGTGGAGTGGGTTACCTAGGGGCTAGGAATCGAAATGTTCATAAACCTAATTATTCAAATATTCTAAGCATTTGTTTTTTGAAAAAGTCACAAAACATAGTTGCAGTACACAGATAAGGTTGCTGAGGAGAAATTTTTATGAGAAGCAAGTCTCAGCATTTAGGATTAGGAACTCAGCACATGGATTTTGTATCTGTGAGAGCTAACGGGCTGCAGGAGGGATCCAGAAGTACCGTTTCCTGCAGTCCAAAAGAGGATGCACTGCAGTGAGCATTCCCTCTGATGTTTTGGGCTTGTGAGCAGATCTCCATACAGTGTGAACCACAATTTATGAAGCCCCATATTTGTAGTTAAGAGTTTACTCTTCTAATCAAATACAACTTGAGATAGGATTTTAACACATGAGTTTTAACACATTTTATTATATATTGAATTATTGTACTGCATAACAATTAGACATAAATATTAACTTTGTATTTTTTTTCTTCCCATTTTGCCATTTTTTCAGCATCTAAAACTAAGGTCAATGTTTATTGTGTCCCTAACGTCACGTGTTATTTAACTATCATCCTTTTTCTTCTTAATTTTCTCATCATGTACTTGCTTACTTGAGTCAGTATCCACCCCCTCAGTACCTGAGCTCCCATCCTGGGATTCTCTGTGCCTAAGTATTTTATCCCAGCATTTCTCTGCTATTCCCTCATCCCATCCACCCATACTCCAGGATTTAAGCAACCACTTTCTGCTTCCATTTCTGCTCAGTATGTCTTGAGTAATGAAAGGCTTGAGGTGGCAAGAACTCTGGGCCATGACATTCAACTGCAGTCTTCAGCAGAAGTGCAGGTGGGGAAGAGAGAGACCAGGGATTGAAAAATGAAGAGTGAAGAAGGGAAGGGAAAGGATGGGCCTAGCAAGAATAGGCTGGGGGTTCCTGGTGACCTTAGATGCCTCCCTAAATTTTTTTTTTTTTATTTTTTTTTATTTTTTTTAAGATTTTATTTATTTATTAGAGAGAGAGAGAGAGAGAGAGAGCACATGAGAGGGGGAGGGTCAGAGGGAGAAGCAGACTCCCTGCTGAGCAGGGAGCCCGATGCGGGACTCGATCCCAGGACTCTAGGATCATGACCTGAGCCGAAGGCAGTCGCTTAACCAACTGAGCCACCCAGGCGCCCCGATGCCTCCCTAAATTATAGTAAAGTGCCAGTGGGCCAGGAGCATCAAAGCAAGCAAGAGGATACCTCTTTGGGACTGTAGTGGGTGGTGACATGTCATCCAGATCCCCTTTACAGGAGGAGACCAAAGCAGGCAAGAGGAGACCTCTTTGGGAATGTATTGCATGATAGATCACTCAGATCCCCTTCTAATAATAAAGGCCTCTTTCCCCAGATGCTGGGAGTGCTCATGGCCAGTAGTCCTCAGCTATCAGCCTTCTTTGGAATTGCCTGGGCTCAAGAGAACTACCTCACTCTCGGTTATAGCCCCTTCTAGTAGTACCCCATATCCAGTGACTGGTCAAATATAAAGGCTATCCCCATCACACGAATGAAGGACATCTGTGAAGGTCCTCCTCAGCTTCGGAATTCACTGTGGTGATCAGTTGAGGCTTTCCTTGAGATGTCGTCACAGCCCAATTTCTCCCTCTGCCCATGCTCCTTTCCCTTCCCTTCCACAAGTGGTGATGCCAAGAGCACTGCCTAGTATACTCTATATACCAGCCTCCATCTCAGTCTTCTCTGTGGGGAGCCCAACCTGCAGGACTTGGCGCAAGCATCGGTAAAGCACAGGGGTCATGACACTAAAAGTACAAGCAACAAAAGAAAAAAATAGATACATTGAACTTCATCAGAATTAAAGATTTTGTTCATGAAAGGATACTATCAACAGAGTGAAAAGGCAACCAATGAAATGGGAGAAAGTATTTGCAAATCAAATATCTGATAAAAGATTGGTATCTATAATATATAAAGAACTTCTACAAAAAACAAACAACCCAATTAAAAAATGGGAAAATACTTTGACATTTTTCCAAAGACGATATTACAGATGGCTTATAAGCACATAAAAAATGTTCAACATTACTGATCATTAGGGAAATGCAAATCAAAACCACAATGAGATACTACTTCACACCCATTGGGATGGCTATTATAAAAAAAAAAAACCCACAAAATAAACAGAAAATATTGGTAAAGAATTGGAGGAATTGGAACCCTTGTGCATTGCTGGGAATGTAATATGGTGCAGCCACTGTGGAAACAGTATGGAAGTTCCTCAAAGAAATTAAAATAGAGTTACCATATGATCTGGCAATTCCACTTCTGGGTATTTACCCCAAAAAATTTGAAAACGGGGACTCAAACAGATACTTGTACACCCATGTTCATAGGAGAATTATTTATGATAGCCAAAAGGTAGAAACAACCTAAGTTTCTGTCAATGGATGAATGGATCAAAATGTGGTATATACATGCAATGGATTATTATTCAACCTTAAAAAGAAAGGAAATTTTGACACATTCTACCACATGGGTGAACCTAGAGAACATTATGCTAAATGAAATAAGCCAGTCACAGAAGGACGGGTACTATATGGTGGCACTTACATAAGGTACCTAGTATAGTCAAACTTATAGAGACAGAAAGTAGAATGGCGGCTCCCAGAGGCTGTGGGAGGGAGGAATGGGGAACCAGTGTTTAGTGGGCACAGAGTTTCATTTTGGGATAACAAAAAAGTTCTGGAAATGGATAGTGATGGTTGCACAACAATGTGAGTGTACTTAGTGGTACTGAACTATACACTTGAAAATGGTTAAAATGATCAACTTTATGTGTATTTTACCACAATAAAAAATTATATAATTTTAAAAATACGGCCCCTTAACCCCTCCCACCCCATTCTAAAGGTCAATGATTATTATATTGTTACCTTCACAGCCGAATGTGGATTGGTGTGATTTTGAGGACTAGATTATATAGCAGTTCTCAAATTCAGCTGCGTATTAGAACCATTTGGGGAATTTTAAAAAAACAAATGATGCTTCAGTTCCACCCATAGTGATTTCTATGTAATTGTCTAGGGACCTAGGCTTCAGTACTTTTAAAAGCTCCCAGTGACTGCAGTATGCAAACATAGCTGAGATTTCCTGGGATAGAAGAACCCCAACCCACACCTTTCCCACCTACTTGCTATTGTCCCTGAGGATTTGGCCATCTGCTTATCTTTTCTAGCCTCATCTTTCCAGCTCCCCTAACCCCTCCTACGCACACCCAAGCTACAGCTAACCAAATGACTTGTCATTTGTCCTCTCCTGTCAAACCTTGTCTGGCTTCTGTCCCTTTGTTCATGTTTCCTCTGACAAGATTGCCCTCCTCTGACTGATTTCAGCCCTAGTGGAACCCTTCTTTGGGAAACTTGCCCTCAGCACCTCTCACTAGGCTGTGCCACACACCTTACTCTGAACACTGGAAAGGTTCGTGTGTAAGTCCCCATACTGCTGACCTTATCACAAAGGTGGGAAATTCCACTTCCCAGTTTCCCAGTGCTGGGATCTGCTCTTCTTTCCTCTGTTCCCAGATCAGAAGCAAGGCACTGGGGAAGTTTCAGTAGATACTAGCTGAACAAATAGGTTTCTTTAATAAGAGATAATACGTTCCACAATTAAATAGTATTTTTTTTAAGTAAATGCATTGGGAAGAATTAGCATATTGGTATAAATAAGGCAGTCTTCTTTTAACATTAATTGGGCCATTATTATGTGCTTAGGATCATGCTAATGTTTTACTTAGAGTTGTGTGTGGTTTTTTGGTTTTTTTTTTGAATCTCCATGGCAACTCTAGGAGGCAGGTATTTTCATATCTATGTTATAAATGAGGAAACAATTTCAAATAGGTTAAGAACTTGCCCAGGATCCCAGCTAGTGTGCGTAGAGCTGGGAGTTTCAGTTGTGATACAAGTGATGATTCTAGATCCTTCCTAATTTGGGGAAAGGGACAGAGCAAAGTATAAAAGGTCACTGAGGATCTTAAAGGAGAGGGGCTGTTACTGGTAGGAAAAAGGAACTGAAAAAGAGGTCACCGACATAAAAGACAAAATTTGAAATCTCACCTATTTTGCTCAGGCCTCAGCTTAATTGTAGGGGGGTATTTAAATCACTATGAGACCCTTGTTCCTTGGATACACTCCAATTAAATTCAGCCCAACAGTATTCATTGAGGATCTACCGTGTACCAGAAACAGTGCAAGATGCTTTGAGTTCCAACCACAGGCAATAGGAGATCTTTGCCAATATAGAGTTCTCTCTGGTGGGGGTGACATGTCCTCTATCAATAGACATTCCAGGTACAGTGGTATGTGTTCTTATAATCAAGGTATGTATCGACAGCAGCGGAAATGCAGAGGGAACAAGTTTTCCAGAGAAATCAAGGAGGATTTTATGGCAGAATACGTGTACTTGTATTTGTATGTGAGAGAAAGAATCGATAGGACTTGGTGACCACTTTTTTTAACAAAAGAGAATGACAGAAAGGGGAAAGTCGGGGGTCCCGGGTTTCTAGAGCCAATAGCTAACTTGATTGAGTTAAAGACGTAGAACAATAGGAACAGTTTTGCGTTCAGTTTTGATCATATGGAATGTGAAGTACCCAACAGACATTTGGGTAGAGGTAGGAGTAATATGTGGAGGCATGAGGATGTGATCCAAGATCTCAGGTTAGAGGCAACAGAATGAAAGTGTCCTTTTTTTTTTTTTTTTTAAGATTTTATTTATTCATTCGAGACACAGAGATACAGAGAGAGAGCATGAGCAGTGGGAGAGGCAGAGGGAGAGAGAGAAGCAGGCTCCCCGCTGAGCCAGGAGCCCGACGTGGGGCTCGATCCCAGGACCCTGGGATCATGACCTGAGCCGAAGGCAGATGCTTAACCATCTGAGCCACCTAGGCCCCCGAAAGTGTCCATTTTCTAACAGATGAATGCCAGACTGCCAGTCAGCATTAAAACCCATCTGGGAATAGACATGGGCTTTACTGCTGAAGAGACCCAGTCTTCCTGACTTGGCCACTTAATGCTTTGACCTTGGGGATGTCACGTGGCCTCTCTGAATGGCACAGTGGAAATGGGAAATGTTAGCCTGTCTTGCAGGGCTGTACTCAGATGAGCAGTAATGTCTGCAAACTCCTTTCAGTGCACTGAGTTGGCACCTGGTAGTTTCTGTTAAAGCTCATGGATGGAAAGCGTTGAGTTAAAGCTGGGGGCGGGGACTGGCCTGTGTTCAGAAGAAAGAAAGAGAGATTGTTTGCCTGAGTGGCTGGGGTAAGGCAAAGTGGACTTGCCATCCATAGAGAAATGGATCTTCAAGATCTATAGCCCTGTTCAGGTCCCAGAAGGAGGTGTTTGGAGTAGAAGAAAGCATGACCATCTTTTATATTTGACCCCTTCTAGTCACCCTCAATGGATTCAAATCACTGTACTGCTAGGGGAGCTCTTCAGGGTGACCCTGTCTGTGCCTCTTTCCCAGCCACCCCCCAAGAAGGAAAGCAGAAGTGGAAAGAAAGGAGGCCCCTATAGATGAACAGAAGAACCATCCCCATCTACCTATGCATACCTGGATTTCCTTTTCAGAGTGTGTAACACATTCTTTCATTTTATCATAAAGAAAAGAGAAATGAAAAAAAAGGGAAGCTCGAAAAAGGTGAATAGTGGGGATATAGGAAAAATACTTCAGATTTTGCCTAGTGGGTTTTCATTATTTGACAGACATTAGCTGCAAGTAAGATTTTTGTGTAAGCAGCTACCAGGAGCGGCAACTGTGCGTTTAGAAACTTGCAAAGCTGTTGTTGTTCTAACGTTGTCAAATTTGTTCTAAAGGAACTTTGCTGAGAATTCACAGAACTGTCCTAGCATTCTCTGTCTTCCTAAATGCCCAGGATCCCCAGCTAACAAAGTTCAGCGCAACTGGACACACACTGATGCACTGGGGTGATCTGTCAGAGACCACACCAGGGAGGGCGTGAGTGAAAGGTAGTCTCTATCCCTGTGGAGCTTCCGGTGGGAGAGGAGTGGAGGGGCCGCCATGGGGATGGAAGCAGAAGATGAGAGCGGGAAGGCAGATAAACAATGGCCATGTAAACAAATCCATTTCTTAATTCCCTGACATGACCGGGGCCTTGACCCATTTGTAACCATTCTGTAATCGCCGAAATAAGTCCAGTTAAATTATTCAAAAATCTCCAAATGCCAATTCCATTTAATTTTAAATAACAAGCATCCCTGAGAGGGGTGATATTTGTAACGATGACTAAGGGAAAATATTTTTCTAGCAGGGTTTCTGTACAGGAAAAAATTCATTGCTTCCATCCCCACATCCCACACCCCACATTCCACACCGGTTGGTGTAAAAATATTTGTATTTAAATAATTTTAAATGTCATGCATTTATAATTAAAAGCAATTCTGTGTTCAGAGGAACAGAAATTACTGACTTTAAATCAATGAGAAAAAATAGATTTTCCTCAAAGAAATATCTCATGAGATTCAAGTAGTTTAAACCAAGCTAATGTGATATAAGCCCATCAGTTGCATATGGTATCTGGTGTGACCACTGGAATATCTGCCCACCTCCAGCTGCGGGAGCCTATAGGACATTCCAGCAAGAGCCCTTCATTTCTCCCAAAGGGTCTCTCCTTTCTCCCTTCTGCTTCCCACCTTTACTCACCTTTAAGTACCTTTAAGGACTGGATATGCACAAAATGTTCTCTTTCCTTTCAAAATGACACTCACTTATCTCTTCCTCCTGGTTGCTGAGATCCCTCTCACTGAACAGCTCCTGATGCCTGCTCAACATCCCTTCTATAACACAACCACCCCTACCCCTGTTCTCAGCCCCCACCAAGGAATTGCATTCCCTTAGCCACAGTGATTATTCACCAGAGCATGGACTGGAAGATGGGTCACTTCAAGCCTTCACCGAGGAAGCCAGGGAGGGGTGGATTTCTGATGATTTGGGAGCACTCTCTGGATTCCACACTGCTTGTGGTGGTTAACTTTATGTGTCACCTTGGCTAGGCTATGGTGCCCAGTGGTTTGGTCAAACACTAATCTAGATGTTTATGTAAGGGTATTCTTTTGATGAGATTAACATTTAAATCAGAGTTTGGGTAAAGCAGGTACCCTCCATAATGTGGGCAGCCTCATGGAATCATATGAAGACCTTAAGAGCAAAGACAGGTCTCCCAAGAAGGAAATCTCAGGATTGCAATATAGAGACACTGCCTGAGTTTCCAGCCTGCTGCCCTGCAGAATTCAGACTCAAGACTGCAATGTCAACTCGTACCTAAATTTCTAGCCTGCCAGTCTGCCCTACACATTGTACCACAATTCTGTGAGCAAATTCCTTAAATAAATCTCTTTTGTCTCTTTTCTGTCTCTATTTCTATCTGGGTTTTTTTTTTTTTTTTTTTTTTTGCCTCCCCTTCTCCCTCTGTCCCCTACCTTCTCTCCTTCCTTCTGTCTCTCCCATGGATTCTGTTTCCCTGGAGAACCTTGACTAATACACTACCTAAGTCATACTTGCACCCTTGAATTGCTCAGGGTTTTATTTGTGTGTTGGTTTAAGCCAGCTTGAGTTGTGTTTCTATCACCTGTGACTAAGAGTCTTGAGCATTCCTGGGTGTAAGTGGACAGAATCCCATATAGGTTAATAAATGAAAGATTCTTGAAGAATTCTGCCTAATATTATTAATTACTAAATAACAAGACTACTTAAGGGCCAGAATTGTATCTGATGCTTTATTCTACTGCATTGCTTAGAATTCTTGGCACACAGGTTAGTAAATGTTGGTTGAGTTGAATTGTAGAAGGAGGTTGGTCTAGAGGGCTCAGCTCCTGGAATTACCCTAGTAGCTGGAGATACAGATCCTCTGACATTTAGGAAACCCAAGAGTGATTAAGTAATGTAACAGGTAGATTCAGCATTTACTATATTCATGGAATTGCTTAGAAATGGTTGCAGTGTGTTTTTATTTATGTCCTTACATGTGTATGTCTATTATCGATACACACAGGTTTCCTTCTAGGTATTTGGATTAGACCATGCTTAGCTTCTTAGCTTCATCAAACCAGCACTTCTTCAGGGAGATTCTAGTCAAGATCAGGACAATTCCATCATTGCTACATTATTATATTAGTTTGCTTTGCCTATTTTAACAAATTACCACAGACTGAGTGGCTTAAACAACAGGAATCTATTGTTTCATAGTTCTGGAAACTGGAAGTCTGAGATCAAGATGTTGGTAGGACTTTAACCCCTCTGAAGGCACTAAGAATCTTTCCAGGCTTCTCTTCTAGCTTCTGGTGGTCCCTTGGCTCGTGGCAGCATAACTCCAATCTTCACATGGATTCTTTTATGCTTCTGTATCCAAATTTCCCCTTTTTATAAGGACCTTCTTCATGTTGTATTACCCACCTACAGCAGAATGACCTCATCTTAACTATAATTATGTCTGCAATGACCGTATTTCCAAATAAAGTCATATGCTGAGATACTGGGAGTTAGGACTTCAGCATATATGGATGTTGGGGGGTGGGGCACACAATTCAACCCATAACAGTTGTTTGTACTCCCTCAGCTCATTCCTGAGCAGCCTTCACAGGAGGACTCCAGAGCTGTGAGCAGCAGGAGGGCAGGAGAGCTGGCTGCATTGCCAAGCTAGGCACACATTGCCAAGGTCCTAGCCACTTGGTTCCATGACTGCCGCCATACATTCCTACACCAAGCAAGAGGTTCTATTCCAGCAGCACCAGTATTGCCCTGAAACGAATGCTGATAATATTCCCCAGGCACCCTCCACTAGCGAGTCTCTTTTCCTTCTCCAGTATCTTCTGGTTGCTTCTCCCTCTTTGAAAAGAATAATCAAGGAACAAGAATTAGAAACCACATATAGAAAAAAGAGGAAGAGCAAGAGAGAATGTTTTTAAAATAACACTTTTTGTTAAAGATGGCAAATGTATTGTCTTCTGTGACATCTAGAGCTGAGGTTAGAAACCTTTGAAAAGTAATTTTCTAAAGTTCTAGGTCCTCTGTACCATTCTCTTTGGCTAGAGGTGTAGAGGTGTAAAGATGGAGCTCAGCCATGGGAGAGGGTGGAGGCCATTGTGCTGCTGCGAACTTCCTTGTCAGTACAGGCAGGCGCCATGGATCTGACTGTTGCCAAAGACCGTTCTCCCAAGTGACTGGGGGAAAGAGACTGGGATTAGGGAGGCAGGGAACCGGCAAGGAGGTCAGGGAGTCTGAGGGGACAACTTTCCAAGGGACACTGGAAGTACGTCCGTGTGCCATCTTTGTCATGCTTGCTATATAGGTCACAGACACCTGCTCTTGGATAGCTTCCAGTGTAGTCCCTGATGCATAAAGAGCTGTGCACACCTGGCTTACATCGGTTGGATAATTTTACATAACTCCCACACAGCCAGGTAAATCAACACCAAATTAGAGACCCAGCACCTAACATAAAAGATACAGAATCTAAAAGCAAGTAAGAATTAAAGTCCTTAAATTCAGTGGTGATATTTATGCTGATCCTATTTACTGATACTTAACACATTATAATAAATCAGTAGCAAATATGGAAAACTATGGTGGACAGTTTATAGGCCAGAAAGTATGTATTTTTCTGAGAACTCATCTGAAATTACAGATGTTTCAAGAATTTAACCTGTGATCTTCTGGGCCTGCCATCCATCCAGATGAAAATAAAAGTTTAGTCTGAGAGTGTCTGTTGTTTGTCCACTTGATGCCAAATAGTAAAGTGATAAACAGAATGCTTACTAACTATTTTAATCTTATAATATTATATGTTTGGCTTTTCATTTTTATTTTTATTTTTTTTTAAGAAGTTATTTTTTTTAAAGATTTTATTTATTTATTTAATTGACAGAGACAGAGACACAGAGAGAGAGAGAGAGAGAGAGAGAGAGAGAGAGAACACCAGCAGGGGGAGTTGGAGAGGGAGAAGCAGGCTTCCCGCCGAGCAGGGAGCCCGATGTGGGGCTCGATGTGGGGCTCGATCCCGGGCTCGATCCCAGGACCCTGGGACCACGACCTGAGCAGAAGGCAGACGCTTAACCAACTGAGCCGCCCAGGTGCCCCATGTTTGGCTTTTTAAAAACCTTGCCTACCTTTTGTAGATTCCCTGTCTTCTATTCCTTGATTTTAGTCTCGCATTTATAGATGGAGAAAACATTAACTTTTGTGGTAATCTTCACTGACATCAAAATGATAGAGAAAAGATTCATTACAGCACAATTTTAAAAGAAATACATCTGATTTTACTGCAAAAATAAAATCTGCTAAAAATTGGCATAAATCCTTGCTCACAGTCAGTGTTCCATAAATGATGTTGAAATAAATTGTAGAAGGAAAGTCCTGGAGTGCCACCACCAAAAAACAAACGCACACACAAAAAAAACCCTCACCATTTGTACTGTTTTCCTCTTCTTTGGGAGTAAAATACAAGTCAAGATAAGTTGTAAACACAAGGGGCGCCTGGGGTGGCTCAGTCCGTTGAGTGTCCAACTCTTGATTTTGGCTCGGGTCATGATCTCAGGGTTGTGATCTCAGGGCGTAAGATCGAGCCCTGCGTCAGTCTCTGCTCTTAGCAGGGAGTCTGCTTGAGATTCTCTCTCCCTCTGCCCTTCCCCACCCCACCCCCCATTTGCCCGCTCTCTCTCTCAAATAAATAAATCTTAAAAAAAAAAAAAGATGTAAACACTGAATAAGGGCATATCCTTAAACTTCAAATTAAGGTATATTAATTCCTAGTCACTCTTCAGATATGAGGTTCGGTCATAAAGTTACCTGGTAAGCTCAGTGTTGTATGCAAACTGCATACTTTGCTACCAGCAAAATAATTTAAGCCTGTGTGGTAACATGGTAAAATGGATCTAGGTAACTATGCCTCAGTTACATTCAGATTACAAATAATTGCTCTCCTAGCAAGTAGACAATGTGGGTTCTTTGAGAATTGTGGTAAAAAAAATTAAGTTATTCTGCGAACATGTATTTTCAGCAGTATATCAAAGTAGTTTGCCAAAGTTTTGGGGAAAAAGGCAAAACAGCACATGATGCTATTCCAAGTGGATGGCCAGCAATGCCACAAGTTAGGAAAACAACGAATGACTCAATAGCATTCTTCAAGGCAAATGCTTGACTCCATTAAGACGTTCTGTAGAAAAGCAGTTATAAGTTACAGTTTAAAATGATATTTGTAATATTTGGCTTGCTTGGAATGAAATCAGCTTCCTAAAAACACTTGTAAGCATCCTTGAGTAATTTCCATAAATAGAAATAACCTTGAGAATAAATCTCTGCATCCTAGAGAAAAGCCTCGGGTTCCTCACTCTCTGTCCCCTTTCCCCTCACTAAATCTCCCCATCTCAGCCGCAGGCAGTGATTTTTAGCCAAGGGAGATTTTGTCCCCCAGGAGACATTTGGCAACATTTGGAAACATTTGGGGCTGTCATGGGAAGCTGGGGGTGTAGGTAAGAGGAGAGGAGAAATGGTACCGGCTTCTGGTAGGTAAGGCCAGGGATGCTGCTAAACATCTTACAATACACAGGACAACCCCAGAATAAAGAATTCACTGACCCAAAATATCAATAGTTCAGAGATTGAGAAACCCTGGCCTGGAGATACAAACGGGGCGGGTACATGTGTGTGTGTGCACGGTATTGGCACACAAACAGAACACATCCATACTTGAACTCTAAGAGCCCTTTGAAACCCACATAAACTGTTGCCCTAACAGATCAGCAGTTCCAGTAAAGAAATTCTACTTTCAAACTAGATGTGAGGCAGGCTCAGAAAGGATTTTTTTATTCTTTGCTCCACCCCAACTCCTCAAGTAAAATTTCTAAAGGAAGCATTGTGATAAACAATTAGAGGGATTGTTGATTTTATTCTTAGGTTTTAGAATTGTGGCTGAGCCTTAGCCTGCGATTCTTGACTACTGTATGGGTCACCTCTATGCGGTCTTTCCTTCTGTCATGAAAGGTTTTAACTGTATTTTAACAGTGACTAACAATGGGCATTCTTTATGTTATTCATTTCGGTTAGGTGTCGGTTTTTCCTTCTCGTCTTCCAAGCCCTTGTCCAAGACAGCAGGACATTTTCAGGTAGCGTATTTCCTTTCTCAAGAGTCATTCTGTGGGTAGTAATGAATTCTTTAGTATTCACAAGATTTCGAGGACTTCAGCATAATTTAATTTTCACATACCACCGATCACTTATGCCAAGTACCTTTTCTCTCTTGAACACCATACTGCACACTACTGTTTCCTCATCTGGTCCCCTGTCTCATTGGCCACAGGTCTGAAGTGACTGTGTTCTTCACCACAGTCTTCTTGAGGCAAGTCACCAACCACCCCCTTTTGTGAACAGTGACCACCCATAGTAAACCCACTTGAGGAGGGTTTTGGCTCAACTAAAACTTCCACCAGCATCAGAGGCTTTCAGATACAACTGGTAGCTTCTAGAAGTGTCAGTCATGTTGGTAGAGATCTCACAAGAAATTTAAGCAAGTAAAGCACCATTTAGCAAAACTACCTACCAACACCCTTCAAACAAACAAACAAACAGGCAAGAGAAACAATAGCAATAACCCATATAATTAATCTGTGCGAAATAACACAATGAACATACTCACAGTAACGATCATAAAATGCTGGGCTGGATGGGACTCTCGGTACTGCTTAGGGGAGCTGCATCCTCTGCTAGTGCCAGCTTCTTGCCTCTTTCTCCTCTTGTTTTATTTTGGTGATAAAGAAAGAAAGGCTCAAGGAGGGGAAGTGACTTGGCCAAACTCATACTGGTTGCTGGGCTAAGTCAGATCTGGAAACACAACGCGCACCTTCTTCCATATATGTAAAAGGCCAGAAGCACAAAAGACTGTGATGTTATATGCATGTGTTTCCAATTTTTTTCTACTACTTTCCTTCCCCCACTCTTATCTTTTCACCCAAATTTCCCATCTTCTTACACAGACTATTTTGGAAATTAGAAAACATATTTTTAATGCAAATATGCCTTTTTAAAAAAAGTTGTAGACACCCACAACATTTTTTATGCTTAGTGACTTGATGCCAACTATATATACTTATAGGTGGATGGGTATCTCCGGATCTATAAATGTCATTTGTATATTCATATACTTTCGTATACCAGATTTCCAAATCTAGTTGTTTTCCCTCACCTCCCAGAAAGACAGCATCCCTGACATTTTGGTAGCATAGCCATAGCTATACAGTTCCATCATGGGAGCTTGCATTATATACTTGTTCGTGACGAAAGTAAAAATAAATCTTGATAGTTTTCTTCTGGTGATACTTCCCATCTTTTGATAGGAAAGATGAAAAGAAAAGCAATCAATGCTCTTCTTTGGAAAGGAAGAAGAGTTAGATCTAAATAAAAATAAGCAGCATCTCAGGCTTGACAAACTTTTCTAGAGAATTCTTCCCCCCCCACTCTGCAAAGAGCCCCTAGCATGGAGCATGGGTCTGCCAGCTAATAGATGTGTCCATGCAAAACTTATTCTGTGCTTTCTCTAGTCACCACCTGAAACGTAACTAAAGCACTCCATCTAATTTACCTTAATGTTCATCCTCGTCCTTCAGGCAGTATTTTGAGACCTTTTGTAGTTCATAAATGTTATGATTGGCTGTCCAGGGCATTCTGTGACATGTGACTCCCTCAAACCTTGTTACGACCTGGGCACATTACCCATCTAATGTAAAAAAAACAAATAAATAAAAGAAGCATTATTTCTTGTGAGTATACTTGGCAAGTTTTCTATTTAAACTGCATGTAAGTAGAGACAAAACAAAACGAAACAAAAAACCTAGACTCAAATGCAAAGAACAAATTGGTGATTGTCAGAGGGGAGGTAGGTGGGAGGATGGGTGAAATAGATGAAGGGGATTGACAGTACACTTACCTTGATGAGCACTGAGAAATGTGTAGAATTGTTGAATCGTTGTATCATACATCTGAAACTAATATAACACTGTTAACTATACTTAAATAAAAAAATTAAAATAAATACATCTCATAGCTAAAAATAAACAAACTGCATATAGGCAAACATTGGAGATATTGTGAGTTGGGTTCCAGATCACCTCAATAAAGCAACTATGGCAATAAAGCAAGTCAAATGAATTTTTTGATTTCCCAGTGTATATACAAGTTATATTTACACTATACTGTAGTCTCTTAAGTGTGCAATAGCATTATGTCTTAAAAAACAGTGTGTGTACTTTAATTAAAACATACTTTATTGCATGGCACCCGGGTGGCTTAGTCAGGTAAGCATCTGACTCTTGATTTGGGCTCAGGTCATGATCTCAGGGACGTGGGATCCAGCCCCACCTAGGCTCTGTGCTCTGCGGGGAGTCTGCTTCTCTCCCTCTCCCTCTGCCCCACCCCCACCCCCCGCTAATGATCACTCTCAAATAAATAAATAAATAAATCTTTAAAAAATATACTTTATTGCTAGAAAATGCTAACCATCCCATCATCTGTGCTTTCAGGGAGTCACAATCTTTTTTGCTCTTGGAGGGTCTTGCCTCGAGGTTGGTGGCTGCTGACTGATCGAGGTGGTGGTTGCTGAAGGTTGGGATAACTGTGGAAATTTCTTAAAATAAGACCACAGTGAAGTTTAATGCATTGATTGACTCTTCCTTTCATGAACGATTTCTTTGTAGCCTGTGATGCTGTTTGACAGCATCTTACCCGAGGTAGAACTTTCTTCCAAATTGGAGTTATTCCTCTCAAACCCTACTGCTGCTTTATCAACTAAGTTTATGGAGTATTCTAAATCTTTTGTTGTCATTTCAACAGTCTTGATAGCATCTTCACCAGGAGTAGATTCCATCTCAAGAAACTACTTTCTTTGCTCATCCATAAGAAGCAACTCCTCATCCATTCAAGTTTGATCATGAGATTGCCAGCAATTCAGTCCCATCTTCAGGCTCTGCTTCTAATTCTAGTTCTCTTGGTATTTCCACATCTGCAGCTACTCCCTCAACTCAAGTCTTGAGCCCCTCAAAGTCATCCATGAGGGTTGGAATCAACTTCTTCTAAACTCCTGTTAATATTGATATTTTGACCTTTGCCCATGAATCATGAATTCTGCTTACTGGCATCTAGAATGGTGAACCCTTTCCAGAAAATTTTCAATTTACTTTGCCCAGATCCATCAGAGGAATCACTATCTATGGTAGCTATAACCTTATGAAATGTATTTCTTAAATAATAAGACTTGAAATTCAAAATTACTCCTTGATCCATGGGCTGCAGAATGAGTGTTGTGTTAACAGGTATGAAAACAACATTAATCTCATGGTACATCTCCATGTAAGCTCTTGGGTGAGCAGGTACGTTGTCAATGAGCAGGATCATTTGGAAAGGAATCTTCTTTTCTGAGCTGTGCTTAAAATATTCAGTAGATTATGTCGTAAACAGATGTACCCTCATCCAGGCTCTGTTGTTCCATTTGTAGAGCACAGGCAGAGTAGATTTACCATAATTCTTAAGGGCCCTGGGATTTTCAGAATGGTCAATGAGCATTGGTTTCAACTTAAAGTCACCCAGCTGCATTAGTCCTTAACAAGAGAGTCAGCCTGTCCTTTGTCCTTTGAAGGCAGGCATTGACTTCTCTCTAGCTGTGCAAGTCCTAGATGGCATCTTCCTTCATTGTAAGGCTGTTTCATTTACATATAAAATCTATCGCTTAGTGTAACCACCTTCATCAGTTCTCTTAGCTGGATCTTCTGGAGAACTTGCTGCAGTTTCTACATCAGCACTTGCTGCTTCACCTTGCACTTTTAGGTTATGGAGACGGCTTCTTTCCTCCAACCTCAGGGACCAACCTGAGCTAGCTTCAGACTTTTCTTCTGCAGCTTCTTCACCTCTCTCAGCCTTTCTAGAATTGAATTGAAGAGGGTGAGGGTCTGGATTAGACGTTGGCTCAAGGGAATGTTGTGGCTGATCTTCTATCCAGACCACTAAAACTTTCTCCAGAGGAGCAATCAGGCTGTTTCACTTTCTTATTCATGTGTTCACAGGAGTAGCACTTTTAATTTCCTTCCAGAACTTTTCCTTTGCATTCACAACTTGGCGAACTGGCGCAAGAGGCCTCGCTTTCAGCCTATCTCAGCTTTTGGCATGACTTCCTCATTAAGATAAATCATTTCTAGCTTTTGATTTAAAGTGAGAAATGTGCAACTCTTCCTTTCAATTAAAGACTTAGAAACCATTATAGGGTTATTGATTGGCCTAATTTCAATATTGTTGTGCCTCAGGGAGTAGGGAGGCCTGAGGAGAGGGAGAGAGATGGTGGAACAGCTGGTCCGTGGAGCAGTCAGAATACACACAAAATTCAGCAATTAAGTTCACTATTACATGGGCACGGTTGGTGGTGCTCCAAAAGAATTATAATAGTAACATACGATCACTGATCACAGATCACCGTGACATCTATTTGTTATATTTAATGGAAAAGTTTGAGATATTCCAAGAGTTGCCAAGATGTGACAAGGACACGAAGTGAACAAATGCTATTGGAAAAATGGTGCCAATAGGTTTGCTCAGTACAGAGTTGCCACAGACTTTCAGTTTGTGGAAAATGCAGTATCTGAGAAGTGCAGTAAAGTGAAAAACAAGGTATGCCGGTATATGGTACGATACCAATTTTTAAAAATTGTGTGTGTGCACGCACACAGGGAAAAAATCTATATAGGTATTTACCAAGGTGTTAACAATGATTTTATTTCAGTGGTAAGACTTTCCTTTATACTTATCTGTATATTTTACAAAGCTTATTGAATTCTTTAATATTTAGAAAAGTGTTCACTAAAAACAAAATATTTATGTAAAGCCTTTTCAAATGACACTCCTGTCTCTGATTCACTGGATTTGTAGCTAGGCCTATTCATTTAATAAAAATTTACAGGATACCTACAATGTGCAAGGACCTATACTAATAGCTGCTAGAGAAATAGTTTTACTCTTTTACAGAGATCAAACCTGTCAGCTAACAGATATTCACAGGCTGCCTGCTATGTGTCCACAGCCACCTGCTAGGAGTTCTGGATACAGTGGTGAACAGTGTCTCATCCCCAGGAGCTTATATACTAAAAACATGTAAATAAATAATTAATAGCGGCTATGATGCATGTTATGAAGGTGTTTTTGGGCAATGGCAGACTCCACTGGGAGTGGAGGGCTTCAGCTGGAATGCTCACGGAGGACGTCACCAAAGCAGTCACATTTGGGTTGAAGCCTGAATATTAGGAGACAGCTTTGTGAAGATACGGCCTCAAGCAGAAGGAACAGCAAGAAGGGAGGAACCAAGATGAGAACAAGTTTAGCATATTCAAGGAACAACAACAACAAGACAGTGGCAGAGTACAGAGAAGGAAAAGAAGTGAGCAGAGGCCAGGAGGGCAGTCTTCCAGCCCACAGTACTGAGTTTAGATTTGATTCTCATTGCAAGGAGAGGTTTTTGGTGAGTTCTAAGTAAAGAAGTGATATTGTCTAGTTGACATCTGATAGAGGTTCTGCTGATCTGTGTTAACAGTGCATTTGCAGGAGGCAAGGGGAGAGCCAGGGAGGCCAGTCAGGGTGCTTGCTGTTGAGGATGAGTCTAGAAGCTGCTGCATAGGGCTGGTAGTGGGGGAGAGGTACTGGAAGCTTCGAAACAGAAATACTTCCTGATGGGGGACCAAAAAAAGGGAAGGGGGGGAGTTTCTGCTCTTCTATTACACAGCTACTCATCTCTTCCCACTTTGGTCTTACGGAGTGTGCCTGAGATTGCTATCTCTCAGTATCCTTTCTCCGCTGTTTTTGTACTAGAACTCCTTGAGTTCTAGCTAGACACATGGCCATTAGATTATAAACTACATTTCTCAGGTTCCGTTGCTACTAGGAGTGGCCTTGTGACTAAATTCAGCCGTTGGGAAATGAACTAATGTATGCACTGTCTAGATGATGTCTTTGAGGACACAGCCACCTGGTAAGACTTTCTATACACTCCCCTCCAGCTGAAACTCAGATGTGGATCAACCCAGCTTTGACCCCGGGGCATGAGAACATAACCCCAGGGCACGGTGGAGCAACAAGATGGAGAGACAGACTTCCTTAAATGACCTCATGGGACAGCCCTCTGGCTGGCCTCAGTGTTCCCCTTTAGTCTATAGCACGAGAAAAAGAAACTTTCTTTTTAGAACTATGCTGTATTTTAGAATCTTTTGGTTAGAACTGCTTATTCCATACCCTAGGTAATATGAGGAGCTTTGGAAAAGCCAAAAAGAAGCATTGACAGCAGAGAAACTAGGGCATAGTCTTTGGGGTTGATCGGGAATTTTTAAAAAGATAAGCTAGTGTCTTCTCCTCAGTGCCCTCCTGGCTGATACAGGAAGAAAGCATAGCCAACGGAAAGAAAAATTATTTTGATACTGTAAATCTACTCCAAATCCCTAGGGCCATACCTGACCCTTGGGAGAGTTCTGACCTCCAGCTAAGATTCAGGGTAAGAGATTAGGAACATTCCAGGGGCGCCTGGGTGGCTCAGTTGGTTAAGCGACTGCCTTCAGCTCAGGCCATGATCCCAGGGTCCTGGGATCGAGCCCCTTGTCCCGACTCTCTGCTCATCGGGAAGCCTGCTTCTCCCTCTCCCTCTGCCCCTCCTCCAGCTTGTACTCTTTCTCTCACTCACTCTCTGTCTCTCAAAAAAAAAAAAAAAAGGAACATTCCAATCAGGAACTCTGGATAACATTAAGTTTGTAATATGCTGATAAAAAAGAAGCCAAAATGTAACCTAGACTTGTTTTCTTTACCTGTTATTTTACAGAAACTTTCATTTTGATGTAAATTAATCATTAATTACTCTTAATGAATAAGTATGTATGTATATACTCCACATGTCTAGAAAATACAGCAAACTCTCAGTTAGTCGAGCACATGTATACAGGAGACCTCGTTGCACGTGTCCTGGGTGGCTAGTCAGCTCTTCTCATCTGCTTGCACTGTACCTGAATTCAGTACCCTCACTAATTAAAAAAAAAAAAGCCCTTCTCAAGGGTATGAAGGGTAACACATACACAAAACAAAATGAATTAAGTAATACAAAATATTACAGTAGGCCAGAAAATAGTCTCCAATACAGGGGAAACATGACCTCCCTTACAGCGTTTTTTTGAGGATTATAACAGAGAATTATGTAAAGTAACCCATAAAAAGTGGTGTTGTTGTTATTGTTTCTCCTCTTCTCATACTCACTCAGTTATTTGGCTTTCAAACCAAAATACTCTGGAATCTGCCACAAGTCCCTGAAAGAATGACCAAGTGATCACCCCCAGTAAACCGGTCATTTGGCTTTTCTACATTGCTTAATACAGGGATAAGGATTGAAAGGTCAGAGGGAAGGGAGACTAACGTGTAGGGAGCACTTACTATATGAACACTTTAGATTGGTTCTTTCCTTTGATCCTCATCCTCATAATCCAGTATGGTGACACTGATGAGAGAGCAGAAGGCAAGCTGAGGACAGAGTACAAGCTGACGACGAGCAACCCACTCCCGACTCCCGACCCCCCCCCCCCCGTGGGATACACGTGACATTCCTCCAGGAAACTCCCAACTCTCTTAAGGTTAATGCCTTACTAGAAGGAAAAACAACCTTAGCTTGACAATAGCAAGGCCTCCTGTATCCTGAGAGTCTTCTTTAGCATATGAAAGTTCTTTTGGACACCTCCCTTTTTCCTTACCTCCCCAACTCCCAAGTATATAATCAGCCACCCCTCACAACCCCAGGGCAGCAGCTCTTTCTGTCCACGGGTCCTGTCCCCAAGCTTAAATCAAACCACCTTTTTTGTACCAAAGACATCTGAGGAATTTTTTCTTGACCGTTGGCTCCGGACCTCACCACCCCCAATAACACTTCAAAAACAACATCAATACCATCATTCCTATTTTAACAATAAAGAAACCAGATTTAACAAGGTTAAATTTCTTACTCCGTCACATAACTAATAAGAGGTTGTTAATGGTTGAGCTGAAATTCCATAAAAATTCCAACACTCCCGAATACAGCAGTGGACCTCAAAACCACTTTCCACTGTCAATTTTCTTTATTTATTTTATTTTTTCTTTTAAAGATTTCATTTGACAGAGAGAGCGAGAGAGGGAACACAAGCAGGGGGAGTAGGACAGGGAGAAGCAGGCTTCCTGCAGAGCAGGGAGCCCGATGCGGGGCTCAATCCCAGGACCCTGGGATCATGACCTGAGCCGAAGGCAGACGCTTAACGACTGAGCCACCCAGGCACCCCTCAATTTTCTTTTTTAATCCCACGTAGGATTAATAATTTCCTCCTTTGTATTCCCATTTAAAATCTTGTATATACATTCACACGTAGAGTAACTATTGGTTTAGAAGCCTTTTCGTGGCGCCTCCACTAGACTGACAGCTTTCATGGGCAAACACTTTAGCCTCTGTGTGATGGGGTTTTGGAATTTAGGTGAGAGGTTCGGTGGGTGAGGTCGGAGCCAACGACCAATTCTTGAGACGACTTTGGTGCAAAATGGTGGCTTTATTAAAGCACAGGGACAGGACCTGTGGGCAGAAAGAGCTGCGGCACCAGGGGTCTTGAAGAGTGGTGATTATATACTCAACTCAGGAGTTGGGGGAAAAATCCTTTTCCTTACTTCAAAAGGATTTTCATATGTTAAAGAGGACTCTCGGGATACTGCTAAAGAGGAACAACAAGATAATGCTAAAGAGGACCTACAAGATATCGGAGACCTCGTGGTTGTCAAGTTAGGGTTGTTTTCCCCTCTAGCAAGGTATTAACATGAAGATAGTTGGGAGACTCCTGGAAGAATGTCACACCTGCCCCACCCAGGAGTGGGGGGTGGGGGAGGTTGCAGGGTGTCGGCTTATGCTTTGTCTTCAGCTAGCCTTCTGCTCCCTCATCATGTGTATTCTTTTTTTTTTTTTAAGATTTTATTTATTTATTTGACAGAAAGAGAGATAGCAAGAGAGGGAACACAAGTGGGGGAGTGGGAATGGGAGAAGCAGGCTTCCCGCTGAGCAGGGAGCCTGATGCGGGACTCGATCCCAGGACCCTGGGATCATGACCTGAGCCGAAGACACATGCTTAACGACTGAGCCACCCAGGCTTCCCTCATCATGTGTATTCTTAGTGTCTAGCACAACACCTGCAGATAGTAGGCAATCAATAAATGTTTATTGAATCATGCACAAATTCCCTAACCGCAGTCATGTACCATAGTCCAGTTGCCCGTGAGCATTTCCAGGGTTATCTTTGCGCATCTTCAGTCTCCAGACCCCTCAGCTTCATGAAGTTCCTGCAAACAACAACCATCACACATCTGAAAACGTGAAGCACTATGTGTGGAAACTGTCACACGCTAACATAAAGACCTTTTGAGGTTGTGCTTTATGGTAATTGCAGAAACCTTTCTTAGTAAATGAGAAAACAGCTCTTTCCCTTTTCCTGGGGTTGAGTGCATTAAAGTGTTCTGAAGGGCAACACGCGCACGTGCACGCACACTCACACAGGCGCACAGCGCGAGCTCGCACTATTCTTGCTGTATCGGGAGCCTCCTGAACCGCACTCTCACTGCGTGGAGCCTGAATCACAATAATAAACCGAAGAGGAGCTTCCACAACAAATTCTTTAAACATATTCATGGCTATCAACACCGATATTAAAGATTCAATTAGGCCACCCTGACTTGAGCTGCATACAATCTTTACTGTAATTAGATTCTTTGTTGTACACATTGTGTCACCACGGAGGAAAGGTCATTAAGACACACACTCTCATACAGATCATCACACCCTGGACTCTATAAGTGTGATGGCAACTGGCAAAGAAAATACAGTTTCTTCCCCTGCGTGGTAATATAAAGGAAACACATAGTCCCTGAATCCTACTCATTTTCATTTTTTTTTTGTCAAAATGTTCTTAGCATAATCTTGCTGAGTCCGTAAGAGCAGGTAACAGAGTTAACACTATCAGTTTGACAACGCTAGGCAGAAAGGTAAAAAAGCAAGCATTAGTTCTTTAGAGCTCTATGCTGTGAGTGTTATTTCACAATCCAGACTGCTGTTCAGTGTAGGGATAGAGTCAAGAACTATGCAGAGTCTGGTACTGTACCCTACTTGCAAGCTAACAGGTTTGCCCACTATAATTTCATTTATTCTAGTAGAAAAAGTAAGAAATCAGAGACAAAGGACAGTTTATTATTTACAGCAATAGTAGGTGAACCAACCAGGCTGGCCTGGGGTTGCCATTAGGAGAAAAGTAAAAGTATCTTAACTGGGAATGGCCAGAATAGAGTCCTAAATTTTCTAATTGGGATATATAACATTCAACCCCTTGCATCCTAATCATTACCCAGGCAGCAGCTGAGAGAAAATGATCTCCTTCCGGGGAGAGTTGTGTTCAGTGATCAAACTGTCATCCTAATGTGTGGGGACCAGGAAGAGATGAAGGAGGTTGAGTGGGAGGCATCATTGAGGCCATTCCAATGCTCAACAATGGCAGATGCAGGATGGCAGGGAGCATGAAAGGTCCATCAAATGCCTTGACTATCAGCTCACTGTTGAGTGGCTTGTGATATAAGGCACACCACAGTCAGACTGCAGATGGTGCAGACAGCCAAAAACTTGACGTAGATTGGTTTCAAGGGTCACAGCAGTGTGGCCAGAATTGGCTGACCAGACTAGAACAGAAACACCACCGCCTGCAAAAGTATCCATAGAAGCAGGGTCCTGTGGGTAGGTCTGAGAGGGAATGAAGGGTCACATGTAGTCAGTCTGCCAGGAGTGGGTGGGGTTGATGCCCCAGGTGATGTGTCCTCCCTCATTACAAGACAAATGAGTCAACTTTCGGCAGGAGTTCCAAGTCTGGCAGGCAGCTGTAGCCTCTGCATCAGAAACATAGAGGCCTTTAATTTCTGCCCGCTTTGTGCAGGTCGATGTGTTTCCATGTGTAGTGTGGTGATGGATCCAGGCAGGGACGGTAGAAATCTGGGCAGTGCAGGCTGAGCAACTTGAATCCCGTCAGTCTCAGCAGAGAACAGAATCTTGGCCTGGGCTTAATCCAGACAGTTCTATCAGCAGCCACAGTTTATTCCCACAGTTTGCAGGCCCGAAAAGGGGTATCTTTAATCTGCCAGTCTTTAGTTTCTAACTGGCAGATCAAATGGCTAAACCATTGACAATGGCCCAAGAACCAGTAAAAAATAAAACAGAGTTCTTCAAGGATAGTATTGTCCAGAGCTATAAGAACAGCCTTGAGGTTAGCCCGATGCGTAGAGCAACTTCATATATTTTGGGTCTGCATCACTGGCACTGAAATTGAACAAGCACAGCAGTCCTGTGAACAACACCAGGTTACACCTAATGGAATAATCAGACCCAGGCATTTAGGGGAAGTGCTGTGAATTAAGGGCCCTGTAGAACCACTGACTTTTCTTCAGTTGCCACAATAGGGGACAGTTTCCCCCAAAAGAGTAGGTACCACTTTTACATGTAAAGCCTAGAAGCTGCTGAGGCCAAGCTGGTTGTGTTCTTGAATATACCGTTTTCACTTGACAAGTGAAGCTCTTTGGGCCTGTCCCCCTTTGTTAGTCATTGAATCTGAGTTGACTCACCCAAAAATAGGACTATCACGTCAGAGAATTGCAAGGTTTCCATGGGTCAGGCATTCGGTTTTGATAAGAGCACAGTAGCAAGCTAATAGGCTTTGTCAAAAGGAGTTATCCTGATCGTTGTATCATAAAGATAATGAATCCAAAACTCCCGAAGGAGCATCTCTGGGTGGGGGCTGCCTCCCTTTGCTAGAGGCTCCAGTCAACGAAATCATCAGTCACAGAGACTTGTAACTCAGAGGGGTCATTAGAGTTATGGGTTCCCAAGTGAGAGGATGTGTTATAGCTTTCCAGACAGCTTCCAATGCAGCCTGTTCATTGGGCTCCCCCCCATCAAAGGATGTTGATTTACAAGTTGGCCCATATGAAGAACCAAATAGATTCCCCGAATGAGGCACACACTGTCTCCAATTACTCAAAGTCTCCAATATGAGCGTCCTTCTGGTGGTAGGTCGTCAAAGAGATGGCAGTTTTTCCTTGACTGACAGAAAAATTGAGTGTTGTGAATCCACCCACAGAGTTTCAAGAAACTTCTTGGTCAACGGGCCCCTGAATTTTGTCAGGGTTTACCAGTCACCTCTGATAATAGAGGTATGATAATACTGGAGTCCCAGTGGTTGAACTGAGCCTTCTGACTTGCCGCTTGACAGGACATTACATAACGAACGCTTTGGACATTAGAGGGTGGAGGCGCTCACTAAATGCTGACGCACACATACCGGCCACTGAATTCAGTTGTTGCTCACATTACACCAGCTGTGCCAGACTTTGTAACTGCAGCTGATCCGTGTTGCAGACTGATGGCGCATCTTACCCCTGGCACTTGAAGACCAGGACCAGTCTCATTCGCATGACAAGGCCTCTGGTATGGTTTTCATGCTCCTCCAAGGGTACCTAAATTCCCGGGGCATTACTAAAAATGTTTGTCACATTAACAGTCTCTACATGCAATTCTTCTCAGTTGGGGAGAATCCTCTCTGGTACTTACAGAACAGAGAAGCATAAGCATCAGTTCTTACTGACATTAAGATGTTGCTGCTGCAACATCTTGAATTGGCTCAAAGGGCCGCACCCACAAAGTCAGGCTAGCTTCCTTTCCCCACTCTGAGCGCTGCCCAAACTCCATAGGTGAATCTGCATGCCTTTTCCTTCCACACATGCAGATAGGATAGTGACTTGGGCTCCCGTATCCCACAGAGCCATGAAAGTTTTAATTCACTCCAAGATTCGTCAGCTTACTGAAATGGATGTGTGTGACCTTTAATCCTCCTTGGAGATAAAAATGTCAGCCCCCACCTCTCATGGTTTCTCCTTAATGTGGCTGAGGTCAGAGAGGATAGAGATCATTTTCTCATTCTCATTCATCAATATTATAAACCCAATCCAGAACAGTAAGAGCCTGGATCCTAGTCAATGCTTCATAAATGGTTTTCCGCAAGAGTTTTTCTGTCTCAGAAAAATCTCCCAAAGAAGGCCAGTGCTCCCTCATAGTAGCTAGGATTCACTGCAAAAAAATTCTGAGACCTTTTGCTGTATCTCCACATGGATCTAGAGTTGGCATTATAGATTGCAGGAGGGTTTGAGCTCTAGGAAAGCGCCGCTGTCACATTCTTCCTTGATAACCACTACAGACCCCACCCCCTCATCTCCCAGGTGGCCAGTCATAGCTCTGATGACTTGTCTGGGTTTTGCCCATGGTGGTAGCAGATTCCCTTCCTTTCATGCTCTGTGCGGATGTACGTCTATGTAACTCATCTGAACGGGGGTGGAACCTTCCACCCATCCAGGGTAAATGTTAGTGCCAGCTGTTACAGTGGGGCAGATTTGAGGTTAACCCCTCCGTTGGTGAGGAAGTTCCCCCATCCAGAGGAGAGGTAGCCAACAAGCAAGGCACTAGTCAGGCAACTGTCTCTGAAACCACTTCCTGATATTCAGCCTGCAACCACCTTTCTAATTCCTTGTCATTATCAGGCAACCAAGTAAAACAAACAGACAAACATCTGTTTCCTAGTTGGCCATATAATGTAGTCCATTCACTACCGATTCCCATGGACTTCCCTCAAATCCTGTTAGTTGGCCTGTGAGGCACTCATCTGTTCTTTTCCAGAAAGCCTTGTTTTTGTCAGCACCCCACCATCATTGCCAAAACTGTCAAGAACTGGGAAGGGTCTGACAATTGCCCTACTTGCAAACCAGTAAGTTAGTATGCCATTGTTTCATGGCTGCTAGGAGAAAACCCCGAGATTCCTAGATCAGAGATGAAGGAGGTTATTACTCACAGTAATGGCAACAGCTAGAGCATTGGCATTTTTGCATCAATTCCTCAAGTACCAATTCCCACAGGGTGATGAGAATGGGCCAGGTGACATCAGCCCATGCAGTAGGCTGTGTTACGGGAGATGAATCCTGAGCTCAGGGAACCGGAATCTTTCCATAATGGTCAATGAGTATGCCTGTTACCTCTCACTTTCAAGGCTTTTTGCTATATAAACATCCTTTAAAGCAACAAAGGGCAAGTCAGTGCTTTGCTCACAAGGTGTGCAGGTAGAGAAATATCCAGCAATAAACAATATGGGAATGGCACGCAAGCATCGCGGGACTAGGAAGTCCACAGCTTATGTCATTCTGTGGATGATGTATGTGGAGATGTTGGGAGCTTATGATTACATAAATAAATATTCAGTCTGCCACAAGAGGTTAAAATAAAAATCCCCACAAGAGGAGGAAGAACCTAAGAATTTCAGGAGTAGAAGGGACAATAGAGGTCAAGACGTGTTAAAAACAAACACATGGGGCGCCTGGGTGGCTCAGTCAGTCGTTAAGTGTCTGCCTTCGGCTCAGGTCATGATCGCAGGGCCCTGGGATCAAGCCCCGCATCAAGCCCTGCATCGGGCTCCCTCCTCGGCATGAAACCTGCTTCTCCCACTCCCCCTGCTTGTGTTCCCTCTCTCGTTCTGTCTCTCTCTGTCAAATAAATAAAATCTTTAAAAACAAACACACACACAAACCCAGGTTAAATTCAAAAGCCGCTAAAAACTGTTAAAGCAGGATGATGGGTATATGATGGGGTACCTTTTGCTTTTGATTCTTACGTGTTTAAAATTTTTTATGTTAATTTTTAAATATTTTAATTAAATAATTTGAGAATAGCAGACTTCTCCATTGAAGAGAAAAGTGCTTAGGATAAAAATCTTTATTAGCTGAGGTTTGTATAGAACGTTTCTTCCCAGAAAACCCCTTCTATAGTAGAAGTAGGAAAAATATGTAAGCATTTAATCTATAGATATAATTGAAATGGAAATGTTAGTTTTAGAAATACTTTATGTATTCTAAATATGGGAACAAAGACCTGGGATAAACGAAAGCTGAACAATTAAATTTCACTGGATGACTAAGGGCTGTAGCCAACATACTAGAAGGATCTAATTACATAATTCATGCATCACTAAAGTTCCAACATTCGCTGAGTAGAACAAGGAGAATGAGGGCCTTGCAAATGTGTACAACAGAGGCTGCTTCTATACAACAACACATGAAACCAAAACAAAGCTGACTTTAAGGGGAATCTAGTCATTCATTCTTTCATTGAATATCAATCAAGTGTCAGGCAGGCACTGGGCTAGATGAGTAGAGAACTGGCCTAAAGATTTTTTTTTTTAAAGGAGAGGGTAAATAAACTCATGATCTTCAGTATTTTTTTTTAAGTTGTATTATCCTTATTGCTAGTTCTTGTATTACTTAGGATTTGAATATGTTTTTGGAAAGGAAATAGAGAATGAAATCTGAAAAATGACAGGTACAGGTGGTACATCTGGGCTGATAGAGATAAAATGAACAGAGACCTCATCAAGCTTGAAAAAATGGATAGAAAAGTATCTGGGAACTCTCTTTGTGGGCAACACGCAGACAGGGAGTTTAGGGCAAATTCATCTGAACTGTGATTATAAGATGATCATCTCTGCATTATCCATTTGAGACCTTGGAAATGACATTTGTTATTGACTTGTTCCTCTGGCCTCTGTTTTGTAGCTGCCCCAAAGCCCAGGGGCATGCTGCGGACCCTCACTGGCTCCGGAGGGTCCCGAGGAGAAGGCAGAAAGTGCCCGAGCTGCTCCTCAGCCTGAGCCCCATGTCCCAAGAAAGGCAGAGAGGGGTCAATAGCTCTGACTTGGAAACCAACGGGAAGACTAAGATATGGCAGGAAGGTAATACCTGAGAGAGTTTGTTACCAAAATCTGTGAAATCTTTAAAGGACGGCTGTGGCGAGGCCCAGGGCTGTTGAACACCATTGTACCAGTTAGATGTATGCGGCAAGGGCACCCAGCCAAGGGCATGGTGAGGAGGGGGCGGGCAGAGCCAGGGCCACGCTGGGCCTGAAATCCTGCCATGTTCCGCTCAGTGAACCATGAACCTGGAACAAGGCCACATCTGCCTGGAAGACGGAGCACCCATTCCAACACTGAGTGCCAGAGGGGGTGCTTTTTTTCTTATTTGCATAAAGCCCTGTCTGTGCTAGGTTGGGCCCTGGAGTGAGACCATCCTCAAATCCTGGAATGCTAAAACTCAAGGGCACCCATTGAAATTCTATGAAAGTAGTTTAAAGATAAATAAAAGATGGCATTACTTTATACAGTGGGTAGTAAACATATGGAACTCATTATCCTCAAGATGTTGCGAAGTCCACAAATATAAATAGGATAAAGAAAGATTTAGATAAATTCATGCTTGTTAGATTCATATGAGCTGTTAGAGCATTGTTAGAAACACACAGGGAACGTCTCCAAATGCTTTCCGGGAAAATACTGAAATGTCCTAAAGTGCCAGTGCCATGAATTGAATAAGCAAATCTCTGACTGTCCGGGTCTCTCAGGGAAATCAACACCCATAATACCCAAGTTTTCCAAATATCTGAGAGTTAAGCTACCATATCCTAGGTATAGTCCTTATATTAACACATTGTATAAAAATCTCTCTCCATGGTGGTATGAACTTTACTTAACCTTGTAAATTTGAGTGCTTGGAGTTTTCATGATGAATACACAGTATTGTCCTGGGCTGTAAGAGACAGGTATCTTAGGGGCCAGAGTGTCAAATGAGATGGGTCGGCACTGTATTACTCCAACCTGGTCCCATGGAGCTATTGTGTTTATTCGTTGTCATTTCTTTGAGTATTTGTGCTTTATTTTTATTTTTTTTTAAGATTTTATTTATTTATTTGAGAGAGCGAGAGCATGAGCAGGGAGCCCAATACGGGGCTTGATCCCAGGACCCTGCGATCGTGACCTGAGCCGAAGGCAGACGCTTAACAGACTGAGCCACCCAGGCGCCCCTCATGCTTACCCGAAAGAAAAATTTTGATCTTCTTCCGTGCACTTCAGGCTTCTGTTCTCACTATCATGAGTGGGCTTCCAGGAAAAACCTTTTCCTTCCTAATATGCTGCTCTCACCTCTTTGACTTCAGAGGAAAGTGCCCCACTCTCTTCTGTGTCATGTCATCTCAGCTGTGAGACAGACCTGCCCTTATTTCGCTGTTGCCCCCAGAGACCAGGCTGCGCCATCAACAAGCTGAACAGAAGGTTGGGGAATAACAGAGGAGAAGGACGCTGTAGTATGGCTGCTAGATTTGACTGCCAGCTAAGCTTACCCTGAACTCAGGGAGGCTCAGACCCATTCCGAGTTTTTGCCTATTTTGTTCCCAACCCTGCCCAGCTCACTCCAACCGCAGAGGCAGGCCAGAGGTATCCACAACTCCAAACACAAACCCACAGCCAAGCTCCAGAGACGGGAAGGAGATGTTCCTCCCTTCAGTTCAAGGCCAACTTCTCCAGTCTTCACTTGTTGGTACCAGTATCTTACTACTTTTCCTAAGATGACAGACCAGCAGAATCGTGAACTTGTCCCATGGTTCCCAGTAGGGTAATGCATCAAAACACAATAGTCCAACATCAGTACATTCTAGATTATTCAACCTTATATCGCCCACAGATGTTGATAGTCCAGGTCTGGCCGAGCTCCTTCATGTGGTCTGTCTGCTCGCATGAGGTCTTGCGTGCTTATCCTTCGTGCAGTCTCCAGATTTTGCTTCTGAACAAGAATGCACACAAACCTCTAAGTGAATAAGGGGTACTTCTCAGGCACAGTATATTCTAAATTCACACTTTAAAGAAAAATGTTTATCTCTGGGAAATACAATGTGCGGAGATGCGATTCTTCAGATCACAAAACAGGCAGTCATTGTTGAATTATAATATAGAGATGTTTAGCAACTCAGAGTCACCAATTTAAAACAAGGCCTTTGCTTAAGTTGGAACACCTAAACGACTCATTCGGATTATTTTCCCCGAATAAAAGAAATTTCTGCCCTGAAGGTGAATTCCGGCTGCCATCTCTTGAGAGGATAAAACTGCTTATAGCTTTGAAGTCACTGTGCTTTTCTCCTTCCTCATCCAGTTTTCAAAAATCTTTAAGGCTGAGTTTTAGTCCAAGCTCCCCCTTAGTTAAGTATGATATTTAATAGATTCTAAAACGCACTTATTTTATTTATCTTATTGTTTATATTTCAACCTCTCTGAAATCAGGACACATCTTACAACCAGTGGCTTCTCACAATCACACTCAGCCAAGCAGCATTCGTGACACAATTGCCCACATCCATGAGAAATTGGTCAACCAAAACCAAGCTTGCTGAAAGTATAGTGACTCGGTTGTTTCTGTCAAGGTTGGACTGGACAACTGCACAGCTCTAGACAACAAGTCATTTGAGGATATTTGAGGTAGGAGTATAAACCTGTTGTCTGGAAAACTTCCATGAACAACTTCCAGTAGGATCTATCAAGTTCCAGAATTAAAACTTGCATAATTGGTGACAGTGGTTTGGAAACAAGTATTAGAGACTGTAATGGAGCACTCTTTAAGAAATGCCACCTCACTCATGCTCTTCGTGACACAATGTCTATACTCTGTAGAGATACCAGTGACTCTGAATCCAAAGTGATTCAGAAGAACCAGCTTCTAAATGTGCAGAAGTTTTAGGGGCGCCTGGGTGGCTTAGTCGGTTATGCATCTGCCTTCAGCTCAGGTTACGATCTCAGGGTCCTGGGATCGAGTCCTGCATCGGGCTCCCTGCTCAGCAGGGAGTCTGCTTCTCCCTCTTCTTCTGTCCCTCCTCCTCCCCCTGCTTGTACTCTCTTTCTCAAATAAGTAAAATCTTTAAATAAAGAAATAAATGTGCAGAAGTTTTAGAGAATAACCAATTTGTTTTGAATAATTTACCCTTTGGTATGCATGATAAAAGATTGTTTAAAGTATGGTGATTAACATAACATAATAAAATCATATTTAAAAAAAATAAAGTAGGTTGTGGCATGTGACTAGTACTGGCCAGAGGGATATTGGTAGAAAGTGACTTGTGTTATTTCTGGATCAAAGCATATAAAAACCAGGTCTTGACTTTTAAATGACTTTTCTCTCAGCACAATAAACCCCAAAGCCTTTTAAAGAGGTGATGGAGACTTTATCAGCATATGAGTGACCTCATCGTAGCATGAAATAAACTTTCATTGTGTAAGCCAGTGAGGTTTGGGGATTATTTTTACTATGACATAAGCCTAGCAAACCCTTACTATAATACTATAATCCACTCGACAACCAATGATATCTTACATTTGATGAAATACCGTATAGGAATACTCAGTGGTAACTCAGCTGGTAAATGCTTAGCAACCTGCTCTCCTGAGGGTGGGAGGAGTCCCTGATTTGTATCATTTGCCTACTTTTGTGGTATAAATACTCCCACCATGGCCAATTTCAAGTTACCAATGTGATATCAGTCAGCTGGCTAAATTCCCGAAAATTTAACAATTGGTTCTTATGAACCACTATAAGCAGACTCCAGCATACCACTAGCCATATGCCACAAACATCTCCCCAGTTAACATTTTTCTCATAGAATTATCTCTTGGTTTCTGATATCCAACTTCATAGTGTGATTTATGTATATATATATATACACACACACACATATATACTCACATATATGTATATATAGATACACACACATATATATGCCCATATATAAATAATTACATATATGTCATATATTATATATAATATGTATTGTATGTTATATATTATATATAGATTACAAATATATATATAATTTTTTGGATGACGTTTTATGGGGGAAATGTATATTTACATGCTCAAAACTCAATAGAACATTTTTAAAAAGCAGTATGTGGGAAAAGAAATATAATTGATAGAAAGAGTCACGCGCATGCGCTTTAAAAAGTGTGTATTGTCAACAAAGGTAATTTTTTCTGTCACTGGTACAGTGAGAGGCATGTCAGCATACAAAGCAGCTGTTAAAAATGGTGTCAATTCTTTGATGATCAGCAAGCATTGTTTAGTCATTTTATATCATAACATGTACTATACACATTTTACTATGTTTTCATTACCTTTTAAGAAATTTGTTGGTGGTTTAGGGATGATATGTAACAAGTTATAATTTTTCCCATTTAAAATAATGAGAAATAGGCTTCCAGTCAGCTTTGTTTATATAGAACATCTGATTTTCAGTAATGAATTACTGACATTAAGTGGGAATGTTGATTATATGAACACTAAGACCTTTAGCTCTCATGAGCTTTCACATATGAATTTAATGACATCCGTTTTGCCTGCTCAGAGAACTTTTTGCATGATTCTCGGTTTGTAATTGTGTCCTGGATGGACAGTATTTCTGGAGAGCTAAGCTGTGAATGGTTGACGCAAAGAATTCTTACATTTCTGGTATAGATCAAATATATGGTATAACATTAGTTACTATCTCTTCTGAGGTGAGAAACAGGGTGGAATTCAATTATTTCTGATTCATCGATGCAAGATAAATAAGTAACCATTCAGAGAATGGTTAACCGTCTTAGCTGATTCATGTCCTCAAATGTTTTTCCTTTGGACCAAGACTTTCACCCTATGACCTTCTCAATCCTGGTAGTTAAAATGGGACTGTTCTCAGGACTCTTCCCAATTCTGCCACTTCTCCCCACTCCCTTTTATCCTGAGTAAGGTCAGCTTGTGGAGGAAGCAGAGGGCTACTTCAGTCAGTCCTCTCTCAAAATATACTTTTATACCTGCCGTAGGGTCTGACATATTGCTGATAGAGTTTATCTTTTTGTGTCTTGAAATTCTGGAGTTTCCTGGGAAAGGTCACACCTTAAATTCTTTACCATCTGATTCCTTAAAGGAGATTAAGAAAATTAGTTGAGGTCAAAGTCCTGAGAGAAAAGGTCAAAGTTCTCTCTTAGGGCAAGGCATGTTCTAAGAACAGAGAGACAAATGGGTAAGAGGGAACTATAACAAACTTCATCTACTTGACAGTGTGGTCTGGAATTCCCAAGGAGTCCCTGACGTTTATCCTAATAGATCTTATATTATCACCACCTTAAGTAGACCCCACAGATCTCATACTCCCTCACATAATAAATTTTTGGCCAATAAAAAGAGCCTAAGTATGTTTTGTGGAGAGCATCTCAAGGCTTCACTCCTTTTATCCTACTAATTTAGTGATTCTGTGGATGGGATAGAATTAAGTCTTATCCCCCTGATGCACTATGTACCCTTGCACAAGAAAATATGTGAGTACCTAGAATTCCCTGACAGCCTTCTTCTGCAGCCTTGCTTCTTTGAGGGGCCTGTGGACAAATGTCATCAGCATCTCCTAGAAACAGAGAATCTTCGGACCCACCCCAGACCTGCTGAATTAATCTGCACTTTAGTAGGTCCTCAGGTGATTAAAATGCACATGAACATTTGGGAAACCTTATCAACAGTGCTTGGAAGCTACGGAGGCTCCAAAGACTTCGTACCATCTCTCAAACAAGCACCTAGTGTGTATCTGAACTGGGTGGTCAGCAAACATCTGAGAGTTTTTATCACTGAAGAGAAAACTAGCATTCTCTCAGTACTATGGGAAGTTGGACTGGATCGCTCTTAGAAACAGAGGCTATTCAGGAATGGTTGATAAGAGTTCTAGCCTGTTTTGAGGCGACTGGGTGGCTCAGTAGGGGGGGCATCTGACTCATGGTTTCGGCTCAGGTCGTGATCTCTGGGTCATGGGATCGAGCCGCAGGTCAGCTCCGCGCTCGGTGTGGAGTCTGCTTGGGATTCTCTCTCCTTCTGCTTCTCCCACCAGGTTGTACGCGCTTGCTCATTCTCTCTCTCAAAAAAAAAAAAAAAAAGAGTTCTAGCCTGTTTTTATTGAGCACTTCTCCTTGATATATAGCATAGCTTTCTCTGTATTTTAATTTGTTTGGGGGCTACTGTGAAAGACTTGGGCCTCTAGGTCTCTCTGCCTTTAGGCCTCACATACAGCCTGTCTAATAACAGTGCTAAACACAGGGACAGTCTTTGTTAGTTGATCATTTAATGCCTTGGTTATTTCATATCTAAAGCACCTTAATATTTGAAATAATTCTGTGTTGTTTAAAGTACTGTATAATTCTAGAATTACAATGTCTCAGAGTTTTGCATAACTCTTCAGAGTATCTTAAGTACACCTCTTATTTGCTGCTGGAGTTCCCCCTAAATACCCAACAGCAGGTCATCTTCCCTCTGGATACTTCTAATGACATGGTACCTCCTTCTATGGCAGTATCTTCTAGTTTTGAACGATTCTAAGGAGATCAAGTTCTTTCTCATACTGGATTAAAATTTGTCACCCATTGGTCTTTATAATTATTTAGTCATTGCAATTATTAATTCTGCACCACATTTCCCTCAGCCGGTTGATATACTCTTCCTTGTTACTAGGAAAATTTGGAAGCAAGCACAGAAATAATATGGTAGGGTTCCAAAGGCCATCAAAAAGCACATGATGAAATCAAGACTAGAAAGTATTTCTTTCTAATTTGCTGTTCCATTCACCAGACTGTCTGCCAAGAAAGGCTGTTCTGTGACCAACACTGTGATAATACCCAAGCAACAACATCAGTCCCTGGGAAAGATCATGGATCAGGGTGTGGTAAAAACCCAGAAACTGTGTTCCTCCCTTCATGGGTCAAATATCTGGCAAACATCCCGGGGCAGGACCTGTGGCCAAAATCCACTGTGGGGAGCTGATCCCTTCCCATAAAGGAGATTTGACTCGCCGGCAGCTGGCAATTTTCCCTTGTGGGATGGGTGTTCCTGGCACTCCATAAAAGTCCTTCCTTGCTCCTCACTCTTCTCTGTCCACCCCCGCCCTCCACACCCTACCGCACACACCCTCCCACGCCTACATCAATAAAACCCCTCCCTGATGTACAGTGTGCACACACACATGTCCCCACGGCTTCCTCTGCAAACACACCCACATCCCTCTCAGACACACGCCCAGGCAGCACAGGCTGGCTGTCTCAGGCCCTCACCCTTTCTTCTACGAGCCTTTACCCACACCTGAGCCCCGTATCTCCCACCCGACTTCCTCTTCGTCTCCTCGCTTTCCTGACTTTCCTTCACGTCCTCCCAGCGCACCCGGCTCCGCTGCCTGGGCCTGGGAATGCCGGTGCTGTGATCTTGGGGTGTGCGTTTGTAATCTGGAGCTGCCACAAGCGGGAGAGGCAGCCTGCGTGTGCCTGCCTGTTTTCCCACAGCCAGGCCAAGACGGAGGATGGAAAGAAGCCAGCAGCTCGTCTATTTCTGGAAACTACGAAGACTCTTGTTTTCCCCCTTCCCATAAACCCTGAGGAGCCAGTGCGGGCTCTCCAGTGGTCACCACCCTTCGTCCCTGCCTCTAACTCTGGGGCAAGTTCTGCCGTCCTTTCTGTAGAGGCTCTTCCAGCACGGTGCCTGCGGCGGCTCCCTCGCATCCTGTGCGGGAGGGCAAGTTGCTTGGGGCCGGGGACCCCACAGACCCACAGATGATATAGAGGACAATAAAAGAGGGGAATAAGATTGATTCCATTTCACCAGAACCTTCGATAATTGAAATTTATGTTAATCACCTGGAATCTACCTACAGAGACAACATTGAAAAAAATGCTGAATCAATGAAATAATAGAACACATGAATTTATAGTGTTTCCATGCTGCGTAGTACCTGAGAGCTTCTGTAGGACTTAAAAATGTTCTTCCTGGGCAAATGATGTGCCGTGTTGCCTGAGTTTCTTATTTTTCCTTGGGGAGGTGAATTTTCCTCTAGTTTAGCTAAATAAATGTTGTGAACAATGAGGGTCCTTTATTCCTTCCATTCTAAGAACACATGAATTCTTAACAACAGCTGCTGTTTACATTAACTAAATAGTAAGCATAGCCTACCACATTGCTTTGGACATTAAACAAGCAAGTGAGATAGATACTGTTTTTGTCCACTGGAAATGTATCATCTCAGGAAAGATTATATCAGTGGGACAGAAACAAAATATGTGAATAAATAGCCAGAAACAGCTCTGATCACTTTTTTTCCCATGTTAAAAACAAAACAAAACAAGAAAATCAGTGAGTCCCTGCTTTCCAAAGAATAAAGTCCTTAACATGTAAATTTGGCGTTCAAGAGGCTACCGATTTGAGTGCTATGCTCCTTTTCATCTCTGTCTCCCATTTTCCCCACCAATGTAGTGGTCTACACTCTGGACTCGCTGACTCCCAGACACACTGTGTACTTTCCCTCATGGCCACGCAGCCAGGACTCCTGTCATTTCCATATTGTATCCCTCACAGTTCCTAGTCCAGGTCCTAGCCATAATTTTGCAGTTGGTGAATAAACAGTTGCTGAAGGTAAGCTTCCTGAAAGCAGGGCAGTTATAATTAGGGCAGAATTAGAATTTGCAAAGCTCACTGAATAGAGAATACCCTCTTTGCCCATAAAGTGCCTGTTTTTTCTTTATCATAAGCCATCACTCTTTACGTGTTCTTGTTCATCAACACTGTTCTTTGCGTCGCTGTTCTTTGTGTCGCTGTTCCTGCCCAACGATGTTAATATAGTTCATGTCTCTGGGATGTGCTTATTCAGACTCACATGTCCTGGCTTCACATTTATCTTTGGAGTGGGTTTTACCAGAGACTAAGAGGTTGCTAACACCAATTGTATCCAAAACACAAAAAACAAGTCAGCACAGCACAAGTAGAGACTAGAATCAGACACCCCCCCCATAAACTAGGTAATTCACCCTCATTTCAGTATGTTGAAGAAATACCGTCTTCAGGGGTGTATAAGCATTCACACGTTTTGTTTATTTCTTCCCTCCTAGGGAATAACTCCCATCTCCCATCCTCTTAATGTTTAGCTGCCTTTTGTTGCTTCCTGTTTTATTTAACATCAGTAAAACGTGTTAGCATCAGGACTGCTTTCCATCAGCAAACCTTGGAGGTTGGTGCTAGTTCTAGAAATCATTGTTTTCAGCCTTTTGATTTAAATAATTTAAGAGTCTCATGATAAGGACAACCTGATTCAACAAGCTGTCAATAATTTTCCATGGCAGTGAGCATTATAAAATGTAAATCACATATTCCCTATAGTAATTGTGAATATAAATCACTAAAATTCACAGATGATCCTTAATACTTTTTTAACCATTGATTTCAAATTTTGCCTTTCTCCTAACCAACCCTTTTTAAAAACCAGTGTCATATAAGAGAGCAATTTTAATTTAATCTTATTTGACCATTTTATATAAAGAGTTAGAGGTACTAACAAACTGTGAAATGACTCATAAAGGAACGATGAGAGAGAAGAAAAGATTTTGAAAGCTCCACAAACTGGATAATAAAGTCATGAACAGATGAAAGCTTTTAAAAAAAAGTACCTTTTTTTTTTTTTAACCTTGAGTATAACATTGCAAGGAAATTCTTAGTAGAGTAAAGCAAAAAAGTTTTCAGAAAAAAATTAAGTTTATTAGACCAGATACTTCAGAATTTGAGCTTTGAATTAAAAATAATTGAGCAAAGATTTGCTGAGTTGGGGGGGGGGCGGGGGGGGGGGGGGGGGGGGGGAGAGGACTATTTGTTGGGGGCTGGTGGGAAACTACATTTGGGGAGCCATTGTAAAAAGATGCAGAGCCCAGAAAGTAAATTAGTAGTTGCCTAGGGCTGGAGGGCGGGGGGGGGGGGGGGGGG